>NC_056739.1:238349769-238556696 GCF_019279795.1 Protopterus annectens
CAGACATGCAATAAAGGTAAATACACCGCTGCTTTCCAGATCACCGTCAGGAAAGTACCAGTGGGAGAGATCTGCATGGTCTACACTTTAAACATGGATAATGGGGTCCCTTGCGGGACACTAAAAATTTGCCATACAGGCAAACCCATGATAATCGATGTGAGCAGAATATAGCTGTACATGGAACAGTAGGTTGTGCAAGTGTAATAACACATGGGTTGACAAAACGTGCGACATGTGTCCTGAGACGGGGAGAGTGCGCAGTGTGTAGGGGTGTGTTCATACCCCAGCTGTGCTCACAGTACGTATGTGTCATGAGTGCTGTAGAGGGGTGTCAGGTAGGTGAATCATGGGTATGCAATAATGGGCCTAAGTGTGCAGGTGTTTCTTGGCAGAGATGTATTAAGCACACCCAATGGAAGTAATTAATATTCCTATGTGGGCACTGCAGACGCTCATACCTCCCAAACCTGAAGAGCATATCTACTGGATAGTCCAGAAAGCATTGGGGGAACACATAGTTAATATATCAGTGCCCTGTACCAATTATCATGGACGTCCGTGATTACGAATCAGAATGTAACGCAGTCCTAACTAAACTAGTGATATTAGGTGGACAGGTGGTGGAATACACGTAATGACTAATGACAACATAGGTATATATACATATATATATATATATATATATATATATATATATATATATATATATATATATATATGTATATATATATATATATATATATATATATATATATATATATATATATATATATATATATATATATATATATATATATATATATATATATATATATATATATATATATATATATACATATACACACATATACACACAAAGGTATATATATATTTATATATATATATATATATATATAGATATGTTACTGTAGATATAACATGAACATATCTAGGTTACGGTACAGCAATTACTGGTAACATATGTTCAGACCGGGCATATGTTAGTGGGAGGTCCAGTCAACTAACATCTACCTCCCACACCACCCCAGCTATGCCGGTGAGACATACAGACATGCAAGAAAGTAAATACACCGCTGCTTTCCAGACCACTGGTAGGAAAATACCAGTGGGAGAGATCTGCAAGGTCTACACTTTAAACATGGATCACTGGGTCCCTTGTGGAACACCAAAAATGTCTCTGTTAGGCAACCTGTAATGACTGACGTGACCAGGATGTAGCCGTACACAGAACAGTTGGTTGTGCAAGTCTGATAACAAATGGTTTGACAAAACGTACGACATGTGTCCTGAGACTGGGAGAGTGGGCAGTGTTTAGGGGTGTGTTCATACCCCAGTTGCGCTCACAGTAAGTATGAGTCATGAGCCCTGTAGAGGGGTATCAGGTAGGTTAATCATTGTTATGCAATAATGGGCCTAAGTGTGCAGGTGTTGGTTGGCAGAGATGTATTAGGCCCGCCCAGTGGAAATATTTAATATTCCTATGTGGGCAATGCAGATGCTCATACCTCCCAAACCTGAAGAGCATATCTACTGGATAGTCCATAAACCATTGTGGGAACACATAGGGAATATATCAGTGCCCTGTACCCGATTATCATGGAAGTCCGTGATTACGAATCAGAATCTAACACAGTCCTAACTAAACCCTTCCAGAACTAGTGATATTAGGTGGACAGGTGGTGGAATACACGTAATGACTAATGACAACATGTATGAGTCACAAACAGCGTGTACCTCAACAAATGTGAATGAATACATATGCCCTGTGACTGTCAATGTGTCAGGTTAATAAAACCAATCATCTAAATGTGTCCCTGAGGGTGTTATGCAGTGTCCCTGATACAGTGTTCATTCTCCCCCATTCATATGTGAGGTCTGCTAGTGATGGAAAGAGCATATTCCGCCGACCACCTTAGGTAGATGATAGCATATCAGTTTGTGTTTACCTCCTGTTCGCCTTTGTAAGAAACACTCCACTCTGGGCAGTTGTGTCCTGCAAAATGAATGTTACGGCACATGGACTTTGATTTCGGGAAAAGAGTCCATATATTGTCTGTAGTGGTTGCATAAAACGATTTTGTTGTATCTGAAACACCTAGATGTTATAGGAAACAGTATTAGCAACTCTAATGCTACAAGAATAACCTTAACTTATACAAACCGGTGAAGTAGTCAATTTTCTGCTGGCTGTGGGTATGTGTTGCCTTGCCAAATCTGACATCTCTACATATAGGTTCTATAGGGCTGCCACCTTTCCAAATTGCCAAAGTGGGACCTGCTCCATAGAAATGTCAGACATACCAGGTCAGAACATACCTACAGCCGTGCATAGTACAGAAATATACATATTAACACAAATCAAAGCTTAGTCTAGCAGCAGTCAAGTTGCTTATGCTACTTCACATAACATATCAAAGTGTCATTTATACAATAACCATTACATGCAACTATTAGAGAAACGTAGAATATAATATTATCCTGTAATCAGGACATTTGCTATGCCTAGATTATTCTCGCATGACACATATGCCTAATGAGGCATGACTGTCCCATGCAAAGTGGGAAAGGTGTTAATCCTAAAGTCTCACTTCGGACAATTTAAAAGATGGAAAACCTACAATAGGTATGCGGTAGCATGACCCGGCAGAAAGATGTGTTTCCCAAAACACATTTACTTGTCTGCATTGCAGAGTATCATTTCCCATGTATCAGCCAGATGGGAGCAGATTGTATGAGGAACACGCATATAATATGATTATGTCACTAGACAGGCCGCCGATTCCGTACAATCGAATGCCTGCCATCGCATAATGGTCAGCCATACCCGATATTGTAATCATGTAGTCCAATGTAATAGGCATCACAAGGGATCATGCCCACCCAGTGTGAGTGACAAATGCAAGCACCAATGTCGTTGCACGTGCAAGTGAGGGAGCGAGCGGGTGTAAGCGTGTGTGTCTACCAGTATGCGAGTATTGCACTGTTAAGAAAATGTGGAGTCTAAACAAGTATAAGGAGCTGTAACCAGAGGTCAGCAGAGCTTAACACTGCGCAAACCCATGCACAACTGCTCCCAACTGCTGCAATGTGCCTTACCCACTCCATATCCAAAGGCCTTGTTCAGGCCGCAAACAAAGAACTGTCCTTTGCAAGTGTTGGTAGCAACACCCTGCACACACAGCTGATCTGAATTACCAATACACCATGGCATATATACAGACAATAGACAGTACCACACACATACCATGCAGCACAGTCATCCAACAGTATAGCAATGTACTGGCAGATATGTCCGGACCACTGGTGTTTGCAGACCTGGCCATATTGTGTTTAAGTGTGTGAGCATGCCCAGTATGACCATTACGCATGTTGTCGACAGACATTACTGTCATACCTTCATGTGTTTGAGCATGCCCAGTATGGTCAACTGGATTGCATGTGTTACATGTTGAGGTAGTCAGCACTGTGGTGCCAACCCCTGCATTGTACACTGACAGTTGGCATGCTGTGTCTGCAGAGTATCCATTGGTCATGTGGCATTGACTGTCATTACATTTCTGCACAGCGTGGGGGGACATCCAACTGTATCCACATTCCTACACAGCACCGGGGGTGGCGCACATGACTTTTACATGTGCACGTTAGAAGGGGGCACAGATGACAGTTGTACACTTTTGCTACTACTGTGCTGGTATGCCAGGTACTCCATTTCAGTGTGTGGACCTACCTAATGTGCTGGCTAGAGGCATACCAGAGTAATTCAGATCCTAGCTTTAATTACCAGCATAGTGGTTTCAGATGTCCTAGCCTTCACAACCTACATCCAACTGCCTGGCCTGCTGTAGTCTGTGTGTGTGTCTGTGGGGGGGGGGTCATCCATTGGGCATATCCAGAGGCCATTGTATAGCATTTGTCTGTATTGGTCTACACCTGTCCAGCTGTTTGAGACTTGTGTGTGCTGTATGGACACACATGATGTTCAGCCCATAACCTGTAGTGGGTTAGGACATCCTGTGTACTACTGGCTACTATTGTGACCCAGGTATGTGCTACAGATGTCATGGTGCCACTATGGACATGTACTGTCCGCTGCCCTAACATTCGGCCACCAAATTTCCTTGCATGCTCACATCCATACCATAGCTACAGGTAAAAACACATTCTAATACAACTGCCAATTGGTAGGTTGATTGACTTACCTTGAGGGTGTGCCAGACCTGAGGATGGTGCTGGAGGGCTGCCTATGTTGGACGCACACAGTGCACTTCCTGTACATGGCTGAGCACAGGTAGTGTCATGTTTGGCATCCCTTTTACTGTCTGTGTGAGTCAGAGAGGGTGAAACTCCCAGGGTCCCTATTGTGTCAGTGCATATGCCATGCGTTGCCTCTTTGCCAAGGGCAGATCATACTGTGCACGCCTCCTTTTGCCTACTGGGTCCAGCTCAGGTAGTTCCTCCTCTGAGTCACACTGTGCCTGTACAGGCCTTGGCATTGGTGGGGGGCTGTGTGGCCCTGCCCCATGCTGTTCCTGCTGCAACTGTTTCTGCAGCATCATATTGTGTAGCATAGCACATACCTTAACAATTTGGGTGCATGTAGCTGGTGAATACTGCAAAGCTCCACCGGATGTGTCCAGACACTGGAACCGTGACCTAAGCATCCCAAACACATGCTCAATTATATGTCTTGCCTGTACATGTGCCTCATTATGGCGTTGTTGTTCAGGTGTGTGTGCATTGCTGATGGGTGTCATCAGCATTGGCTCCAGTGCTTACCCAGCATCCCCCATTAGGTGACTGTAGGGGATGTCCATATTAGCAAAGGTGTGGTACAGCTGCGTGAGATGCTATATATCGGAATCGTCATAGCTTCCATGGCAGCCAGCACACACATTCACTATAATGCCCTGGCCATTGCATACAACCTAGCAATTGATAGAGGGGATGCCCCTGCGGTTAATGTAGACCCTACCCTACTCAGCGGGTGGTGCTTTGATGCATACGTGCATGCAGGCTATAGCACCCACTACCCCAGGGTAGTCTGCCATTTGGTGGAAGAGACGCATATTGCTGGTCAACACCTCACATGTGTTGATGACATGTACGTGATCACTGGCATGTGGTGACATGGCATCTAGGAACTGGTGCAATACTCTGGATGCAGATGCCTGTGAGATCCCCATGATATCCCCAATTGTGCTTTAGGAGGTACCTGTGGCTAGTATACCTAGGCTTACACATACCTTGGTATCCACTGGGATGGGTTTCCCTCGGCCTGTTCAATGTGTCAGGTGTAGCCAGCACAGCTCAACAATCTGCTGTAGGAGGTCTCTGTCCACCCCATAGTGCTCCACTATCTCTAGCTCATGTAACCCCTGGTAGGTTACCTTGGGTCTGTAAAGTCTTCTCTTCCTCCTCACTGAGGGTTATTCAGCAGCATTCACATCCTCACCACCCTCAGCCTTCTGCACATGTTGGTCTATGTTGCCTGCTGCAGCCCTTCTCATTTGGTTGGATTGTTTCGAGAAATGTCCCCACATGTATACACCGGTGGTGTAGAGTGTGGAAAAAAACTGTGTGTTTGGTGCTTGCTCACTTTACCGTAGTGTTCTGGGCCAGGCTGGGTATGTAATATGCTGATTGTGCTAATTATCACCTGTTTGCGCAGCTTGTTCACCTTCACTACTCCACTACTGCTGTTGCCCCGCCCAATTTCACTAGGCAGGTATAGACACACCCCTAGCTTAGGCGTGCTAAGGCAGGAGCAATCATGAGATACAGGGCAGTATGCCTGCCACCCCCCCATGCTTTCACCTATATTCGAGCCCTGCACCCGGCTATCTATACACATACACTCTTGGGATCTGCATTACACCCTGGGGATAAACGGGATTCACTATTTTCAACTTCATTTGCATAGTATTGTCTTCTAATGCATAGTTATATGACCCATACTGAGCCTCCAAAATAATAACCGCTGCTTACTGTCGCACAGATCCGCACACAGCTGGTTAAAGGTGCCTTATTATCACCGTATTCGATGTCCCTTGTTCTTCCCAGCAACAAAACAACTGGTCTCCACATGACTAGAACCCGGGACCCTACATATCACAGACAATGTGCTTTACCACTAAGCCATGGCAGATATACTTACATCTGAGGTGATCACGTACAGATCATCCAGCTCAGGCCTTCAATAGTATAGGAAATGTATTCCATCATGTAGATTTATGTGTGCTAATGTCTAGATATATATATATATATATATATATATAGATATAGACACACACACACACACACACACACACACACACACACACACACACACACACACATGCACACACACACACACGCGCACACACACACACACACACACACACACACACACACACATACATATACACACACATACGTAGATATAGAATATATATCACAACAGCAGACCACATGACACCAAAGCATTAGACAAGAATGAAAAGGAAACCACATCTGCCTCCTTCATTATGTACTGGTGTTACTATCAAGGCAAATGTGTTTCTTTGCATCACATGGGTCAGACTGTATTAAGGGTAAGAGTAGGGCTGCTGAAATTTACTCACCAGACCTATTGGCGAATGTATGTGTATGTCTTGCCAACCCAGTCTCTTGGGCGATTGTGACATTTGTATATACTATATAGGAAAACAACAAAACACATCCTGGAGCTAGCCACTCACAGATACCAACACATAGGATATGACTGCCAAACACACACACCTGCCATGCCTTGGAATAGAATACCTACCTGTTTACTCTATCACACTCCAGTATTACACAGTTACAGAACATGCTACAGAGATTATTTTAGCACAGAACTCCCAGTGGCATACTTCTAGGTGGGTGACATCATCAGCAATGGAAAAGATGCCAATAGGGATTGTATGGAGAGTGAGCAGTCTAAAACCATTACTCTGTTTCCAGGCAATTGGAAACACACACACAATTGGCAGGGCTGGGATTAGAACATAGACCTAACTACCTTATCACACTATTGCATTACACAGTTACAGAACGCGCTACCAAGATTACTGGATCCCAGCCTTCCCAGAGGCATACTTCTAGGTGGGTGACATCATCAGCAATGGAAAAGACGCCGATAGGGATTGTATGGAGAGTGAGCTGTCTAAAAGCATTACTCTGTCTCCAGGAAGCTGGAAACACACACACACATAATTTGCATGACTGGGATTAGAACATAGACCTAACTACCTTATCACACTTCAGTATTACGCAGTTACAGAACACGCTACCGAGATTACTGGATTACAGCACTCCCAGAGGCATACGTCTAGGTGGGTGACATCATCAGCAATGGAACAGATGCCGATAGGGATTGTATGGAGTGTGAGCAGTCTAAAAGCATATTATTGTCCCAAGGCAGACGGAGACAAACACATGCCAGTGGTGTGAGCAGGACAACTGCCTATCTATGGACCACTATTACAACACTACATAGATACGAGATGTGCCACAGACACTACACCATTCAAGACAGTCACTATAACCTTCTAGAAATGCGGACATCAACATGGATGCTGGCAATTCCAGTGTACATACCTGTGAATCAGTGTGTACAATGTAGGAATCCATCCTGAAGTGGGGTATGGCCATCTGTTGCCTGGATGACCACTATCACTATACAGGATTACAATGGTCATGCCCATACACATAGAGTCACATAACTGACACAAGGTGTCACTGGGCATGCTCACACACTTAGTAGCACACGTCCGTTTGGAATGCATTATGAGTCCATCTACACAATGGCGTACTGGGCATGCTCACACACTTTGTAACAAAGGGTTGTCTTGTATGCACTCTGATTCTAAACACGGAAGGGCACAGTGTGTCGATAGTCATCATTGTTAGCATGAATGCTGCACTACATATATCTGACCCCGGTCTTCTACACAACATCTGCTGTTGTCCATCACCTTAGCTGTACCAATCTAAACCTGGCACACTAATACCACCCATGGTGCTGTCCTGCCAGGAGTGGCTACTTCGCCCATATAGTACCATTTATAGATGAATGTCCTGAGACCAGGTAAACACCCTGACACCTAGAGGACAACTGCATTGTATGTGTATGTTAAACAGTGCTAGATGTGTAGCGTTCGTAATCACAGCTGCCAATCTAGATCCAGCAATGGGGAATACTGACATCTTTGCAGTGAGGAACACCTGGCATAAGGCTCAGTTGTGCACAATAGTACTACCACCGTATACCTCAGATAAAGACATGTGGGCCATAACACCATTACGGACCACTCCAGGTGGTAGTGTCCTCACGTACATGAAGGCCACTCACATGTACTGACCAGTACCCTCTCAAAAGCCATCACAGATGTGTCAAGTGAAGATCACAGTGTCAAAAGCCGCATTCTAGGATGTAGCCCTTAGACATCACCATGTCCTTGGACCAGCAACACACATTCATACATGTGGCAGAACATATATTAGTACAACACCATGTTACTCATGACCAGTGGACTGTACCTAGCTGTACAGCAGCTGTGCAGACTACCCATGTACTGACAAGGTTCCATCATGTGTTATGCAATGCAATGATACCACTGTTCATAACCAGGTCGGCTGTACACATAACAGGGGCCCTGGGTCATATACAGCTGTAACAGATAACTGTTGCTGTACACCAGTAAACACACTCATGTTTGGATATGACATACATGTACCTGCCGTGGATATGTACATGCCCCACACACACACACAACACATATGTACATAGCATAGCTGTTGCTGTCCTTCGTGCAGACAAGTGGCTACAGCAATTACACACATGCACATGGAAGGTAGGTCCATGGCTGTTGAATGCTAACAGTACATATGGTGTGATAGCAATGTTGACTGAGTTAACATCCCCTCTGTACTGGTTACCCATGACAACTATCATATCATACGACAGTCCATGTGTAATGTATGTCATCACACATGTCCACCAATTGCAATGCCTACAAACATGGCTAAATGACAGGAATGTAGAACCTACACACATGTACATGTAGTAGTGTGCATTCAGCTACCATGCATGTGCAGTAGCTGATGTTTGCAGTTGATCTGTGTCTTACTACAACATGCAGTTGCAATGCAGCCCCATCATTGACACTTGTATATGGTGAAATACTGACAGTACAGTAAGATGTACATCAGGTATGGATGGATGTGTGTACATAAAGTGATGGGCCAACTTTGCAGATGGATGTTTGCTGAAGTCAGCTCACAGGTGTGTCACAAGCCGTCCTACCATAACATGTGCAAACACTAAGCTATATTTCTGTTAATTGAAGGTGAAGACATACAACCTACACAGCGGTCAGGGTGTCACTGACTGCAAATCACTTGACACCTGTAACACTTAAGACCTCCCGTGTGCATATAGCAGCACAATTGTCGAAGGTCACGTCGGTACTCATTGTAATGTGGGCAATATTGCTGCATGTCTGTCATACGTATCATAAGATAGCAGGTGTTTGATTCACAGTACTGCCCATGTATGTTTGCTAGTGTGTCTATATATACCACATATGGTGGGGAATACATCCCAATTGTTACACACCCCTATACACTGTTGTAGAGATCTGCACATACTGCAGTGTAGAAAGCAAGACATAGGCAGGGCTGTTGTGTGTATCACACACATGTTAGCTATCTGTATGTGCATGACATATGTGAATTCAATTGTGGACTCCACAGTGTGTGTGTGTGTGTATGTATGTATGGCTGTCTGGTCCATGGAGTAAGGATGTATGCTACCATAGTGAACAGATAGGACCCCTAACCCCTCCAGGTAATGCAATCTACTACCCTGTTGATGCCGTCGGTCTTAGGCATTACTGACTACCCGTACATGTTCATTCTCTGTGTCCCATCATGTGGATGCACAGTACTGTAATGGTGATTACCACATAGGGAGGGGTCCTTACCTCAACACTATCAAGTGTGTGTGTGTGTGTGTGTGTGTGTGTGTGTGTGTGTGTGTGTGTGTGTGTGTGTTACAGTGTCGTTGACCCCGTGAGTGTGGGCATGTTACTGAATACATGTGTGCGAATACCTGTGTGTGTGTGTGTGTGTGTGTGTGTGTGTGTGTGTGTGTGTGTGTGTGTGTGTGTGTGTGTGTGTGTGTGTATGTGTAGTTGTGTGTTCTCATCCTGTAATGTGAATGTGTATTACTGCTACACAGTGAGGCCTCATGCTATCAACTGGCCTCTACCCTTGACATCAGCTAGACCGCTATGTAAACTCCCCGCACCATGTAACTGTACCTGTGATGTCACACTGTATGGATGTCACGTCTCTAGCCACTGTAGCTTAGTACACAGCTCACATGCTCCTGGATCAGTAGATGTGTAGACATCTTTGGAATGTCAGCCTTTCTAACAGTGAGGTTGAAGCTACGTATAGCATGCTGGTATTGCCATACATGCCTGTGAGTAGTCCACATTTACACATGGGAAACTGCAAACACTGGTACTTAATGGCACATGCAATTAGGCCTTAAGGAGGGAAGCAGGGCATCATTACCAACATGCTGTTACTGTTGTTACCAAGACACATACTGTGAACATAAAACAATGCATTCTAAACCTATACTACATGGTATGTCTGCTGTGTGTCAACAGTACACAACAATTGTAATATACACTTATCTCCCTATTCTGTTCACCCTGTGCATCAGACCATATGAGCATGTCCCTGCACCGATGCTGTGGATGACAGGGATGCGGCACAGGCATCATCATATGCACTGGGTGATAATATTTGCCAGGGGGCTAGGCTGCACCAGTGGATGCCATCATGTGTGTGGGTTACGGCCTGTGATCTAATTTGCCATGTGTGGTTGTTATGCATGTGAGTGTCGTAGTGCCCTACAGATGTTTCTGGTGTATGCGTGTATGTGTGCACACAGTTCTGGCATGTGTCCAGCCTACACATGGGTATTATTGACAGCTCCAGACTGTACAAACCAGGATTTAGAGCTCACTGTGTCCGGTCACGGCCACGTGACCTGTGCCTGCCAGGGGTTGCACGGGCACTACCAGCCAGAGATACAGATTGGGTACTGTCCAATGACACATGTCCACTGGAACCGTGTCCCCACTGGGACCATCCAGGGACACGTCCACGTGGCCTACTGTGTCCTGGTGTGGACAGCACAGCACCAGCTGCACTGCTGCTGCTACTACTGGCACTATGGGAGCAGGCATGTGAGGTAGCTCATTTACGTAGACCTACACCAGGTGGTGTAGCTGGCCTACATCCAGGTGCCTTATGCCTCACTCCTACCAGATGTTCCAGCACAGACAGCTCACACTTGCAGATTGTCATGCCACGGTCAAGGATTCCAACTATGTCACCCAATCATCTGTCCAAAACTTCAGCAATCTGCTGTTGAGCATTTGCCAATGCCTGGATGTTGTCATTTAAAGAACGGATAGCAGCCCTCTGAAGCCTCTGCCCTTCTCTGCTCTGCCATTCAGCACATGCCTGTGCCACCATTACAATCTGAAACATGCGTCTGGTGACACCAGCTGCTGTGCTCTGTCCTGCAGGTGCATGTCGGCCAGAGGTCCTCCTACGAGCAGCACTGGCCACATGCCTGTGTGGCATATCTGCAGTCATTTGACTGACACCATGGTGTGAATACACACCTTCCATAGCCATCACATGTTCCTGTTCCAAGCTAACACACGCTAATTGTCCTTCCTCTATGGCCACTGGTGATGGGGTATGTGTTGGCATGAGAACTGCATGCGGGGAAAAGGAGGATATAGGTGGAATGGCAACCAATGGCACAGATTCAGCCCCTGACAACCCTGCCTGTACCTCAAGCATATGTTCATCATCACTGCTAGAGTCTGTGGGGACACTAACATCAGATGGACCGCAGGAGGGTAACTCACCTACATCACCTGTCAAGGCAAACAAAGACTCTACATTACAATAGAGACACACACAGATGCACACACAGACACACACATAGACACACACACACACACACGCACACACACACGCACACCATACATGTGATATGATAGAAGGCATGCAACATACATCTGATACAGCAGATGACATGCAGCTCTGACATTAATAGTGGTAGTTATCATATATCCCTGGGTTGCACACAACAGCAAGCATGTGTCATAACAGAAGCCATCCATTTCACACAATCATGGTAGTAAGCATGCATCCCTGTGTTACACCATGTGGACCAGCACAGATTAATAGTACACATGGCTGATGTGAGGCATATGACCTTGACATTAACATGTAGTATGACATGTAGTCTGCTGACGTGTGCATTGACATGCATACATCTTTGACACAATAGTGTCCTGACAATTGTACAGCGGTGTAATGGTGTCACATTGCAGTGTTGTCTGTACACCCTACAGATAGAATGCACTTTTAGCAGATGTGCATGACCATTGAAGGGTATTATGAGGCGTCTATATTGCTATACAGTGTGAAGTATAGACACAGTGCCATTGCATGGAATCATGAGGCGTCTCTATTGCTATACAATGTGGATTACACACACAGTGCATAGCCATGACTGTGTGCATACACAATATATAAATACTGTGGATTGTGACCCATGTTGCTGAGGTGTATACACACTAAACCATGATGTGTCATGTGTGACAGGTCACCGAAGGACATATGGATGACACCCCTGCACAACTGCTAGCATTTCGTAGCTGCCTGGCAACCATGCACACACATGGCAGACTTGTCAATACACCACATCCCACATGACATTTGTGTACCACACACACAAGGTACACGGCTGACAGTGATGTCCAACAGCAGCAAGGGAAATGTACTGTATCTGTGGCCTGATGTGGTGTATGTGTATGTATGTGGATGCTGTACATGTGACTAATGTCATGCTGTGACACAGTCATGATGTTCAACACATCTTATGTGGCCGAATTAAGTGACGCCTCCACAAGCTGTGCACAGGCTTGTAGGATTTCCAGTGCTCCACATCTGCTATATAACCATTCAACAAAGGCTATAGTTGGACCATGTGTAGCCAATGTACAACAGGTTGTACACACAAACACATCATATCTACTGTGTGTTGCTACATGTCTCTGGCCATCCTCCATGGCCATGTGTGAACATGTGTTGGCCAAATGTTTGTGATGGCCATCTATCTCACATGTCTGTGTTGTCCCATATGACATACACCCATAGATGTCAGATACTCCACTGTCCACAGGGTTATGCAGACAAAGGGTAGTATGTTTGGTATGTGGGGTATGTTTTATGGGATAGTGAGACAATGTTGCAGCCGGACCACTACATGTCATGGACATGTCAGATGATACATCACAATGTGTGCACTCATTGCAGGGGCATATTCCACAATGGTGAATCCTGTAGGCTGCCCATACTCCAGCTCACTGTGTAGAACTGTTTGCATACCCCACATGTGTTGTTCTGATGTATAGTACATACTCCTACATTGAACAACACCTCCACTGTTGTATGCACGGCTGTCCACACATCTAGCAATGACAGTTTCTGTGGTTTCATGTCGGTGTTTCATTTAGTTTGCATGTATTGCACATGGGTAGCCAGGGTTATTGATTAAAGATGTGACCTGTATATCGTGACCGGACCATACATTATGTATACATGTGTTAACTGACCACATGGCGAATAGATCTGTGCATTAACATGCCTGATGCTTATAACTGTCTCACCTTCAATGGCCTGCTGTATTTGTGGCATGCCAGAGGTACCTATATAGGGGTGACACAGCAGTATAATCATTATCCATGACTGTATGACAGCTACAGGGTGCAATGTGCATGTTAACACATTTGCCAGTACAATAGGATATACTATGGAGTATGCACATGTGTGCATATACAGGGTAGCATACTATAGTATGTGGCATGTGTGTAAACATACCTTGTATATGATGTTACATTACATATTGTACAGTGACACATGCAACTAAATGGGATATAATAGTTATATGTGCAGTAGTGACTTACCAGGCAACTCCAGGCTCAGTGGTTGGGAGACACCCACCTCCACGATGGCAGCTAGGGTTTGTGGATGCTATTCTGATGGTGTCCCCAGGTTGACCAGTATCTCCTCGGTATGTGTGAGTGGGGGCTGGGTTGGTAGCCCACTACCTGTTGTACCTTGTTCCCTGGTGATTGCATTTGCACACTGTTTCGCATGTCTGATCAGGTCCATGCAGTGTCTGCACACCTGCTGGTAGGTGCAGTTATGGCCACCCACATCATTAACCCTCCTGCAAAGTTCCTGCCACAGGTCATCATACAGCTGGGCATGCTGTGGCACATGGCTGAACAATACCTCATAGTTATCTTGGAGGTAAGGTATGAGGGCCTCATCCTCCAAGTGGCTATAAACTGGCAGTCTTGATCGAGGCAAAATGATGGAGACAGGTTACAGTATCTCAGAGATGCACAGAGATACAGCTGCACATACATGTGTATTCCATTTAGTACATATGAACAGTTGTCTTTGCAAATCTTCATGACACTGACACCACTGACATGTTTGTGTCACACACATGTGACACCCAATGGGGATTGGATATTATCACCATATATGTGTGTCACCTCATTACTTTGCTCATACTCCATATGAATGCTGTCTTGATGTGAGCATGTCTGTTTGCCTGTACTGGTGTTCTTACCTATCAGCACATGCCTGGATGTGTCCACATTAATGCTGTTGAACTTGATGCTGTGTATATGTCACATATCAACACATACACTGCCTTAACGGACATTACCTGTGACAATGCAGACATGCGCATGGAAACCTTTACATGCATGTGTTTTGCCATATACATCTACACGGCACTGTATAGCAGTTCAACATCCTGCCACATATCGCCTGTGTTGCACACGTGATACACATGGGACAATGGCTAGCTGGATGGTATTTGCAGGGATGGTTATCAACTATAGCATGTAGGGTTACCTCTTATGACTACCTAATAGGCTTGGTGATGTCACTAACTCAGGGAGGTAAACTGCACAGCACCATCCCTTACACACAGTGTCCATTATGTGACTGCTGCCTAGGTGGTAGTTCATGGGTACAGGGTTATTAACCTAGTGGTGACAATGCAATATGCAGCTGTCGGATTGTGCACATATGTCACACATCTCACCCACAAAGCCCATTCTGTATGTTGTCCACAACACTGAGTCAGCTATTGCTCCTAGGTCATGGCCATTTACATACTTACATACGCAGATGCCTCCCATTTGTCTGTGTGGTATGGGCTACAATGAGGGGGAGTACAAAACATTAACCCTTTTTTTACTGTAGCTGCCACTGGTGTAATATGCACATGTCTCTCAGACACCTTTTGTAGTGTTGGTTCTGTCAACAGGCCACTGGCCGAACATTCCTGTGGCATACAAAGGTGCATCTAGTATATTGAGTGTAGGTGGAACACAGTATGGGTGATGATGTCCATTGACCTGTCACAGGTATGATATGCAGTGTGAAATCATCCATACTGTCATCTACATCTGTACTGATAACAACATATACATCAATTAAGGTTCATGGACTTTCAGACCAGACTCAGCAGGGTAATAGCGCAGTGCCTCCCATTATGAGTGGTGTCTCCACTTTGTGGGTTGTGATAACTGTTGGTGTGCACCATTCAGTGTTTTCACAGACTGACATGAAGCTATGTTTTACATGATGTGTATGTGTAGAGCAAACTGTTTTGCCATATGTGTATGATACAACCAGGGATCTGGACAGCTCACATGCAGCCTGAGTACACCTTTTACCGTCATAGTTATGGTTACAGGAGCTCTGTAGTGTTCATGGATATGTGATTGTGTATCTGTTGGGGGGGGCAGTGAGTTTATGTTATCCGACATCCTATCTATATTGCTTATTCATTCTCAGCACTTGTTCAGAACATGTAAGCACTTCATGATCTACTAATTACTATAGCACTCAATCCTACTCATTTCCTACAGGTAAACACTGTTTGTACTTACATTTCCAGCTTGCTTAGAGGAAAACAGCTGTTGTACACACTCACCTCACATATCTAGTGAGAAGTAGTTGAATATTCAGGCATGTCCAAGTGTCAATTCCCAGTGTTATCACCTGTCTATATGATGAATATGGGCATCATGAGGCAATATAGAAATTTTCTCGTGTACACAGTCAATGCTCCCCTCCTAACATACAACACTACAACCTGTGGGAGATGCACATATGTAGCCATGCTGGAGGTAATGCTCTCTCCAACCCAGACAACCTGACAATCATGTGGGGATGTTGAACGTTTGCACCACACCACACTCATCACATAGTCTCACTAGATCTCCACCACCACAGACCACACATAGTAAGACTACAACATTTGCGGAGCCTCTCAATACTACTCTGTGTAGGCAACAGAGGACTCCAAAGCAGAAATGCAGGCAGCCCACATCACCCAACACAACACCAATTACTTATAGCCCACAGACTCAAGTGTACCCATCAACTACAGCCAATAGGGCGATATAACATACCCAACACACTAGTCACAGCTGACTCTATAGGTGGTCACACTGATGTCTCACTCAGCAGGCTACACAAGGTGATAGTCACTTTCAGCTGGCTGTCGGGTAACAGGATCTGCAACATAACCTATGCACTCAGGTCACTCCTCAACAGGTACAATATGACTGTCATTCTCCATGTTAGTGTGAATGCCCTGAGATGTAACTTCCTGGACTACATATACAGAGACATGCAATAGCTCTCCAATCTTGTAGCCCAGGCAGGTATCACCCTAGCCCTGAGAAGCATTCTGCATTCGTCCAGACTGATAACGCAGTACAACGACTGACTTATTCACTTCAACAATTGGCTATGCTTCTGGTGTCATTCCAAGGGTATCCAGTATCTGTCTGCTTTGAATGACATGGTCGACAGAACACGATGCTTTGGCACAGATGACCTGCACCTGTCGGCCCTGGGATTACAGATAACATCTAAGGCTCTTGCTGCTCCTATAGTGCCTGTTTTAGGCATGGTTCAAAACCACCATAACAGGGAAGCAAAACCTGTGGGTAATGTTACTCACTGCTTGACATCTTCATCTCAAATGCACTCACCTGAGGCACTCATTGTAATGGACCCCTTTGATATCTCTGCAGTGACTGGGACATGCTTCTCGGCTCCTGAGAGCACCCCTGCACTAACAGGCTATTACTCAGACCACACCTTTCAGTCATGTAACCAGGACCGGAACACCCACAATGGAGGTGTGTCCATATTTCCCAAGTATGTACACACCTCCAGGCTGGTTGCTTAGCACAAAGCATCAGAGGTAATCCAAGTGCAAGTAACTGTGGCCATAACTGCTATACAAATTGTAGCTTGCTACGGATTCCACACCATACCCTACTGTTAACGGCCCTCACTTCTTGGTGTACTGGAAAGTAGGGTTCAAACAGGAACTAATGTGGTGTGACTGACACTACCCCACACTTAACTGGGATACCTACTCATGTACCGACACATTAGGCCAACGCTTTCTGGGATTCATAACCACCAATCGGCTGGATAAACCTATCCACACCACCACCAGGGCCAACAATATCCTAGACCTGGACATTACCAACATGTGTGACTGGTGTTCCACACATGGGGTTATCCCCTCGTTGGTGAGATCTGAACATATGCTAATTACCCTTGTTATCCACATCCTGGCAGCACACCCTTCATGGAAAACACAGTACAATATTTCTAAAAAGCCAATTTCAGGCTTCTTATGACAGCAGTAGTAAACGTCATGACACCTGTGCAAATGGACAATATGGCTACAAATACTGAACCATATACAACTGCACTTAATTAGCACTTACACAACTGCATGGATCATGCTATCCCAAACAGAGCCATGACAGTACCCACCAGATAATGGATGCCACTCTTGGGGTCCACTGCCATGGACATAATGTACAACAGAAGGAGGAGACTGTTGCAAAGTAGAGTACAATCCCATGGGTGGGGTAGCTACCTGGTCAGCCTCAGTAGAAATCTGAGATCCCTTATCACATCCTCTAAAGCTAGCTGCGTAAACATTACTGCGACTCATTCCAAGGACTACCACAAAGCATTCTGGAGGTATGTCACTACTCTCGATGGTGATACCCACATCTGCTCTGACATACAGCGGTTAGGCATGAACATTACAGAACTGATAGGTTCAGTGCTAACTTTACACCCCTCTCACACCCTAAAGGGGCCAAATCTATACAGGAACAATGCAGAGTCCTTGCGGTCACAACTACACAGTTCCAAGCTGCACTCTCTAAAGCCAGGAACACAGAATCCATGTGACCTTACAACATCCCAGGCTGTGATTTACACAAACTTCAGAACGAAATGGCTCCCCACTTGGGCACCAAATTCATAATAGCCTTGTATCAGGCATTGTGGCCCCTGAATGGTACACAGCAACAGTTATCACACTCCACAAAGGTGGCGCCACAATGGACCAGAGGAACTATTGCCCTATATGCCTGACTAGACTGTTCTGCAAGGCTATGGAGCACATTATCATGGATCTCATTCACAGAGACATTGGTGGCCTCCAAACATTTGATACCACCCCATTTGGATTTCTTAGGGCCAGACCATAACTCCTAAACCTGGTGGAGTCCTTTGAGATAGTTACCAAGGTAGTAGATGAGGGTAAGGAGGTCCACACAGCCTACTTTGTCCTCTCAATGGCTTTCAACACCATTCACCATTCTGGTATTGTCAACATACACATCCACCTGCAAATAAACCCCTACATCACGAGATGTTATGCAAAGTGGCTCATGGACAGGACCCACACAGTGAGGGTAGCATACCCTAGTTCCTACTGTAAATCAGTTACAATTGGTGTACCCCAGTCCTCAGTCATAGGGCCCCTCATGTTCGGTATATGCTTCTCTGAGGTACAGGCTAGAACAGAAGGACTTACCCTGAATAGGTTTGCAGATGACTGCAAACTAGGGGCCATGATTGATTCACCAGCTGATACAGACACCCTCCATAAGGGTGTCACTGTGACAGATACCTGGTGTCAATAACATGGCCTCAAGCTGCATGCCACAAGGTGCATAGACATCCCCTTTGGATTACACCAATCACCCGTTATCACATAGGTGGTAGTCCCCTACATACATAAGACATTATAAGGGTTCTTAGAACACAAGTAGATAGCACCCACTCATTTGATAACCATATTGCCAAGGTGGCATGGATATCCTTCTACGTGGCCACCCTAATCTGTAATGGGTTTGTAGCCGGAACAAAGGCAGCCATTGTACCTCTCTACTCCTGACTTATGAAACACGTTAAAGGGTACAACACCCCATTTTGGATGTACCTTATGAGACAACAGCAACGGCTTTAAATACCACAACATTAACACACCAAGAGGATTACTGACCTCTGAAGGATGACGTATGCAGCCCAACTACAGAAACCCCAACTGTACTCATTTGCATACTGCATACTCAGAGGTGATCTTTGTTGAACATACAATGCCCATGTCCAAAACAATATTGATGGATATGCTCCACATAAGCAAAAGCCACTGAGAGTCACATGCTCTGGGATATGTACCCAAATGCAACGATGACTAGGACGTGCTGGAGGGATACAATCCTGAACCGGACACTCACCATGTTTTGTAACATGATTCCTATGTACATCAGGCAGGGACCCTCACTAGCACTCTTCAAGAGATACCTCAATGGGTGGATGGGAGACAGATCTGTACGCCAGGGATCACTGCAGTGGCTCTACTGTACACAGGTGCAGGAAACAAATGGCTCTGCTGTTCACAGGCACAGGACATTAACCTAGGGAGGTGCCACAAGTGAAAATACTGTAGTTGGGCTTACGAATGGACTTGGCCAGACAGCATAGTACCTAACTATGAACCTATGAAGCTATTACATGTCCTTTGTGCATGGATAATTGAGTAGCTCTTCCATTTCAATTAGCTATCATGCTGTTACACTGTCTGGTGACTACAAGTCATATGTATCCTGTTATTGTGTATTGTACATGCCAGTAGACATACCTGATGTTTGCATAATATAACAGTAATGCTATGTAAAATGTTAGACATATCTACCTACAATACTGTACATTTCACATTTTTGCAACGATATCCCATAATGCTAATCATAATTGCACAGCAGGACCACCTTAGACATGTTATTCTCAGTTATACACCCATACATATGCCTACTGTTACAGTATATCAACATATACTATCCCCTGTTATGGCACGTACTTGTTGGACAAACCCTGCCACTGACAGTGGCTGGAGTGGAATTGTTGTGTTTAAAGCCCTTATGTAGCATACCTTGTGGTGTATGAGGTGTTTACCTTGTGGCCTACAGCAGTACACACAATTTCTACAAGTGTTACTGTGCTCAACAATACATCACTACATAATACCTTTTCCCACTATATTCATTGCGTACACTTTCATTAATACAGAACAGGCACTACATACACTAACATTATGAGTGTTCTACATACCTTCTTAGTAGTCCGAGTTTACGAAAATATCAGTCTTATTCCTTTTCTGTTTTAACGGTTTTCTCGTATGGGCATATGGTTTGAATGTATTACAAGCCATCCTTTTATACGTAGATACCAGTAACATGTGGTATCCTGCCACCAATTGGTGTTCCGGAGTAGATGATTACATGCACATCAGCTGTGCAGCTACTCCATTAGCCAATTCCAAGACAACAGTGGGGTATAATTGAATACTCCACTTGGGCATTGTCCCTTTGACCTACCTTCGAGGAAGACGGCCTGGATCTGTTGTTTGTGATGAATTGCAACTGCTATATGGAGAGACACAGAGATATTTTAACTTCATGTCCCCCGTGGATTGTGTGTAATGGCTAGAGGATGTAGTTCTACATGTGAGTGTAGCTGTTATTTCAACCGTCTGATATGAGACTATTGCAAACAAAACCTGTAACATTGACGTCTGTTCCATTGTACAACAGCAATGATTTCACATAGCGCCATTATAGTGTGTCTCTCACAAGGTATGTTAAGGCTTCTGCAGATGTCATTGAGTGAGTGGATGTTTGTGATGTTATTACAGTCTGTATTGCAATTGTTTTGGTTGTGGGGGAGATATAGGTCGGTGTACATAGCAGATAAAGGTTTGTGGGGACTGCATTTATACATATTCCATATGTGTGTGAGGGCTCCTTCCCTAATTGAAGACCTATCATTTAGTAGACTAATGCTATGGTTATTGCAGGCTTATTCATTAAGCCATTGTTAATTGGTTCCTATATAGCACGCAGGTGATGTTGATCCTTCAATCCCTCCGGAAATGCATCTGTATGTAATGAAATGTTGCTACATGAAAGCTGTCTCGTGTATTTCTGTCACAGATATTTGCACTCATTGGAGTTGTGTTGGTGACTGAACCTCTTTGGCTTGGGTTGCCACCTTTTCAAATGGCCATAATGGGACATTTGCAGGACACACATCGGATTTTAGAGGCCGACACATATCCACGGTCAGTAGAAAGTATAGAATTTACATATATGCCTATATAAAAGCTTATATTCTTGTAGCGGTTTACTTGCTTATCCTGTTTCTTGTTACATGTAGGTATGTTAGATACAGATGACTATTTTATGCAACCATGATATTGACTATGGAACATGCAGAATGTCTTGAGGTTGTAGGACATTGGTATTTTTACTCAATTTGGTCAGGATACTACCGCACATAGAGGGATTGCCCCTCGCAAGGTGGGACAAGTGTTAACCCCATGTTTAGCTCATGTCCATAGCACATATTTGTAATAGTGTATTATAGCAATAACCCATGCCTGGGTGTGGGTAATGGTGAATTTACCCGCGGTTGGTGTGGTTTGTTCACGAGGACGAAGCCCGAGTGGCCAAACAAAGACAACCATGGGTAAATCCAGCATTACCCCCACCCAGGCATGGGTTGTTGCTATAATATAGTCTCCATATCCTTTGTTCATAACGTTCGGTCATGGCAGAATTTATGATTGCTATGGTCCATGTTGTGCACAAATGTGAAGACTTCAACTGCTGTATATGGCATACCCATGGATTCAGGAATGCACACAAGTCCAACAACCACATTATCGTTCACAGACTCCCAAACTCCAAAATACCAAATACTCGAACTCGCAACAGTCAAACTCTCAGAACTAACACAAACACAGAACACACACACGCAAACACAGACACACTGCTACCCATCACATCCAAACAAACCATCCGACACTACATATGGCCAGGTGGTCATGCCCCATGCACACCCCATGTGGGTGGCTTCGCCCACCACACCACACCCAGGAGCGGCCTTAGGTCTACTGGTGCCCTAGGCAAAGGGCACAATGGTACCCCCCCACCACACCACCAAGTGCCCCCATCCTGGTCTACCTACACCAAATAAATACTGGTGAAGTGCCCCCACTAAAGCGGTGCCCTAGGCGACTGCTTAGTTGGCCTTTGCCAGCCTAAGGCCGGCTATGACCACACCTACTGTAATAATCTACCTCCGAGTTAGCATGAACAGACACACAAAGCAAACACACACAAGCGCACATTACAGTCCCATGGAAACACACACCACACTCAGAACACACACTTACACACACTACAGCAATCAGAAACACACTTAAACACAGTACCTACCTGGACCGCAGCACCAGCAGCAATAACTAAATGTCCCTTAACATCATGATAATAGTACTCGCGGATCTAGTGTTCCGGTACTGCCGTCTTTCGGTCTTTAAGCATAGTTATTACGCATGTCGATATGTAAAGCATTCGGTATTTGGTAGTATCCTATTTATTTGTATCTCCATGGTTGTGTACATGTTGTTAACCTATCTATATATTTGCAGATATATGTATATCCGTATATATCGACATGTATCTCTCTATCACCCTTTCTATCTCTATATTATGTAATGTATGTATATATATATATATATATATATATATATATATATATATATATATATCTAGAGTGAGAGAGAGAGAGAGAGAGAGAGAGAGTGAACACACCTTTCGTTGGGTACATGGTGGTGTATACTATTTTCTGAACTCCGCCTTTTTGTGTTTTAACCTGTCGAAATACACACCTGCCGTTGGTACATCTCAGGTAGTTTAGTGGTAGGTGATTGTGTACATGGTTGCATGTTCTACTCCTGGCAGTGGTCGTTTTACCTCTCAGAGCAGGCACTATTAGTACAAGGGTGAATAACACAGATTTCAGCTGTTCTGGCCATCTCTGACCATGATCTGCACGATATTTATCAAAGCTTAGACCTGTTTTGCGCATATCCGTGTAGTCATATTTAAACAATGCTTACCATCACTTGCCGGCGCATGAACCCACTAACATGTGCTTAAACATGCTCTAATGACCTGCATCCAACATCCATTATTCATGCCATCGGAATTCTGTAACAGCCCTTGCAGGTCGTGGATCCGGGAACATGCACGACACAGTCAGTGGCTTTACCACTGGGGCATCTGGGATATGTACAAGTGTTATGGTATTTTGTATGTGGACTGTACTATGACTGTTCCTCCATACTGCAAACAAATGTGTA
This sequence comes from Protopterus annectens, assembly GCF_019279795.1. Classification (NCBI taxonomy): domain Eukaryota; kingdom Metazoa; phylum Chordata; order Ceratodontiformes; family Protopteridae; genus Protopterus; species Protopterus annectens. The sequence continues at coordinate 238,373,501 of NC_056739.1, forward strand.
ACTCAGTTAGTTTACATATCGATGACACCTATTAATGGTATGTCCAAGTGATGTTTAATGGATGTGCTCCAGCTATGGGAATTCATGTCACAGTGAGCCACACACTGTAATGTGGTACACCTTGCCACAACCATAACTGGAGAATGTTGGTGTGACAAATACCTGTCATGGGTACTCCCCATGCTTTGGAACTACATCCCTGATTACATTATATGGAGCCCCTCATTAACACACCAGGGAATCCTTGCAGAGTGGGTGGGAAACAGTGGTTACACCCCAGGGATCCTGCAATTGGCTCTGCTCTACAGAGGGACAGTTAGTTAATTGATGGGATGGTGACAGCAGGCACATTTTGCCTAGGCTGATGAATGGCCTCTGACAATCAGGCATGTACCTACCGATGTACCTAGGAACCTATACATACAGTATCAACACATGCTTTTAGCTTCATTTACTGTTCAGGTGTTGACTTACCTTGTACTAATAGCTGTTGTGTGTGCAATAGTTGAGGGCTGCCTATGTAGGATTCACACAGTAGACCACCTATACATAACAATTCACAGGTGGTCGTGTGGGTGTGCCATCCATTTTACTGTGTGTGCAGGTGGAGAAGTGTGTCAGTCCGTAGGGGCCTACACTGTCAGTGTATGTGCTATACGTTCCCTCTTTGCCAAGGCATGGGCATATTGGGCATGTCTCCGTCTGCCTACTGAGGCTGGCACAGGGTATTCGTGGTCTGAATCCCTTTGTGCCTGTGATGCCCTTGGCAATTGCAGTGGGCTGTGAGGGCCTTCACCATTATGTCCCTGCTGCAGCTGTTTCCGCAGGATCATATTATGTAGCGTGGCACATACTATGAAGATGTGGGCACAAGTGCCTGGAGAGTACTGCAAGGCTCCACCAGATATGTCCAAGCAATGGAACCGTGATTTCAGCACCCCAAACACACGCTCTATGATGATTCTGGTTTGTGCGTGTGTCTCATTATGGTGTTCTTGCATGGGTGTGTGTGCATTTCTGATGGGAGTCATCATCCACGGCTCCAGTGCATAGCCAACATCCCCCACAAGATGGCCATATGGGATGTCCCCCCTGACAAATACCTGATACAGCTGTGAGGCATGCCAGATGTGGGAGTCATGGTAGCTTCCAGGGCTGTCAGCACACACATCCGTGATAATGCCCTGGGCATTACACATGACCTGGCAGCTGATGGAGTGGTATCCCTTGTGGTTTATATAGTGCCTACCATGCTCACTGGGTGGTGACTTGATATGTATGTGCATGCAGTCTATTGCACCCAGTACCTCTGGGTAGTCTGCGACATGGTGGAAGAGACGCATATTGCTGGCCAACTCCTCCTGAGTTCAGGGGAAGTATATATGCTCATTGGCATGTGGTAACATGGCATCCAGGAACTGGTGGAGTACCCTGGATACTGATGCCTGTGAGATCCCCATGATATCTTCAGTTGGCCTTTGAAAGGTACCTGTGGCTAGTATTCTCAAGCTTACACCTACCTTTGTGTCCACTGGGATGGGTTCCCCTCTGTTGTTTCTGGATCTGAGGCATGGCTGGCACAGCTCAACAATTTGCTGTATGATGTCCCTGTCCACCCTGTAATGCTGTACTATCTCCAGATCATGTAGCCCCTGGTAGGTTACCCTTAGTCTGAACACTCTTCTCCTCCTCCAGGGCCTGAGGTGGTTGTCAGCATCATCCTCCACACCACCTTCAGTCTCCAACACATGGTGATGAATCACAGCTATGGCAGCTCCCAACAAGCACATTGTAAAAGTTCCCCGTCTGTTTACACCGGTGGTGTAGTGTTTGGGAATACACGAGTGTGTGTGAGGTGCCTTCACACTTTATACTATTGTGCTTTGAACACTGATGATGTCATAGGGTGTGTATGTACAATCAGAGCTGCAGGTTATCTTACTTATGTTTTTTACCACAGGTACTGCTATTGTGGTGCCTTTGGTGTTGAATTACATTTAGCTGCCATGGATCACCTCTTGCCCTTGCCTTCAGTTTTCTTAACGATTCCTCTCCCATTGTCGGGCATGCAGCCAGCAGCCTGCTTTTTTGTTTTATACTTTCCCAAACCAGGATTGTGTTGCAAAATGTGTTCTATAGCCAATCTACTGCAGGTTTGCTTTGCTCTGCCATGACAGTTCTCTTTTCTTTGCAATCCGACACCTCCCCTATCCTGTTCTGCAAGTTGCTACTAGCAGCCTTGTTAGCTGCCGTCATTGGCCCACTGTGAGTTAATAGGTGTTAATTACTCAGTTGTACTCCAATTACCCTACTGCGACATTTCCTTATTGTCCTCCTGTAACCTTCCTGTTTCAGCTGTGGTGCGTGCCGCGTGCAGCTGTTTACTGGGTTTCGAGCGTGTTGTCATCCATGTACACATGCGCTTTCAGGCACTATGTGTGCTCTCAGCTAAGCAAAGCAATGGCTACATCCACACCCCTATCCTGCGGCTTTGCTTAGCAATGGGCAACCCGAATTTGCAATGCTCCAATGTGCTTGCAGCTACGGTGGCACACCCCACTGCTGATGTCATGCATATCTCCAGACCACTCCTTAGTGTTGTACCACTGCACTGTATGGTACATCCTTAGGCTGGCAGGACATTTGTGATTCAGTATTACTTGCCTCATTTGCATGGCATTGACTACTAATTCATAGTTACTGCACCAAACACTGTCACAGACCCTTTGCAACCTTTGCAGCTTGGTTGTGGTGTAGCATGCATACCATTGACTATTATGGTGAAATCAAGATTTGTGTTACATTGCAATTTTATGACATCTGTATATATTTTCCTTGTGTTCCCATTTGTGCACACATGCCCTGTGGTTGTACTTTGCGTTAGTGTGGCCATGACATTAAATGTTATTTTTTTATGTGTTGTGCATGTTTTTTTTATGCCATTGGCTGTATATTTAGCCATTGGCATATGTTAACTTTGTAATACGTAAGTTTGGTCTGCTTTCATGGCTCCAATGTTCTGTTTGGAAAAATGTAAACCCTTTTTTTTTTTTGGTTTACATTTCTGTATGCTTACGCTACACCTGCAACACTTCATGAATTGCTATGTACCTTCATTTGCATGCTGCACTACTGCACATGGAGTGATTAGCATACATGAGCTGAGAGCTGCGTAGATCTGGCATATGCTGGTAGTGCACGTGGAATTGGATCGTACCTGAATCGCTCAGTGGCCATATTTGGCATTATACCGCCTTCACTATGCCTGCGCCTGGCGCAAGCTTCATGAATGCCGGGGTTCATCTTGATCAGGTTATTCATCATTCAAATGATAGCATAAATTTGGCAGGAGATTTTAATTGTATATTAAACGAGAAAGACACTAACAATATAATGAAACGTAGAATATCATCCACAGGCAAAACTTTATTAAATTTTATTGATTTATTTAATATCAAAGATATTAATGAATATTCAGTCTCAGATTCTCTGTTTTTTACACATTTTTCAAATAAATATGGAATGTAATCAAGAATTGATAGAGTCGATGTTTTCAATGATTTAACTACTAGTCTGGATAAAGTTAAAGTAGTCTCATGTCCACTTTCTGATCATAATGCCGTAACATTTGAATTTTTTTGAAACATAAAATATTCACATCAATAGAATACCAGCATATATAACCAACCTAAAAGATTTCAAAGATTTTTTTTTAATATGGAGATACAAACATACATTAAATTTAACAATATTAAAGACATCTGAAATTTATATATGGGATGCTTTGAAATCCTACTTAAATGGTAAAATCATAAATTTCTATGCATTAAAGAAAAAAGAATAGGATAAGGAACTACTTGAAATACAATGGAAAATTGATAAATTAAAACTAGAAAGTCAAAACAGCAATAATATGGGAGGAGCCAAGATGCTCTACTGAAAGCAGCATACTTTCGGATCTCTCTTAAACTATTACAAAGTACAGGAAAATAATTATTCTTTCTTAACAAAACTCATCAAATTTTACTGATAATAACCTAATATTCAAAACCTGTGACTTTATGTAATTTTATAGGTATTTTCCTGTCAAATTATACTAGAGATATGTATACATTGAGAAAATGAGCAGCACTAAGAACTCACACTCTGAAACATCTCTGAAGAAGGAACTGCAGCTGGTGTCTACCACTTTACAGGAACTGTCTCTAAAAATGAATAACTTCAAAGAAAACCTAGAACATCTCAAAGAAAGCTGCCAGAAGTGAACAGATGCCCTTAAAGAAATGGTCCAACAACATCACTTAAAAATAACTGACATAGAGACATCCTTAACTGATATAGATGGGAGATTAACAGAAGGTGAAACTCAAATTGAATTCCTTCTCAAGCAAAATACCTGGCTATTCAACAAAATAGATGATTTGGAAAACAGGGAAAGATGGACAAATATTAGAATTTTTGGATTACCCGAAAAATGTGAAGGTGATGACATTATCTCTTTTTTAAATACTTGGATACCAGAAATTTTAAACTTACAGGAAGGCTTCTCATATGGAATTGAAAGAGCAGATAGAGCAACAGGGAGGCCAATACCAACATCATCTTCATTACCTCCCAGATCAATTGCAGTAAAATTCATGTCTTATTTAGACAAAGAACTAGTGCTCAGAACTGCGTGGAGAAAAAGTCCCTTAAAGTATGAGCAGAGCCAGATTAGATTTGACAATAACTATTCCACCAGAATTCTTGATTTGAGGAAGAATTCCTGGCCACTTATAAAATTACTCAAGCAAAATAACATCAAACCACAGCTAGCTAACCTATCTAGCAAAAACTAAAATCACTCTTGCTAATGAAGTGAGAGCTTTTAATAACATAGAAGAAGCCTTCCTTTTCATCCACAAAAAACAACATAATAACTATACTGGAGCAAATAGAACACATGGATGTTAAAAAGAAGAAACAAAAGACAATCTCTGCAGCAGCTAATAACATACATTTTCTCAATGTATCAACTTCTAAATTGTTTATGTATCTGTATTATTATTTCATAATCTATTGCATTTCATTCTATGTGATCTGATCATCGTTAACAAATATCAAGGCCCAAATCTATTATTAGCAACATGATGGACACATGTATGTATCCTATTACTACTGGAAACAGGAATTTAAAATTAAGAATTTCTAAATAACTTGTTTATATTTAGTATAAACCTCTAAATACTGAACAAATATTCTCAATAATGTTTATATCCATGCTATTTGACATAAATGACAATTCTGTAAGATTTATAACCAGACAACAAAGTTTTTTTAAACAGTTTAAAATAAATATGTGTGTGTGTGCATGTGTGTGTGCGTGTGCATGTGTGTGTGTGTGTGTGTGTGTGTGTGTGTGTGTGTGTGTGTGTGTGTGTGTGTGTGTGTGTGTATGTGTGTGTGTTTTAATGTTAGGTTCCTTTATATTTAACCAAGTGCTGCCATAAGAAGCAACATCTATCACAATGGTAAGCATAATGTTTGTTCTCAGTACCTTTAACATGTCACATTTATGAAATATCTAGTTTATTGTTTGATACCTATTAGAGAATTTAAAATACGTTAATCATACACATAGAAATCCACCTATTATATATAATCAGAATGCTGGAAAGGGAAAGGGAAAATATTTCTATACACCAAACTACTAACCTGAAATTTAAACATTAATTTACTGTTCTGCAACTTAAAACATGTTTCCCAAGAAAATAAAAGTGATTATTATACTGTTTTCATGCTTTTAAGAACTAACTGTAAATAAAATGCTTTTTGAAACTAAGCTTCATTTACTTCAAACATTTTACTTTCAACTTTTTTTTTCCTTTTCTCTCAAAATCAAAATATTCCATTTCTAGCAAAGAGGTGAAGCCTTTTACATACCTTGTGATGGCCCACAAGCCCCTGTGTAATTCCTTTGCTTACTCACTGCTTAGTAGTTCAGGCTGAGGCTTCTCCTTCACTGTTTTGAAAGGACGAAAGACGGGAAACTTTTTTAGCAGACATTCTTCCCAAGTACACAGTGAATAATTTGCCCCCCCCCCCACATGAAGTAAATAGCATCTAGATGCATGGGAAACACTAACAGAAGTAAATTTAATCTCTATAAATCATTTATAGCTAGAGTGGGTAAATGAAAACTAATGTAACACTCTATAAGCAGCAGAAAATTTAAATCTAATTAAAGTGAACTGAAAAACAAAGCATATAAGTAACTGCTTTATGCAATTACTCGATGATTATCTACATTTAAAGAAACAGTACTTTAAAAATATGACTTTTTTTAATGGATTCAGTTATGCAATTTACTGAATTATAATAACTATATTGTGGAATGTTCTCTTTTATAGTTTATAGTGATTCACATAGGAATTTCTGTACTTAATTAAAATTAACAGTAATATGTACAGAGTAGAAAATGTTTTGGAGTAACTAGGTGTATGTGGTTATACGTTGCAGTAGTAGAATGTATTATTATTAAACTTCCAGTTTGACACCTATTTCAGTATATCTAATGCAAAAGACAGGGGTAATGATTGTATTCTTAGGTCACAGCTTACAAAATGAATGTTTACAAAAGGTTGTAACTTGTTCTAATTTTATATGAGTAACTGATTTGTCATGCCTTAGTCCACATCAAGTTAATATAAGCAATGGAATATATATATATATATATATATATATATATATATATATATATATATACATACATTAGCTTTTTTTTTCACATTATCTATTTTTGAACATTTTGTTAAGTGAGTTATTAAGAAGCGTTTGAAGTAAGGGAGATTAGTGATTGCTTCTTGTTTAATTGGTTGTCTTCTTGTTTACTTGGTTGTTTTAAGTTTGTATGATCATACCTAACAGGATAGCTGGGTAAATCTGTCTGTTGATGACTGAATAGATTTCTTTAAGGCAGTTGATATTTATTTTATGCATTGTTTGAGCAATATATAGAAATCATTCAGTCATAATATGAGATGATAATAACACATACTGTAGATAACCTCAGTCACTACCTTTCTCCTTTGAGTTGATTGAGGATACTTGCCTTATACTTCATGGCATTATTATAAACGGCAGGTTAATCCTATACCTAATTACTGAACTTCTAATTTGCTTTTCTCACCATGAAGACTTTGCATGGATATATGCAACAAAACTAAACTGTATTATAGCATTGCATTGTTTGCTTTGACTTATGATAAAATTAATACCTAATTGTTTCAGCCTGTTAAGAAATTTAAGTAAAACTGACAACAGAAACTGATTGAGCAGTAAGCAACTGGCAATGTAGTGATACTGTCCTTTGGAAATATAGGCTTCATGTATGTAGGGAAACTGACAAGAACTACTTATCAAATAAGAAAGATCAGGAAATTTTTGATATCTAGAAACACATACTTATGAAAGGGCCAATGTCTAGGTTTCCTTGCTACATTAAAAAATAGTAACTGTCAATATTTTAAGTAATATTGAAAAATGCTTAATATATCCTAGCTAATGCTAAAAATTCTGAGTTTATTGGAATTATTAATTCTGTTTTATGGTAATATATTTTTATACTCGGGTGTTTATTAGTATTATTATTTTCATTTTATTTACTATATGTTCTCATCACTAATGAACACCTTAGACAAAACAATATTTCTGTAAGTTAGGTGTATATCTGTTCCTTCTAGAGTAACACATAAGAAGGAAAATGCTTGGAATTATAACTTATAATGATCTGTAAGTACAAGTTTTAATTTTGTCAAATACTAGTCATAAGATAGAACTATGTTAAGTTATGGAAAGGCTCACTTTAAATATACATTTGATTGGAAGAAATATCTGACTAATAGAATATCAATTCCTTATAAAGTACATATAAAGATTTCTAATGACATTCAGTTTGTTTTAATAACAAATTTAAGTTTAGAGTAGTGAACTTTGTAACTTAAGTATATTTAAGAATTGATTGCTGAAATTATATCTGTGCTATCTCATCTAACAGAAAATGTGTTAATACATCTCTGTTAATTCTTATTTAGTGCTTAATAGGTAGTGTGTGCATTTTCTTTGAGGAAAAAAAGTTAGTTCAATGGATCAATGTGTATCTATTGGACTAGGAATTTTATTCATTCCATGACTGAAATGGAAATTTTCTATTCTTAGATTTAATATGCTTTATACTGCATTTTTCAAAATGTATTTTTTTCTAGGCCTGTTTTAGCACTCACTAAGCATTTGAAAGTAAAATAAACTGGCTTGAAAATCACATCAACATATATTATTATCTGCCTCACATGATTTGAGAGTGAGATAGTGGTGATGAGGAAAAGATACATAGATTTAATCTATAACTTCATAAAAAATCTTACATGAATTTATCACTTTTATCTTTAAACATTAATGCATTGAACAACCCAAAAAAGAGATCAAACTTAATAAGTTTAAAATCAGTTTTGTTGTTTATTGCTCCTTATTCTGGCCCTGCCTCTGCTCACGGCTGTTTTACTGCTGTTGGTGTTAGTTTTTATTATTTTTTGTTATTTAAACTTAATAAGATATTTAAAACTGAATAAAGTCCAAGGTGGTCTTTCTCCAAGAGACACATTTCAACACTAAAGATAGTAATATATGGAACTCGAATGATTATTTAATTTTAGCATATTCCTCTTATAAATCTAAGACAAGAGGAGGTATGATACTTTGGAAAAAAAACATTGTTAGCCCACAAATTATTTATAAATATGAAGATAAACAAGGCCTAATATCCTTTGTTATATTAAAATTTAATATTAGAGTCTGGACCTTGGAAAATCTATATTCATTTCCGGGTATGGGTGTGGGAACTGCTAAAAAGCATTTGGATTTAATTATCAATAATTATAAAGGAAGTTTAATATTAGGGGGGATTTAAATTGCATTTTGGACAGCTCAGAAACCACTAATAAAAGGTCTTTATGTCTAACTTCTACTGCAAAGCACTTCAAGAACTGGTCTGAATCGCTTAATTTATATGATGCCTTTAATATAAAACAAAGCAATTCATTAAGTTTCTCTCATCAAGATTATAGATTTGATACTCAGACTAGCATAGACAAAATATATGTTTCACGAGATTTAAACACAAAAATGTCATACTTCTCCATACTCCCTTGCTCCATTTCCGATCATAATTCTCTTTTTCTGAATTTTCAAACTGACTATAAAAGATTAATTGTTATACAAGAATCCAAGCCTACATCACAAAAGTTAAAGAATTTAAACCTTGGTTAGCTTCTGAACTCCATTTTTTTCTTTAAACTAATTATACACCAGAGATTAATATCACAATTATATGGGACTCCTTAAAGTCTTAAATATATATATAAATATATATATATATATATATATATATATATATATATATATATATATATATATATATATAGTAAAACTTTAACGTGGTTCAAAAATAGCCTTAAAGAATGGAAATCAGAGCAAAAAAAATAAACTCTCAACTGTTATTAATCAATGTCAACAGTATAGCAAACAAATCTGTTGATTAAAAGCAAAAATAAGAATTAAATGCAAAGTATACTGAAATATTAACACATAAAACTAACTTGGTATTAGAAAACCTAAAAATGAATTCTTACGCTACTTTAACTAAACATATTCACAACTTATCAATGAGGGCTAAATGCCAATGAAAGACTAAAGGTATTGTAAACATACTTTATGAAGGAGAAAAAAGATAGTATCTGATATAGGAGACATTCTTGATCCCTTTAAACATCATTATCTGAACATTATAAATCAAACGCTCCAGTGGATAGCTTCTCATATTTGGATTCATTTGCTTCTAATATTAAGAAAATTCCAGAAAAATGAAAATCATCCCTTCAAGATAAAATAACATATCAAGACGTCATAGCCAATATTAAAGAAAGTAAGTTTAATAAACCACCAGGAATTATTGTTATAATTATAGAAATGTATAAGCCCCCCCTTCTATTACCTCTTTTCTCACAAAACACTAACTGAAGTACAGACACAGGGTATCATACCACCTTCCGGGCAATATTGTTTAATTACTCCAGTTATAAAAGAAAATAAAGATCACAAGCCATTGTAGCTCTTATAGATCAATATCCCAGTTAAATAATGGTTATAAACTATTTATGTCCATACTAGTTAATGGAATAAAAAATCCACTATCTCAGACAATAGATGAAGCTCAAACAGGGTTTATAAATAATAGACACATGTATGATAATATTAAAAGAGTATTAACCCTCACTGAAATATTAAATAGAGAATATCAAGAAGCTCTAATAATTGGTTTAGATATAGAAAAAGCATTTGACTCATTAAATTGAAATTATTTATTTAAAGAATTAACTTTATTTGATTTTCTTCCTTGCTAGATTTCACTTTTAAGGAATATATATAAAAACAATCTAGCCTTTATAAAATTAGGCTCATTTTCTTCAAGAGTCCATTTTAATAACTAAGGGCACCAAACAAGGCTGCCCCATTTCCCCAATTATTTTTGCGATAGCTACTGAAATTTTTGCCATGTTATGGAATAATCCAAACATAAAAGGTGTAGAAATATATAGGTAGTATACATCTAAGATAATGTTATTTACAGATGGCATCACTTTATCTAATTCTAAAACAACTCAAAATGAGTTAGATCTATTAATAACAAAGTTTCACTCAATCTCTGGTTTACACTTAAACAAAAATCAAAATTCTTGTTTTTGAATAAAAAGAAAAAAAAATACAGACTGGAAACATCACATTAATGGCAACAAAGCACCTAGTTTTCATTATTTATGCATTATTTTATGTACCACTATTGAAAAACAATACACATGAATTATAATAACATTATAACAATAACTGAAATCCGTATGGAAATGTGGAATACAATGTTTATAACCTTTGAGGATAGATTACAACTAAGAAAATGATGCTTCTTTTGAAGATATTATATATCTCAAAAGCCATATCTCTGATCCCAAGGAGAAATTTTCATAAAAACATATATTTTATTAAAATCTTTATGGTTTTCAAATAACAACAGAATAGCTTTTACTCACCATATTAGACCTTGGGAACAAGGAGAAATTAAATTTCCTGATATAGAAATATATATCAAGGTCTCTATAATTAAAACCATTATAAATTGGGTGGACCTCAATTATACCACAAACTGTAAGTGCTTACATTTAACTGCATTACCAAATGAAAGTCATACTTCAGTTAACTTTTGACTAACCAATCAATTTAATATGTTATGGTATGCCCTATGTTTTAGTATACAATATAATATATCAAAACCTATGAAATTAAATTCCATTAATTTTATATTTAATGCATTCAGGAAATTTATTAACATGAATATAGAGATCGAGCTTTGGTTTGAGACATTGATTCCCTTTAGTATTACAAAAAGATACAAACAAATTGCATACAAACACTTTAAATATCTAGAAATCTAAAAACTTCATATGTTGGCAACATTGTATGAATTAACATAAGGTGTGAGATAGACAAGAGATTGTAATGCAATTGAAACTATCATTGTAAGATTGGTTACTTCTACAAAGTGTTCTGTCATATTCCTAAGATTTATGTAGAATAATTGTTAGTTATACTTTCAAAGGAAAATCAAAGTTTTTCATCTATTTATATTAAATTGAGTATACATTCAACATGAGTAACATCACCTGAAGTTTGTATAAAATATTAATAACATATAAAATAAAAGCTCAAGAAAAATATTGGAATTATATTCCTAAGGGGCATTCCTTATCTTTAACTACAGAAATTAAAATTAATCTCTTGCTTTCTGTTAAATGAACCTCTTGGTCACAATATTGGAGAATTTATACCTAGAAATTTCTCCATATAACATTCCTAATACCAAATAAAATAGCCAAGTTTAGTACTTCAAGTAATGTTTTATGTTGGGGGTGTTCTCAAGCATGCAGGGCAGACTAGATACATATTTTTATGAGTGCAGTAGTATAATACAGTTCTGGAATGATATTAATAATTTTTACAAGCTCTATTCACAGATGTGTTTAAATTATCTAAAGCTTTAGTGTTACTAAATATAAATGAAGGTCCTCATTTGAAGAGGGACAATCTTTATTTATTGTGGACCATTCTAGTAGTTGCTAGAATGTGCATAATGAGAAAATAGATTTCCACTACACCACCATTCATGGAAGAATTTCTATCTTTAATGAAAGACACAGCACAGAAAGAGATCAAGATTAAAGAACAAAGAATCTATTGTAACATGTTAACAAATAATCCTTGGAGAAAGCTACTAAATCTTATTGAAAATCTAAAATAGGACTGTGGCTCTATCTGATTACTACAAATACTTTACTTAATTGTATGTTAATCCATGCATTTTTATTCAAACTGTTTTTTTTTCCTGAATGGCACTTGTAAATAGTAGTGTATATAGTTATTTATATATTAGAATTTAGATTATGTTGTATCTGCAATATTTTTTTTTGTTTGAAAATAAAAAAAAATACTTAAGTAAAAAAACAGCAATAATATCTCAATGAAAGATATTAATAAATTACAAAGTATATACATAAAAATCCTAAACCATAAAATTAAAATACATTTAGAAAAGATTAAACTAACACACTACACTATAAATCCCAAGTCAATATGCAAAATAGCATCCAGAACAAAAATGATAGTTAAAACAAATTACAGCAAGGAATTATACTCAGTTGAAAAAAGAAAAAAGTCACTGCAATAGAAGATATCTTAAGAAAATGTACAACTTATTTTAGTAAAATTAATGACATTAACCCAGTATTGGATTCACAAGATGCAATCAAAGCCTTTATTAGGAAATACACTAAAATACATTGACAAATGAACAATTAAATTAATAGACCCATATTAATGTTAGAACTTAAAAATCAAATAAACTAGAACTTAATACAGCACCAGACAATGATGTCATCATAGCAGAACTTTATAAGCGTATGCCTAAATAAGCAATAAATATCTTAGCCACGCTTTTGAGTTAGTCAAAGACTCATCAATAGTTCTAGCCTTATGGAAATACATGCTCATATCTCCAATCCTGAATACAGATAAATAAATCCCAAGTCAATCCACAAAATAACATCCAAAACAAAAATGATAGTTAAAACAAATTACATCAAGGAATTATACTCAGTTGTTAAAAAAAATAAGACACTGCAATAGAAGATATCTTAAGAGAATTTTTGAACTTATTTTTGTAAAATTAATAAAATTAAACCTGTACTTGATTCCCAAGACACAATCAAAGCCTTTATAAGGAAATACACTAAAAATAAATTGAGAAATGAACAATTTAAATTAATAGATAGACCCATATTAATGTTAGAACTTAAAAATCAAATTAATAAACTAAAACCTAATGAAGAGATCCCTATTATATATTTGTAGATGCAAACCTTCAAATGCATCTTAATTAAACTTAAAACATGAAAAATCAAAACAATGAAAGAGCATATAAGCGATTTCTTTCCCTGGGAAAGAAATCGCTTGCCAAAAAAAAAAAAAAAAAAAAAAAAAAAACAGATCACTACAGACAAAACAAATTGGGGGGATTTTCCCCAACACCCCCCAATGTGGGGGTTATACCCACCACACACCCCTAACTAAATATATCAATTCTGAGATCACACTACAATGGGGAAATAAGTAATGATGGTGGCCAAGCAATTTCTTTCCCAGGGAAAGAAATCGCTTATATGCCTGTTCACTGTTTTGATTTTTTGTACTTTCAAGTTCGATTAAGATGCATTCGAAGGTTTGTGTCTTGGAATATATAATAGGGATCCTAATAAAGCACTGATGACAGTGATGGCAGCATATTAGAACTCTATAAGCTTATGCCAAAGGAAGTATTAAATATCTTACTCCATGCTTTTCAGTTAGTCTAAGATTCATCAATATTTTCACCCTCATGGAAATACATACTCATATCTCCAATCCTGAAACAGATAAAGATCCAGCAGAATGTTCCTCTTACAGACCAATATCATGATTAAATGTTGATTACAAAATATTTATGTCTATACTTGCAGCTAGAATTCAACAATTTCTTTCTTATTTAAATAATAATGATCTAACTGGATTCAAAAAATAGAAATACTTATGAAAACATCAAAAGAATATTAACTATAATTGACTATGTTAATAATATAAAGTTTAGATATCAACAGTGCTTTTGATACAGTTAATTGAAAATAGCTATTATTGATCTTAGAAGAATGATATTTTTCAAAAAGGTTTTCTGCAGCCTATAAGTATTCTTTATGAAAATTCCTTAGCATGTGTAAAAATAGGTTCTTATATCTCGGAATCAATTATGATTACTGAAGGAACAAAATAGGGATGCCAGTTTTCACCCTTACTCTTCACTTTGGTAATGGAACCATTTGCAAATTACATTAGATCAAAAACACATATTAAAGGAATACAAACAAACATCAATTTAAATGAAAAAATGCTTCTGTTTGCTGATGATGTATTTTTAAGACTGAATCATAACAAAAAAAATCACTCCGTTCCTTATTTGAAGCTACTGAAATGTTTTAATCTAAATCTGGTCTTACATTCAACGAAAACAAAACAAGAATTTTGTTTATAAATTATAATATAGATGAAATGGAAGAAAGATTTTCTAAATATATTGTACAAGATGATACAATATTTAGGAATATTCTTAGCTAAAAACATTAAAGACATAATAAATATAAGTTATAGCAATAGTTTCGGAAATATTAAAAATCTTATAAATAAATGGAACAAATTTTTATTTGCTGTAGAAGAGAGACTATCAAGAATGTAAATGATAATACTGTCAAAAATATTGTATATAATATAATCATTAGTACTCTCCACCTCTAAACAATACATCAGATAATTTAATACTTTAATGCTTAGATTTCTCTGGTATCCTAACACACCTAGACTGGCTCTTAGTCACCATTTAAGACATTGGATGTAAAGGGGAAATAGGCTTTCCTGATCTAGAATTATATTTGTTATCCACTATTATAAAGATAACTACTTTATGGGCAAATAACAGTTATACTGCCAAATGAAAAGACATACAGGAGAGTATTTGTTTAAAATCTAACCATCTAATATATGGATGTCATAATATGATAATTAATAATAACTTTCTCTGGTTATGAAATGCTTATTTATTGGAAAATCAAAATCAACTAATACATTCCTCTTAAATCTCCATGACATTGATAGAGTTTAAAAAGTATATATATATATATGTATATATATATATATATATATATATATATATATATATATATATATATATATATCCACACACACACACGCACACACACACACACACACACACACACACACACACACACACACACACTATAAAGATTGGTTATCCTTAACATTCCCTTTAGCATATACACAAAATAGTATAAGCACTTTCAATATAACTACAATGTCTTTTTTTAAAGAAAAAATCTAATGTTTAGGTATTAGTTGATGGACAAAGAAAAGTTTCATTCTACACATTTTATTTAAAAAAAATCTAAATAATGAAATGTGGTTAGATATTCAAAACTGTAGATATTCAATAGAGAAAAGAGTATATGTTATGCAATTATCAATAAACAAATCAATTCCAAAATTTATAGACCTCTTAACTATTTTGACACATAAAAATATTACAGAAAAAGGACTTCTATCTAAAATCTATAAGACAATGAAAATTACTCAAAATACTACAAAGAAAATTATTGGGACTATTTCAAATCCATTAATAATTATTATTATCCAAGTGAGGATGAAAAAAAATTTTACCCCCTCTAAACAAATCACGTCATCCTTAAAATGTGTCTATTTTCATAATGATAAAGCATTTATTACACCATACAAAATTGAGCAAATATCTAAAAAAAGTTGGATGTTGGACATGTAAGCTGAACACCAAAGCAGATTGGCAGCATATGATCTATGAATGTATTATCATAAAACCATTTTGGAATATTATTAATTCTTTTTTTAAAAGTTCTAATAAATCTTTAATCTTATTTAATACTGTGATTCCTTCATGCATGAAAAAATAAATCATTCTCTTCTTCGAAGTCCCTTGTCAATTGCAAGGAAAGTTATCACCAAAAATTGGAAAAGTGAATTGATCCCATCAACAAAAGAACTTTTTAACATTGCAACCAAAGTTTTTCATCTAGAACTACTGTCAATCAAGGAAAGAACATCTAGAACCGCCACTTCTTATAATTCATGGATGAAACTTAAGCAACTATTAAATAAGCAGGCATTTAATAATTGCAATGTTAAAAAGTTCTAAGATAAGTTTTTAAGATAACTTCATAAAAAACTGAATTTTATAATCTTTTTACCTTATGTAGACACCTTATAAATAGTAGTTTGTGTTACTTTCTTCTTGTATTACCTGTTTTCCTATTTATCATTTCAATTTCTATACATATTGTAATATTACATTTTGTTATTTATCTGAACATTTTAATAAAAACATTTAGAAAAAAAAGAATCAGCAAGATCTTGAGCATTGCAAAAGAGCAGATAAATTCAAATGCTGAAGGGGATCCACAGCATCGTTATCATCTGGATAAGTCATTTAAGGCAGATCTGTTTGATAAAGGGCAGCAAGCGATATTAGATGACAATGATGATGAGTTTACTTGCTGATCAGCTGGACAAATAATTTATGTGACCTACATAGGAAGCAACAAAAGCCTTTTCCAGTTTTTGTCAGTAGGTTGTATTCTCTCATGACAGCAGCTGCTTTTGAGAGTCTAGTGGAGAAAGCATTGAGATCAGTGCAACACTTTCTTCCACAAATTCCTTTTAACTGTCAGAGTATCAGATTTCATGATGTAGGAATCAAGAATGCTGATCATTAAGAGAGCAGGGAGATAATCATCAAGACCTGCACCTTAAATAAAACAGTATGCATAATATTATGTATAATTAATGATTTCTATGGATAAACTGCTAAAAAGAGTAGAAGACAATGCAGGGCAGCAGAAGAGTAAAAAATATGGAATCAGAAATTACCGTCACGTACAAATAGTTTCCTCTTTTTCAGGTCCTAATGCACACTGGTTAGCACATGTAAACATTTTCTGTGCAGCACAGAAATAAGTTCATAATCCCACACAGAAGGCAAACAGCTGGGTATGGAGAGAAACAAATGCAACCTTTACTGCTGGGGACAGAACTACATGAGATAGCAATAACTTCAAACACTAAATATGTAAAATGAGTGGGAAAACAAAGGATTTTGGAACTGCATGTAGGAGACATTGGTATTCATTTAGTTACAAAGTAATGTTTGCTGCTGACTATGATGCAGATTCAGTGGACTCCAACTAGACTTAACGCAGAGCCTACATGGAGTTTACATGTTACGGCAGAGGTGCTCAACACACAGTAGTGTGCAATGCATATTAAGGAAGTGCAGAATGCCTAACCTAGATTTCATGGCTCACAACAGTATTGCTGTCTGAGAGACCTTGTAAGTGAACACAGATATCAGTTCCATATAAAGGAGAGCACAGATAGTCTGCAGATTTGTGTGGAATGCCACAAAGATCACTAGGGCTGTACACAAACTTCTCAAACTCTTACAGGAAGAAATATGGATAAAAGCCATAAATAATGTGGGGCCAAAGGAAAAACTAGGGTTAGATATTAAATATTGCTCTTACAAAACTTAGAAAGTTAATACAATGAGAGGTTTTGCATTTGCATGAAATGTCTGAAGGGTATGAAGTCTGAGACTCAAATGTCTGTTACTATTTTCTAACTTTAACCCTCAATAATTTAAAAAAAGATTTGCCAGAAAACCACAATTGTATGAGAACCAGACCAAAAATATGAGGCAAAGTCTGGACATTCTGAAACAATCTGTACAGTTGAGAGGTATGGCTGTACAAATGGCTGTCATTCTCTTAATGTAACATATCTGCACAGAGGCCAACTTAATGAGAGGACAAATAACAAGTAATAGGGACGTAGTTGACTTAGATGTCACATGTGAATGTGTTTGAATGTAAAACTGTCAACATCTTAAAGTAAGAAATATGGAGAAAGCCATAACATTAGGAGGACAGAGGGCCAGATATAGGGACAGATTGTTAATATTCCATGCATAAATATGTGAAGTTAGAATATATAGACTGTACATTAACATAAACTTTCATAAGAGCATGAAATTTGAAACTCAAATGTCAGTCATCAGTTAGTGACTACACTCTGCAATGACATGCCGATGATTTGCCAGGAAGACAACATGTTATGCGGAAAATATCACAAATATGAGACAAAAACTGGACATTTTGCACAGGTAAGGAAAGTTGAGAGGCATGTACTCAAATGTCTGTAATATTGAGTAACATCAGTCCAGAGATCATCCCAGTGATATGGCAGAAAGCCACATATTTTATAAGGAAAACATTAAGTATGAATGTGAAGTATATAGTTAAAACACAGTACAGGACAGTATACCTACAGTGCAGAGTATTGTGATATCCCATTCTTGACATTCTATACTGAAGCTGTGTTAATTATCTGTAACAGGACATGGCACTGCCATATAAAATGATCCACTCAGGAGAAGTGTGTGCATTGAACAGGAACACATAGATGAATTGTAGGAATGGACACAGGGAAAGAGTACCTATGAAAGTCCCATATGTACAGCAGAGGAAGGCATGTCAATGGAAGATCTTTGTATTAGCAACACCACCACATATCTATATGGTACAGTATGGACTGTACAGTGAAAATGTGTTGTCTGTGATTGTTACACAAGGTGACATAACAATGGGTAGGATGTGAGTGTGTGAGATAAGCATCCTTACATGAATAATGCAGAAGATATCCATGAGGGATCTGACATACAATTGAGGTAGGGTGCATACTGGGGAACTGTGCAAAATGATATACCTGAATATGAGTGTACTCACAGCAGAGGTCTCCAGCATGGTGGCCACAGGTAAAGGATCATGGCAAATATTATAAGAACCAACAACAATCATGGACAATATCTGAATAATACCACCACTAATCCCATGCCTCTGACGTAACATATGTGATGTGAATTGATAACACATGAGCCTGCACTCACACACTATACAACTGTTAGGATGCATCCACACTCTCCTGGCACTGTAATATCTGCAGGATGTGTTAGGATGGGCACTGTTATGTGACAGTGTAGGCAATACAGGCTAGTTGTCTTGTGTGCATGGCATTAATCTATGGCACAATTCACACTGTCACAAATGATATACATGCCATTAATGTTGTCAAGCACCTAAATATGCTGTGTGTGCACAAGGTGAACAGGTAGTACACATGTATCTGGTGTAACAATTTGATTGGTGTTCTGCACCATCAAACAGTCATGTATATTCCACAGAAAGAGCATCTATGTTTGGCCAATAAGCTGTGTGACAGCGCACTGTGACAAAGGGGGTAGACTTCATTACACATCAGTGGAACATGTGTAGGAAGGTACATGGAGAAGGGTGCATTGTACTCAATTATTGGTGTGATGAAGGCTGGGAACCATGATGTTAATATTCCTCTGATGTGCATGTTCTTCACATACTCAGTACTTGTGTTACATTCAAAGGAGTAGTTGGCACTTTGACAACATGCTGGTTGATGTACCTCTCACCCTATATCATAGGATAGGCAACACATACCTATTGGTCTGATTATAGGGTGTGATGTCCACATTATACTTGGGTGGTATGTCTGTTTCCTAATGCACCACATACCTCCATGTGTCTTGCCAATGCAGATGTTGTCATGGCTGTGGCAGCAGTCTCTATTATGTGTTGATACTGTGTGTATTTTACTTATATTACAGTTGGAGTCAATGAATGCCAATAAGCTATAGTTATTCAGGCATCTGTTTGGACACAGCATGTGTATGCCATCTGTGATGTCCATCACTTAACTAAGGGGCAGGCAAGCATGCAGCAGACACCCCTGATGTACTGACCTAATCACTAAACCTGAGATATATTTCGCATCATACTTTTCAAAATAGTGAGATGACAAGTATGTAACACTCTGGTATAACCATTTGGTGATATAGCTGTTTATGGCCACATGTGACAGTGTTACTTGAATACCACAGTGTGACTTTTCTGTCAAATGGCATCACCTGTTTGGGTTCCACAAGATGATACTGTTGTCATCATGCATGCCCTCACTATCCTCTTTGAGAACATCTATAAGATATAACGGACTTGATGCATCAGTAACAGCTTACAAAGATCTTTACATACACCTGGATTATTACTAGTGTACATGTAGAGGAGGTCTATGATAACATGTTGGTCTATCTCACAGCTGAAGAGAGTCAGAACGTCTCTATACATGCATGGAGCAGGCGCTGTCCCCCCAACTCAGGTGGATGCATGTTGATGTACACCCTTGTAGAGGAACATAGGCTTTGTGGAGGGTGTGTTGAACTGTGTATTCAAGAATAAAAACAAACCAGGAAAAAGACCAAATAAAGAAGTTGCAATTCACACCACAGGAAGAAGGAGCATTCACAAATGCTTGAAAATTTTCCTTTAATCCTTGACAAAAAAGTATATAAACACTTTAGTTTTAAACCATAAAACTTTATCAGATACAAATAAAAGAGACTCAAGCCTGTGTTTAAATATCTTTCTGTTGCATTGAGAGCACACCCCACCCCTATTAAATCATTTTGATTTAAAAAGGCATCTCCCTCTATAAACCAAACAGAAGGAATTGTAGTAAAACTGGTGTAAATATAGTCCTACTTGAAAAGATTTGCCCCAGGATTCACTAATCCTCCATGTAAGACTAGATTAATCTTACACAGAAATGCCAGTCTAAGAGTAAGATGGCAGCACGCCATGCATATTAATGAGGGTGCACTGCCCCAACTCTAAGGCTAACACAGAGTGTGCACAAGTGCAGGGGGGCATGTCAGACTGCCGAGCAGTCCAGAAATCCACGTCCCTGCAAGTCTCTCAATCGGGAAATGTCAACTTACATGAGCGAGTCCGCTCAAATGTGTACATACCCAACACTACACTCCCCCACATTATAAACCCCTGTACAATTATAAAATGTAAACATTTCATTTATTTTTTTATTATTCCCGATATAGCTGCCCGTATTTGCGTGGGTTTGCCCATTGCTTAGCTACATTTAGCAGTTTAGACATTGAAGAGGATAATAAGAAACTTATATGCAAATTAAGCAAAATAGCGATAGCATAGTGATAGAGCCTTCGTACAAAGAGGAGGCATTCCTGATTCGAGTCCCACCACTCCCCTTTCTATTTTCTGTTGGAAATCTGTATATAAAAATAATTCCTGACATTTATCATTTAAATTTTAGTAAAAAGCATTGAAATGGCCTATGTAGTAGTGAACTAATTTTTTATATATATATATATATATATATATATATATATATATATATATATATATATATATATGAAGGTGAAATGGTTATGCATACTGATGGATGCATAAGTAACGTATCTTGAGCAATGTGAAGCATTGCTAAGCAAAGTTTACCAGTATTAAGCATATTTAAATGTAATTGCTCGTAGCTGAGCATTGTACAAACTAGCACAATAGCTTTGCATGGAGCTGCGCATCACACAAACTAGCACAAACAGAATATGTTTGTGTGTAGCTGCACACTGCGCTAACCAGTGCAATGTCGGGCAATGACGAGCAACGTTGAGCAATGCCGAGCAACGTAGAGCAACATAGAGCAATGTCGGGCAAAGTTGAGCAAAGTTGGCTAAACACAGCCACGCCTCCTAGCCAGTTTGGCCAGAAGTAAAATAAAAAGCAATGACCGGCCTGAAACCCGGGATACTGTACACCATAATCACAGTACTGAACCACTAAGCCATCACAGCTTTTTATAACCATGCACTTTCAACACACACACACACATACATATTAATGGAAGTTTACCCATTGCTAAGCAGGTGTGCCTTCAGCTGAGTTTTTTCAAAACTGGCCAATCACAAATAAGTGCGGGAAATGATGCATATTTAAGTTCCATAGGCAGGAATACTTGCCATAACTGGTTGTAGCTCCCATATGCAGACAGCAATGGCCGGTGCTGGAGACGGATCTCGTTTTCCAGTGCAATGTTGGGGCATTGAGGAGTCAAAAGTAATGGTTTGGGTCCTTGTCCATAATCATGAGGATAAACTCCTGCGCGGCCAGTACCAGGGCACCCAATACAAAGTGGAAGCCTGGGACTGTCTAGCTCATGAACTCACTAGTGCCACAGGTGTCCCTCGGACTGGTGAGCAGGTCAGACACCACCACGCAGACCTGAAGAGCCGCAAGGCAGTTCAACTGGACCAGTGGATCCCGGAGGCCCGTGAGATGGAAAATGCCCCACTACTGAGTAAGTAGCCATGGAATTAAGTATGTAAGAATTGCTATTCTAGTGTATACTACCGATAGGTATGTCTCAATATCACTTCATTTACTTCCAGCTGCAGGTGTCCGTGCTGCAAATCAGCAAGCCTATGCAGATAGGCTGCTAAGGCTGCACCACCAGGCAAGTTAGTAATTATTCTGCTTGTACTGTTATGTAAAATAAATGAGAGAGCCTGAAAAAAGTGTTTTAACACAATAAATAAAGGTATAATAATTCTCTAATAATTATTCTGCATGTACTGCTATATAAAAAAAAAAGAGAGAGCCTCTAGAAAAGTGTTTTAAGTCTTTAATAAAGGTATAATTCCTGGTGTGTGTCTGTGTCATTTTCTTTGATATGTTGTTGTACTCTTGCATTATAGAAATAGTATTGTTGTATTAAGCGCTGTTAACACACAGTTGGGTAGGCCCATATAAAGTGGATGAAGGGAGTGCCAGTAGCTTTTAAGCATATTTGCAGTCCTCAACTGTTGTTTCATGCCCAGCATGTACAGGTTAATCTGGCACATGAGTAGCTTTGTATTGCGTTCCCCAGAAATGTCATTGTGCTGGCAGAAATGTAGGGAGCTGTTAACATATAACTGATAATTTCACCTAAACATATCTAGATAAGTATAGGAAAGTAGAGCTGTCAGTGTACCATCTCAGCAGTAGTGTGTCTGAGCAACTCAAAAAATATGTAGCAGTAACATCTGCATCCCAGACAGTTTGTATGCCAGATACAGCCCATGTATATAAAGATCTAGCAAAACCCATTTCACAATTTAGGAACAAGTGGGTAGTGTAATAATACATGTAGGGGACATATAACTGCAGTTAATAGGAATGTAGTGTAAACTAGAAGGATATATAAGTTGTTAATGGAGCTATCATTTTTCACCCTACTGTATGTGCATAAAAAATGTAATTCCACACCTCAATGGATAAGTCTAATCTCAAAACATTTGTTGGGACATATGTCCTATTGGTTTATAAATATCTGCATTTATTTTGATGCATGTGCCCTGTTCAAATACCACAATATTGGTGGCCTGTTGCCATCAATTAAACCTGCATGCTGTTGTAATATTCACTGTTGTTCTATATATGCATGTGTCATGCTTGCTGTTCAACTGTTGGAACTCTGGTGTGTTGGGTTAATGGGAATACTTCTACATGCTGTTATAACCAAATGGGAATGCTGTTGACAGTTACTAACCCATATTTTCATTAAACCCTCCTAAACATAGAAGGTATGGGAAGGCCAGTCCCAGCGGACCCACCTGTCCCACCTCAGCTGGTGATGGCACCTGGCACCAGCAGGTCCGGTGCCCAGCATGGGACCTCCTCCTCCATTGGTCCTGTGCCACTTTTGGGTGGAAGTGCTGCAGGGGATGGGGATCATCCCCCCATGCAAGCGTGGGCAGAGGAGGGCCACCTATCACCCACCGAACGGTCCATGCTGTGGTGCATATGGAGATAGAGCATTCTGTTGCTGATACTCTATGCCAGCTTGAGGCATGAGTGGCGTGACTCACGGATGAGCCTGCCCCTCCTATGCAGCCCCCAGCACAGACACCCTCTGGTATGTGAAGGTGCAGTGGTGACTGCCCATGGGTGGGGATCTCAGTTCCACTGTTGCCATCTGTGGGCTCATGGGCTTGCGATTTCCAAACATCCTTCCCTGTCAATGGTGTTCACCCACCACGTGTCATATTCTGCCCCTGTATGCGTCTTGTTTGTCTTGTCTGTTTACCTCCCCAACAGACCTCCCCAAATATACCTACTTCCCCTACCACACATTCCACTCTCACCTGAAAAAAAAGGGCAATCTGCTCCCAAAAAAAAAAAATTATGCCCCATACATAGCTGCCAATTTTGCACACATGTCCACTGGACAAATAAACTGATATTTAATTGGCAGTACAACATATTTTGTTGTCCTCACCCCTCTCACAGGGGTTGAAGGTTTCATATTTCCCTCCAAATGTATTGCATATGCACAGCTGTTGCTGTTAAAGAAATGGGCAGCGATGGACTTTCCCTACACCCGTCCTGCAGATCCCAAGCTGTTTTCCCTACTGTCTTTCCCTCTTTGTGCCCCTTATTCACCACTTTCCTATCTCCCCATTTTCTTTTCTTTCAAAGAAATGAGTGCGGGGTTTAGTGGGAGTAAGCACTATTAAGCAGTAGTTAGCGGGTTTGCGCGAGTGTGCACTTGTGTGTGCTTAGCTAAGCATCGCGCAAACCAGCTTACAACTGCTTAAAAGTGCCTTAATCACTCTGTATGTCAGGGCCCTTGTTCTGCTCAGCAGCAAAATATAACACCTCTGTCAGTCTCACACCCTGGACCATGTACAGACTAGACTGTGTGAAGTACCACTGAGCAACAGTAGACATTCAACAAGTTGGTGCTGAAATGAATATATCATGCATCAGAATGAGTGAATGTAAAGGAAAAATAGGAATGCCATAACACAAATCTTGTTCTGTGGATCTTTACCAGCAGCTGATGTGGAATTGCATTACATGACTGTGAAAAGAGAACCAGCCATTCTAGCAGGAAATACTGTTACAGCAGCACTTTACAACCCCCACACAGTATCATAGCAGGACAAACACTGGCATATCTGATTAGGGCAGAGGCCATACTTCTCAGCTGTGACTAATTTTTAGGGATGTCCCTGATTTTTAAACAAATTTAAGCTGTGTCCCTCTGAATCCCTCTGAAAAGTACTGAAGTTAGGCAGAAAGGTGGGGAATTACACCTAATGAATAATGACAATACGTAAGAGTTAGACACTACTTGTACTTCAGAAAAGGTGTATTAATCCATATGCTCTGGTTCTCTCAAATTCTCAACTTAATGTCTCTAATATTTTAAAGGTATACCTCACTTTTCCCTACTTTTCCCTAAGTCTGTTCAAATATGTCCCTGAGTGTTTCAGAGGCCTGGCAGAGGCAGAAACACACAGGCATATCAGATTTTCTGCTGTTACACACTGTGCAAATAGCTTTGGAAGGAGTTCCACAAGCATACCCTTATGTAGGAGTACAACACTGAATACCAAAGGATCTAGCCATGTACTGGTAGCAACTGACTGTAACAATGCCATTGTATAAGTGCTGAAAAGACCTGTGCATTGCACAAAGAATAACAGGTTAACATCTGGCTACCATCTGGATAGGTCCACAGTTGGGAGCTATGCAGACAGACTACTTGCTTTGATAAACTAACAGGTACACAGCAACCCTTTAAGTCCAGCAAGATAGCATTCACACAATAATACATAATGCTCTCTGTACATTTGCATCCCTACCCAAATGTACAATATACCTGTGTGTTCAGGGTCTACCAAGGATGTAGGTTGGCATACTAAGTACTGGAATTGCCCAGTTTTCATCAGCAACCTGTACTAATGTCAACACTAAAAAAGCACAAACTGTTCAGAAGTGAGTACATTAATATTCACAGTATAGCAGTTCACAAACAGTTCATGTGCCAAAGGAATACATCTCAATAACTACTTTTGTATGGCAGTTAATTGTATAAGTAGAAAAGAAATTACACACTCCCATGTATCTTGTGTTAGAATTTGCAGGGGTGAGTACTATTCTACACTGACAAGTGTGTACTGGAAGTGGCAACATTCAGGTCTGAGTACAACATTTAAATCACTGTCTACACCCCTAGCTTCAGATATAAGAACTATACCAGCTTTCTGACTTAAACAACGGTGTCCACAGCAAACAAGTATGAGCCCCACATTGGAAAGCTGAAAGGGCTACGCCTACCTGACTTAGCAATTTATAGCACTGGGTTGCTATGACAGTGAGTACTGCAATTACCACACAGCAGGCTGCATGCAATTACCAAATGGTGGCCACCAATTGGTGCAGAGGCCATCACATGCACATGTGCAGATACCTATAAAAGCAGGCTGTACTTGCTGCCCACACACACAATCACTCCATTGCAAACACTGAGAGAGAGAGAGAGAGAGAGACAGAGAGAGAGAGAGAGAGAGAGAGAGAGACATTAATAGCAAAAGCAAGCTCAAAGGCAAAAGGAACGTGGAAATTAATAATACCAACACATACAAAGGAAAGGTATGTAACAGATATGTATTTACTGGCATGTAGTAGATGTTTTTGAAGATTACTCTACATACTTTGAAACATCCATATGTGGTAGCAGTACGTATCTATGCACACATGTCCAGCATAACTACTGCCATGGCAAATCAGTGTGTAGCTGTGTGCAGGGGGACATAACTGTGATATATGTAGCTCTGCATTAAATGTCAAACATCTGATCCATGTTATCTGTGTTCTGTACAGTAGTGTAAACCAGACACCTAGGGCTAACACATACCCGCACACATTACATCCACATTGTCCCATACCAGTACTCTTGGCCCTCACACACACACACACACACACACACATACACATACATGTCGATTGTATGGCTCAATGTAGGCCTCTGGCAAAACAACAACACACCCTGTGCATATGATGAAACCTGTGCCACCTCCTGTCATCTGTAACATTGATGCAGGAACAGGCTAACATGATTCTGATGCACAGGGTAACTTTATAGCAGTATAGCAATGTTAGCATGTTATCAGCAGTAAAGTGTAATGATATCCTTGAATGTGTAGCTGAGCAGGCATGATGCATTAAAGCTATGATTGTCAATGTAGTATTGTTTACACCAGTGTTAATTCCAATAGTGTATTGTCCGCCCATGTGCCACTTGGCTGATGTGTGTAGTATTGGCAGCATGTGTTAGAGAGTGGACAGTACGTGTGGGATGTGTGCAGCACAGATTTGCAGGTGTACATTTGTGAACATGGTGAAGGTGCACTGTCTGCATGTACGTGCATAGTGGACACATGGGCAGGGTGACATGCCCTGTATTACACAGTGTTAACACTCCATAGTTTCTATTGGTGGTCAATATGCATTGTACTACACACATTTTGGAACTTGAGTACACATGTGTGTATGACATAGTTTGACACTGTGCTGTGGGTGATACTGTTACTATCTGTCATTGGTTTGCATTCTGGTAGTATACATAACCTCAACAGCCTGACCATAAACAATTGTTAGATGATGTCTTGACAACTGACACACAGATGTAGGACACACAGTAACATTTGGATCCTTCAGGTACTATATTATGCCAGTAACCAGTAGTATTCACCTGCACTCATTCCTGGGACCACTCCTGTTTGGCATATAGCTCTCTTAGGTACAAGCAAACACAGTAGGGATATATCTGTCCATGTCTGGAAATGCATACTGTGGCCTATAATGCATTCTCCAAATGACACACACATCCTCCACAAGGGTATCATACAGACAGATACCTGTTGTCAAACCCATGCTGCAAAGCTATAAGCCAACTAAAGCATAG
This sequence comes from Protopterus annectens, assembly GCF_019279795.1. Classification (NCBI taxonomy): domain Eukaryota; kingdom Metazoa; phylum Chordata; order Ceratodontiformes; family Protopteridae; genus Protopterus; species Protopterus annectens. Next base: position 238,401,455 of record NC_056739.1, read on the forward strand.
TCATTCACTTTTACAAAACATAGTATCCCCACAGTACCACATAGGTAGTAGCCCCCAACATGTTGAACAGGTACCGATGTATACATACAGCCAAGTGTTATGTCATCACTCCTTTGGTAATCACATATCCAAGGGTATTTTGAAATCCCTCGGTGGATCACATAAGCAATAAGGGGTCTGCATGCATATCCACAAAGGTTGTTGTACACCTATAATGAATAGCCATCATTGACATACTTTGCTGCGTTTGAACAGGTCTGACATATACCTCAGGCATAAACCCTCACTCACACTATTCAATAGAAACCATAATGAGTGTGTGTGACACGGATGACCTAGACCATGGATCACTGCAATGGCTGGGCTTGTCACAAGCATACAGATGTGACCTAAGGTCTGGAAAGCAGCCGCACACTCTGGCAAAGATAACAGATGTGTTCATGGAGAAAGCAGGGTTCCCACCTATGAAATAATTGAGGTCACATGTATGTATATGTATTTGCCACACAGCTACCTGACATGTGTGATGCACATACTGTTGTCATTGTGACACACATGCACTCACCAAGTGCAGGATTCAAATACCTACCTAACTACTATATGATACTAGAGCAGTATACATTAACACGACGTGCTATACACATTACTTTGAGTTCTCCTTTCCACAGGTATATTTGTAGGATGGTGACATCATCAGACTTGACAAAGATGAGTATACAACTTTTAAGGTGTTTCACTAGTCTTCAAAAAGGTGGCTTTTCTCCAAGGAGACACACACACACTCATACAGTGGGCAAATGCAGGATTCAAACTCCTACCTAACTACTTTATGATACTAGAGAAGTACACATTAACACAACATGCTGTACACATTACTGGGAGTTCTGTTTTCCACAGGTATATTTGTAGGATGGTGACATCATCAGACTTGACAAAGATAAGTATACCACTTTTAAGGTGGTTTAGTAGTATCCAAAAAGGTTGCTCCTCTCCAAGGAGATACACACACTCTCATACAGTTGTCAAATACAGGATTCAAACCCCTATCTAACTACTTTACGATACTAGAGGAATACGCATTTACACAACACGCTATACACATTACTTGGAGTTTTTCTTCCAACAGGTATATTTGTATATTGGTGACATCATCCGACTTGACAAAGATAAGTATACCACTTTTAAGGTGGTTTAGTAGTCTCCAAAAAGGTTGCTCCTCTCCAAGGAGGTACAAACACACTCTCATACTATTGTCAAGTGCAGGATTCAGACCCCTACTTAACTACTTTATGATACTAGAGCAGTACGCATTTACATGACACACTATACACATTACTGGGAGTTCTCTTTTCCACAGGTATATTTGTAGGATGGTGACATCATCAGACTAGACAAAGTGGGTTACATTAGGTGGGCTACATAGAAGGTATTTCTAAACACTTTGGCAATGTGATCATCAAAGGAGAGTTTACTATTGACCTGGGTCCTCAGGGCCATAATTACATTCTCCGTACATACTGGATTACCACCTATGTGGTAATTTGTGTGCACTTTGTTTTATCCAAAGGGGATGACTATGCATTCTTTGGCATTCTGCTTAAGGGCATTGTTTTGACACAAGGTATCTGTCTCTGTAAGACCCTTCTGGAGGATGTCTGTGTCAGCCGCAGAGTCTATTATGGACCACAGTTAGCAGTCATCTGCAAACTTGTTCAGCCATACTCCTCCCATGCTTGCCTGTACCTCTGAGCAGTATCTACTGAACAGGTGGAGTCCCAGGACCAAGACCTGTGGGATGCAATTTGTGACTGGTTTAGAGTCGGACATGGCACCTGCAACTCTGAACATGTGTGTTTGATCTGTGAGCCAGTTGGCCACCCATCCTGTGACATAGCTGTTAATGTTCAAACTGGTAAGCTTGTCCATGATGCCAGAGTGGGGAATGGTGTTGAAAGGCCTTAGTGAGGTCTAGGTGGGCTGTGTGGACTACTTTCACCTCCATCTATGTCCTTGGTAACTGTTTCAAAGAAATCAACTAGGTTTAGGAGGCAGGATCTGCCTTTAACAAGGCCAAGTTGGGTAGAGTCCAGTGTCTGGAGGTTCCCAATGTCTTTGTTTATGTGTTCCATGATAATTTACTCCATAGCTTTGCAGACCAGGCTGAGTAGGCCTATAGGGCAATAGTTTCCAGGTTCAGTTGTGGCACCCCCTTTGTGGAGCTGGATGACTGTTGCTGTATGCCATTCTTTGGGTACATAGCCTGTGATAAGGTTGAGTCTGGACAGTGAATGTAGGTGAGGGTGTAGTTCCTTTTGGGGCTGGTGTAAGCCACAGCCTGGGACACTAACCAGTCCCATTGATGCTGTGTTCTTAGCTTTGGAGAGGGCTGTTTTTACCTGCATGTCCATGAAGTCTGGGGCTCTGCATTCTTCTGGGATGAACACAGGCCCTTTTGGGGGTAATGGGGGGGGTTTGCACTGAACTTGCCCACCAGGATGTGGGCAATCTCAGTTGGTTCAGTGTATTTCTTGCCATTTTGCAGTAGCTGACAGCATATTTGGAAGTTGCCACCTAAATGTTTGGTATAGCTAACGAAGGCTTTGTGGTTGTTATTCTTACATTCCTTGGCAATTTGTCTTTAGAAACTGGCCTTGGATTATTTTATGAGTGATCATTGTTTCTTCCTAATAATGATCAGTGATGCCTTTCCTTTTGTCAAGTTTGCTCTATCATGTGTTCGTTTCCTCCTTCTGTTGTATAGCTTATTTATGGGAACGACCACCAGATTGGTTTCTTATTTTTGGAGGAGTGCGTCTTGGTTTTATTTGGGATGTTTTGATCCATGCATCCCTGTAGATGCTCATAGAATGCACTTGTAAACGATTTGGCAGATTGTATAGCATTATCCTATAGCAAGGAGGCTTTGGAACTTTCCACTTTGGTCTTGGGAAGTGTACAGTTTGCTTTTGAAAATGTCTTCACAGTGGTTTCCTTGACTTGGGGGGGGGATGTGGATGTCCAGTGTGATTACTTTATGATCTGATATTACCAGCGAGGGGTTTATCTCTGTTGTGGAACACTGGTACCCCATGTTGGTGATGATCAGGTCCAGTATGTTGTCACCTCTAGTGGGTGTGGTGACCAGCTGTTCCAGGGCGTTTGAGTTTTTAATCTCTAGGAAACATTGGCCAAAGGACGTTGTACATGAGTAATTCTCCCATTCACTGTTTGGGTAGTTGTAATCTCCTCATATAATGGTGTTTGGTAGGACCTATATATTTTCCACTGTTCTCAGGAATACTGAGTGAAGTTCCTGAGACAAGGTAGGTGATTTGTAGCAGGCTACAATCTGATAAGCAGCTTTGCCCAATGTTAGTTGCACTTGCATGGTCTCCAAAGCCTCATGCTGTTCCACTAACCTGAAGGTGTGGGTATCCATAAGGTAAATGGATACACCCCTTCCTTTTGTATTTCACTTGTGGCTGAAGAGCAGCAAGATTGTAAGTGTTTTACGTGAAGCATGTCCAACAGCTCTGTGTTTGACATAGCTTTGTATGTTAGGCAGAGATCACCTCTGAGTAGGTGATATGTGAGAGTACAGCTGGAGCATTTTGAGAGGGTCTGTGTATGGCATATATTTCAGGCCACTAATGCTCTTGATTGATATTGATGTTCATTGATATTTATGACATAGCGAAAGAAAGCTTCATGGTTCTCTATGGACTCTTTGACAATATTTTTGCCAGAACATGGATTAGATAATGTTAGGAGTGCTCATTGTTTATTGATAATATTGATTGGAGATTTATTGATCTTCTTTGAATTTTCAATTTCTTTGAGCAACTTAAGTACTTGTAGTACATAGTTTGATTATGACAGGAGTCCAATATATTATATGGGTATGTTTTCATATAACTGTGTGCACAAGGCAGGATTGGTGAATAGTGACAAGTTTCTGGGGTAAGAACTGCAACTGCCAGATATGTGTGGCCCACTGCTGTACTTAGACATGGCCTAAGTGCGTGAGCATGCCAAGTATGACCTTTCAGTATGTTGTTGACTGACATTTGCTTCATTTATTTAAGTGTGTGAGCACGCCCAGTATGACATTTCAGTATGTTGCTGACTGAAATTTGCTAAATTTAAGTGTGTGAGCATGCCCAGTATGGACATATATACTATATGTGTGTGAAAAATCAAGTTGGTTTTTACTTCAGGGCTTACCTTTGTTGTACATGGACAGGAAGCACGCTGTGCCTGCAGGGCTTCCATGAGTCACTTTGCATAGACTTATCAACATTTCTACAAACGGGTGGCAGCTATTATTTGTACATTTCTACCTGGGGGCACAACTTATTGTTATTGTGGGTGTACATAGGATGAGAGGTTTACCTGACACTTATACACATTTGCTAGGCCTGCACTGCTATGTCAGGTACTCCATTTCAGTCTGTACTGCTGCCTAATATGTTGGCTTAAGGCATACTACTGTACTACAGATCTTAGCTTCCACTTTCACTTATATTATTTTGTGACTTCATAGCCTACCCAACCCACATCACACTGCCTGGCCTGCTGTTATCTGTCTGCATAGGCCTGGGGGGAAGTTCAGAGGGCATGATACAGCATTTGGTTGTGTTTGCATTAGTCTACAATTGTCCTGCTGTGTCTGTGCCAGTGAAGTGCTGTCATGGCTTAGTGGTTCAGTATTGTGACTATAGTACACAGTATCCTGAGTTCAAGCCCAGTCACTGCTTTTTATTTTCCTGCTGGAAAGACCTGACTGGTTAAGGAACAGTAAAGCAGGTGTGAGTGTGTTTACCTGACTTTGCTTGACTTTGCCTGACTTTGCCCAACATTGCCCAACGTTGCCCAACATTGCTCAATGTTGCCCAATGTTGCGCTAGCTTGCGTGGTGCGCAGCTTATCGCAATTGTGCTTAAATATGCTAAACAGTGGTAAAATGTGCGTAGCACTGCTTTATATTGCTTAAATAGGGCAATCATGCCTCAGGTGGTGCTGCAGGGCTGCCTATGTCAGATGCACATAGTACACTCCCTATACATGTTTGAAAACAGGTAGTGTCAAGTTAGGCATCCCTTTTATTGTATGTGCGAGTCAGAGAGAGGTGTCATTTCCAGGGTTCCTACTGAGTCAGTGTATGTGCTATGCATTGCCTCTTTGTCAAGGCCAAGGCATACTGGGCATGCCTCCTTCTGCCTACTGGGGCAGGCTCAGGTTGTTCCTCCTCTGAGTTATGCTGTGCCTATGTAGTCCTTGGCAATGGTGGGGGCTGTTTGGCCCTACCCCATGCTGTTCCTGCTGCAGCTGTTTTCACAGAATCATATTGTGTAGCATGGCACATACCTTGACAATTTGTGTACATGTAGTTGGTAAGTACTGCAAGGCTTCACCAGATGTGTCCAGGCACTGGAACCATGACTTGAGCATCCCAAACACATGCTTGATTATGTTTCTTGTTTGTGCATGTGCCTCATTATGGAGTTCTTGTTCGGGTGTGTGTGCATTTCTGATGGGTGTCATCAGCCATGGCTCCAGTGTGTATCCAGCATCCCCCACTAGATGACCATCAGGGATGTCCCCTTTGGCAAATCTCTGGTACAGCTGCGTCAGATGCCAAATGTGGGAATCGTGATAGCTTCCAGGGCAGCCAGCACACACATTCATTATTATGCCCTGGACATTGCACACGACCTGGCAGTTGATGGAAGGGAAGCCCTTGTGGTTGATGTAGACCCTAGAATGCTCACTGGCTGGTGCTTTGATGTGTATGTGCTTGAAGTCTATTGCACCCACTACCTCAGGGTATTCTGCTATTTGGTGGAAAAGACGCATATTGCTGGCCAATGCCTCACGGGAATTGGGGAAATATACATGCTCACTGACATGTGCTGACATGGCATCTAGGAACTGGTGCAGTACCCTGGATGCTGATGCCTGTGAAACCCCCATCATATCACCAGATGGTCTCTGGAAGGTACTTGTAGCTAGTATTCGTAGGCCAACACATACCTTGGTATCCACTTTGATGGGTTTCCCTCTGTTGGTTCTGTGTGTTAGGCATGGCTGGCACAGCTCACCAATTTGCTGCAGGAGGTCTCTGTCCACTCTATAGTGCTCCACTATCTCGAGCTCATGTAGCCCCTGGGTCTGTACACTCTTCTACGTCTCCTCGCTGTGGGTTACTCAGCAGCATTCGCAATATCACCACCCTCAGCATCTTGCACATGTTGGCTTATGATAGCAATAGCAGCCCCTAACATTTTGTCTGACTTAAGCTTTTTAAGATTTCACTCTTTGTATACTGCAGTGTTGCAGAGTTCTTGGGAAAAAAAACATGGGGGAATGGTGTTTGCAGAGTTTAAAGTGTTGGGCTGGGCTAGTCTACTGCCTGTGTAATTGGCTGATTCTGATATATTTCAAATGGCAGCTCTGCTAGTTCTCCTTGGTTAACTTCCTACTACTTTTCCTTCCTTTTCCCTTTCTGTTTCCACAAGGGGCATTGCCACGCAAACAAGCGCACACGCGTGCACAAGCACGTGCACACATGGTGTAAGCACGTTTGCAAGAAATTTCAGATATATCCACGGCGTACACCTTTGGTTTCTTGTTTTTAGCTAGGACAACTGTAGACACACCTCTTGCAATCCTGAGCAACTCAGGGCAAACACAAGCCACTGTGCTCCAATCAGCTTACAGTCTTTCAGACATACCCCCTCATGATGTCACCTATATTCTACTCTACTACTCCCCTACTCCTACACTTACACTCTAGGGATACCAGGGAAAATTGGGATTCACTATCCTTATCCTCATTTGCATAGGATTGCCTACTAATACATGGTTACATCTCTCAAACTGAGCTTCCCCCCTTAGCAACCACTACTCAGTAGCCATGTTGTCTTCAGCCTACCATTCACCTGCATGGCAGAATAATCTTTTTATTAAACATGCCTAGTTTTGGCTATTTTTTAATTATTTTCTGGTTTTTAAAGTGCCGCACGTTTGCGCGGCGCTGCGCTATACTTAAACATCGGAGATCGAGGAAAGAAATAAGAATTCATTTTTCTTAATTTTCAACCTATAAAAATACCAATGGCCTTATATTTAGCCATTGGCATGCTTCCTCAACTGGATGCATCCTTTATTTGGAGCTGTCATAGCTCCATTTAGCTATTAGAGTGGTATTCCTTTACCAACAGAGTACATTTCTGCAAATAACACTGCTCTTCCACGGACAGGTTAGTGGTTCTGGGATCGCAAATTTACCTCATTTGCATACATTTCAGCAGCAAATGGGGTAATTTGCATACCATAACACTGTCCGTGCAAGAGTAGTTTTAGGAGCTCTCATGCACGCCCCTGCCGGCTATTGCTGAATCGCTCGGCAGACATATTGCCTGTATGACGTCTTACACTACTCTTAGACTCCGTGCAAGCCTTCGTGAATCCGGCCCATAATCAAATACATTCTGCATGCTTGCATATAAAGGTCCTATAAGCTACCATAAATTATATGGAAAGTGTGGATAAACATTTTGAACCTGATATAATTCCTAAAATGTTGAAGTAGGTTTTATGTTCTTTATTTATTTATTTACAGATGTTGCTGTGTAAATTTATAAATCCTATTATTATATGAACAGACAGAAGACCAATAGCCATTGAGTGCTCGTGTACTTTTTTAACTTCTTTAGAATAACTATAATCAAGAAACTCAACAAACAAATGACAGATATCAAATGAAAATCACATTTCAATAGAACAATGGAAACAAATATAGGAAAGATTAAAAATAAATTTAATATTTTTGTAGATTTGGAGATTTTGGTAATGAATGCAATGCTTGTTTTTCAAAAACCCATTTAAAGCTGATGAACTCATTTAAATATGGAAACTGGTTGTACCAGTACCACTTTTCAGAAATCCTCCCTTGATTCAAGCCTTGTATCAAGGTCTAAGTTAAGGATATACAACATACCTGCACTCAAAAATATTATCTGCCCTCATACTTCCATAGGCAATTACACTCATCTAAGCAACTGCTGGTATTGACATTCAAACCCAACAACTCTGCAGGTGATGCCCTGTTTGCCAACTCTGTCGGCAAAATATGGAACCACCTTCCACCATATATCACCCAAGAAACCTCACTTCCCCTTTTCAAAAAATAACCTCAAAAAACATCTGAAATCACATTGGATTTGTCCCTGCTCTAACCCGGACTAAAGAAAACCTGCACCTCTATTAAAACCTACCTATCCAAGTATGATGTATTATATTTTAACAGCTATGTATTAATAACACTGAAAAAAAGTGTGTATCTTATGGAATAATATGGCCCACACACCTGATGTTATAACATGTTCTGTGCCATTAGTTTTGTTTGTCTTGTTTTGCTTTATTTGGAGCTTTGCTCCCTGGACCTCCACTGAAAATGGACATGTATCCAGTCGGACTATCTCGGTCAACAAATGCAAAATAAAATAAATAAATAATATGAATTTTCAAAACATGGTAAATACGTCCACTGGGAGATTTTGGTAATGAATGCAATGCTTGTTTTTCAAAACCCATTTAAAGCTGATGAATTCATTTAAACATGGAAACTGGTTTTACCAGTACCACTTTTTAGAAATCCTCCCTTAATTCAAGCCTTGTATCAAGGTCTAATATAAGGATATTCCCTCTATTTCAGCAACACACTGGGCTTTATAGCATTTCTTCTGTACTCTCTGTCTTACATCTTATACATCTGGCAGGGAGACTTACCTTTAATCATGGTTGGCACCTTCTAATGCTGTTCACATTTCTGCATGAGGTTATGTTGTGGTTTGGCCAATGCATTTGGAAACAGGAATGCATTCCTTACAGGAGCAGCTTAGGGCACTGAGTAGGGGGTCTGAAAGTTTCCATTACACAGGAGTGGAGAAACCCAGCTTACATATTCAGATGATATTTAAATAACATGAATCATTAGAACTGGTGAGGTCACACTTATTAGACCTGTAATTATACCCATTTGTTAAACAGGTAGGCCCACTGACACATGGACCCTTTTCATGAGTGACCCAGCAACAATGTCTTTATGATTGACCCAGGAGCAATGTTTGATTACGTTATTTGCTCAAGGTCTCATTGAAGGCAAACAAGAGCTTGGGGAGTAAAACCTTGTACCACAAGAAGAACAGCTCACAACTTTAACCCTCTGTGACAACTGCTAGACAATTGTATATTGTAAAGTGGCTACATAGGTATATAAAAGGTTGGCAAGGAGATGCAGATTGCAAGCTATGGTTCCGTCTTCCTTAATGCCAACACACAAATGCTAAAATGCCACTGTAAGTTCCCTGAGAAAAACTAATATTTGAGGGTGCATTTTGAATTATAATAATATATTATCACATTCCTTCTTAGTGCAATGCATTTGTGCGTCTGTTTTTCTAGAATCTGATTTTGTTTTAGATGAGCTCCTAATAGAAACAGTCAAAACACTTTGTTCTACCAATTGGCTAAGCAAGAGCAGATTGACAGTAAAGGGAAATAAAAATGCTAAAGGCCCCAGGCCAGGATGACTGATGAGGGAGTTACATGAGCAGCTTACACAATCACAGTTTGAATTTTGCCCGGCTTTTAGGTGTGCTATGTAGGAAAGAGCACCAAATTAGTTTGGTAACAGTTTTTGATTTTACCCATCTTGACCTCTTGTCAAAGATCGTCTTACCTGAATAACTATTATCCCATATCCCTGCAAAATCTAGACTATAAGATACTTATGGGAGTCTTTGTAGTAAAGTTTATGCTATTTCTCAGTGTAATAATTCTAGAAAATCAGTCTGACTTTGTAGTTAACCACCATGCATAGAGGAATGTAGTATGGATTCCATTCTTGTTAAGGGTCAAGTTAGGAGGAAAGTCATTGGACAGTCCTTTGATGTTCAGAAATACATTTTAAGACTGTGGAATCTTAATTTCTCAAGATTGTCGGTGGATATACTGTGGCCTTTCTGTTTGTCTGAGTGTGAAATGGGAATTGGCCAGTGATGCAGTCTGGCATTGATTTTACTTGTTTTAGCTTTAAAACCCTTTGCAGTAGCTTTGAAAAGTTATCTTAAAAATATGCCAACAGATATGGGGCAGGGTCTGAGGCATGTAATCAGTATGTACAAAATACAGGGGCAGCTTTACTGAAATGTTTATCATTCTCAGGCCTGCGCACACTTAGTAAATTGCATTCAACTCTTAAAATGCAGAAGTTTTACCTGCATAAAGGTGACAGCACCTAATGCACGATGCTTAAAATTAGAATTCTTTCTACTTGAAGTACCCCATTCCCATTATAAGTGTTTATGTTCCAACTTCGATTTACCCACTCATATTTACAATGTGATATCCACATATGACAACCAAGGAGGCTAATACGGGCTTACTAGCACTTCTACATTACTGAGATGAATTACTTAATACAAAAACAGGTAAGCTACTGGAGGTACTTTCGTTTTCCTCTGGAGTGTGTTTTTATTAAACAGCATAGACAAGCACATTTTCTTGGAAGGGTTCTAAATGCAGACTGTTTTCTGATAAATCCTTTTTTTTCTGTTGGAGAAAGTTATTTTTCTTCTTTTAATTCTTGTTTATCAGTCCCTGCAAGCAATGATGCAAGTAAGGAAATAAAACATGACACTGTGTGAGTTAACATTTAGTTTTAAATGTCTAAACATTAGTTCAATCAGCTAGTTTTATTTGTCAGAAAAGAAAACAAATATATTGCATGCCAAGGTACATAAACTCACAACATTGTTCTTTGTCTTTCGTAATTTTCTATCACTGTGTACACAAGCTGTGGCATGAGAGTTGTGAAGGCATAGTTATCAAAGGCTGTAATGGTGATGATTATCTGTATAAGGTAAGCATGTTATAGCATACATGCACCACAGGGTGTAGTGACTGCTGAACAGAAAGTTTAGTGTCCATAGAGAATGAAAGGAGAGAAGAAACTTAACAGACACATAGATTCTGAAAAGAGCCATGGACCTGTAATAAATAAAACAGCTGAAACAGACATCAAAATGTCAACAGATCTTTAATGTATCTATAAGTACAGTGGTTGCATATCACAGATACATATAAAATGTGATCCATAAAGCTTTAAATATCTACAAAAATTTTTGATAAACTATACAGCTATGAAGCTATAGAACATACTGGACTACATCAGACAGTTGATGTTTGCTCTTCCTGGTATGTGTCACTATTTACAAGTTCATGACACTCACTGTTGCCCGAATTTCCAATTTCTGTGGAACAAAACTGATTAATTTACAAACTGTGCTGTGATAATGCCATTCATTAGTTTTGCCTCACTTGCTGCTACTGTTAAAAGGTGCTCAACGTCACCTTTTGTCTCAGGCCATGGGATATCATATGGAGGGTAGATTCATCAGTGTTAACAGAGGTTTCATATTCTCTGTTCAGTCTGATGTTTATACAGGGCTGAACGTATGTCTGTACTACACATTAACATCCCCAGAATGTGAACAGGGCTATTCAGTCTGACATTTATACAGGGCAAAATGTATGTCTGTGGTACACATTAACATCCCCAGAATGTGAACAGGGTTGCTCAGTGTGACATTTATACGGAGCAGAACGTATGTCTGTATAACACATTAACATCCCCAGAATGGGAACAGGGCTGTTCAGTCTGACATTTATATGGGCAGAACCTATGTCTGTTCTACACATTAACATCCCCAGAATGTGAAAACGACGGTACAGTCTAACATTTATACAGGGCAGAACGTATGTCTGTTCTACACATTAACATCCCCAGAATGTGAACAGGGCTATTCAGTCTGACATTTATACAGAGCAGAACGTATGTCTGTACTACACACTAAAATCCCCAGAATGTGAACAGGGCTGTTCGGTCTGACATTTATATGGGCAGAACGTATGTCTGTTCTACACATTAACATCCCCAGAATGTGAAAAGGACGGTTTGTTCTAACATTTATACAGGGCAGAATGTATGTCTGTACTACACATTTTCATCCCCAGAATGTGAACAGGGCTGGATGATCAGACATTTATACAGGGCAGAACGTATGTCTCTACTACACATTAACACACCCAGAATGTGAACAGGGCTGTTCGGTCTGACATTATACAGGGCAGAACGATGTCTGTGTACACATTAATATCCCCAGAATGTGAACAGGGCTGTTCGGTCTGACATTTATACAGGGCAGAACATATGTCTGTTCTACACATTAACATCCCCAGAATGTGAACAGGATGGTTTGGTCAGACATTTATACAGGGCAGAACGTATGTCTGTTCTACACATTAAAATCCCCAGAATGTGAACATGGCTGTTCAGTCTGACATTTATACAGGGCAGAAAGTATGACTGTACTACACATTAACACCCCTAGAATGTGAACAGGGCTGTTCAGTGTGACATTTATACAGGGCAGAACGTATGTCTGTACCACACATTAACATCCCCAGAATGTGAACAGGGCTGTTCAGTGTGACATTTATACAGGGCAGAACATATGTCTGTTCTACACATTAACATCCCCAGAATGTGAACAGGATAGTTCAATCGGACATTTATACAGGGCAAAATGTATGTCTGTACTACACACTAACATCCCCAGAATGTGAACATGGCTGTTCGGTCTGACATTTCTACATGGCAGAACGTATGTCTGTACTACACATTAACACCCCCAGAATGTGAACAGGGCAGTTCAGTGTGACATTTATACATTGCAGAACGTATGTCTGTACTACACATTAAGATCCCCAGAATGTGAACAGGGCTGTTTGGTCTAACATTTATACAGGGCAGAAAGTATGTCTGTACTACACATTAACATCCCCAGAATGTGAACAGGGCTGTTAAAGCAACTTAATAATGACATTGTCATTGTACAGAAACTGTGTTCACATTAATACCAGTCAAAAGCTTGTCTGTGGAAGAGATAGCAAAGTACATACCCCTGTAAAAGCCCTCAATGGGTTCAGTGTGTTCTGTTGTACATTTGGGGAATCAAATATTTAGGAAGTAAGATTGTTTTATCAAACTGCAGGTTCATTGCTGGATGTTGGCATTGGTTTGAGGGGATTGTGTCACAGTGGGGAGTAGAGATTTTGCCCTTTCCTCACAGATGTTTGATCTCAGAGTAAGTTTCTATAATTATCAAGGATCATGAGGGCTCAGCTCCCCACTTAATGGGTACAGGAGGGTTTCCTTCTTGCATAAATGTTCTTTTCTTTTTTTTTTTCTTTTATTCAGCTTCACCCATTTGTGGTCAGTGTAATGTATGCCAAAGCAGTGGGTTAGCAAAGAAGAGAAGCATAGCCTTATATATACCCTTCATGTCACAGTTTTTTTCCTATAGAGACCCTGTCAACAACCGCTGCCATTCTTAGAAATTACTAGATAAGAGAGTGAATGGAAGTAGACTGCCAGAACTTTCTTCTGTATCCTACTCACATACATACCCATCTACAGACAATTTAGACATTTCCAATTTGCCTACTGCATTAATATGGAATGTGGGTGGAAACTGGAGTACCCACAGAAAACCCATGCAAACTCAGAGAAACCATGCAAGACAGACCATAACCCATCTGAAAATTATATTTCTTCATGGAATATCTTAAGTTTAAAATATGCAGAGGGTTGTCAAACATATTCAGCAATCATGTATTTATATATCTGATAAGTTACTAACACACAATATGGACAGCAAGGATAGTTGCTATACATAATATGTGATATCTAAAATGCTTCAATAAGTTTATTTTGTTTTATTCATCTTACTAACTTGGAACTACTTACACAGTAAATCTAAAAATGAGAGACAAGCTACGTGTTTAGAAAGGTTTACCTTTACATAGCTGAAAATCACTCGTGCAATTGCTCATATGAGAGAATCGTAAGCCCAAAACACAAAACTGCAACAGTTTCCAATGTTCGAAAATCAGCAAATCGAAAAGCAGATTTGCTGATTTTCTAACACAAAAGTGGAATAACAAATGTAATGAAGTGTAATGCAGGGGGCAAGCCCCCCTGCACCTACTTACTTTAATATACTAACTCTGAGATTGCACTACAGTGGGTAAAGGGTCCATTTTCCGATCCCCACTGTAGTGCAATCCACCCCAAAATGCTGAATCTGCAATAAGCGAATGTCACTGTGCATTCCCTCATTGCACATTTGAAGCATTTTGCGCTCAACATTTGCAAACTTTGCAAACGTCCTTTCGAACATCTGCTATTCGCCCATGTGCAGAACACACAAATGAAGGTAAACCATTTACAAATGCTTTCTTACATTTATTTAGAAAATTTTTTGGTATGTAGCCACATATTGTTGTATTTCCTTACTTTTCTGTAAACAGGACAGTTCAAGAATTATTTATTCTGAAGCTGGTTATGCAATTTAACTGCAAACACTGTATCTAATGTATGCATCATCTATAGTAATTAAATTGTTTTTAACACATCATATTACATGTCTTGCATTATTTTGTCACTTTCTTGAGGTATGGTTGAATCAGATCCATAAGGACCATTTCACAAAACAAGTTGCTGATTTACATTTTATAGGTTTCTTCAGAACACTATTTATTACCATATGTGAATTTAACTACATCTAAATGGGATTGTTATTTTCAGTAATAATTGCTGGATGCTATCTGTTTAGTGCTTGAAATGCACTACTGAGGTTTATCATTTCACAGTATAGTGTTCTTCTGGTTTGTGAGCAGATTGTCCAGACCACGTTGCATCTCCCCCAGTTACTGGTGAAGTTTGTTTCTCTTCCTGGACAGTACTTGTTATTATCAGCTATGACAAACTAATAAGTATGATCTCAGACATGCACTCTGTCTTGTGGACTTAGTCTATGCCTAACTGTTTTAGTTTAGGCTTGGGTATCTGTCAAGTGTCAAACAGTTTATTAGATACTACTCTCACTAAGGTCTGCTTGTTTTTTCACCAGCCTTGAAGGTGAGTCTTACTGATTTTTGACCTAAGCCTTAAGAAACCTTCTCTGAGCCGTAATGCCTTTGACAATGACTGTCCCATTTCAAGCCTTGATTTTCTAAGAAATTTGTTAATGGGCAGCCAGATCGTTGACATGACTAAGAGGCTTATGAATTGCTGTCACTCTAGGTTTCATTCACACTGTAGTTGATCCTTAGTACTGGTAATGCTGTCATTCAAATTGTAAACAACCTTTTGATTGCTAGAGACCAGTGTTTTTGCTTGGTCTCTCTCTTGCTGGATCTCCTTGCACAGAAATGGCATCATGATTGATGGAGTTATGATTCTTCTGTGATTTGTCCTTAGCAGTTCTTAACTGGTATATTTCATATCTTGCAATCTGTAGTGTGTTTTCAGGTCCAAACTATCCCATTCCATACCCTCTTGAAATTTACCCACACTCTGGTCTCATTCCACCTGGACTACTGTAGTGTCCCACACCTCGGACTTCCCGACACTGAAACTCAGTGTATTTAGTTTATGCAAATTTTCTCTTCCAGACTACTCACTTCTCACTTAATTACCACCATATTGTGCCTCTTCCCACGATCTTGATCAGCTGCCATATAATCTTCAAAATCTTGGTGTTGGTATACCTGTCAAATGTGACTTTGGTCCCCCTTTCCTTGTAAGGCCATGCTGCTCTCCTTGGATATAGTGATCTGCCTATCAGGGTTTATTCTAGTTCCACACATGAGGTTGAAATAAGCTGTTTTCTGTTCTTTTATTTTTTTAGTTCTACAGCTATATGACATAAGCTGTAGTAGTGTCTTACATTTGCCTAATTTTGCAGATCCCTTAAAACCCTTGTTTGATTTCACTTTCAGTGAGTGTACAAACAATTGGTTCTTTTATTTATTTATTTATTTATTTTTTTGTCTCTGCATCTCTAAGTTGAACATGTATGTCATATTCATTTCAGTTAAATACATTTTCCTATCACTTTTAGTTGCCAGGATTCAGAAACACATAACACACTGCACATTTTTTTTATTTTCTTAGCTAGAAACTTGTAGTTGAGTGAATGTCCTTTGTTACAAATTGAATGAGGCATTATAAACAATAATAGGTCTAATAAGGTATGTGCTTAGTGGGATTATGATATCTTTATATTTCTAGGATAATATTTTGGACATCAGTTAGTTCAGATGTAAGGATTTCCTAATTATGGTGGAAAATTTTGGTTGAAAGATTAATGAGTTATCCACATATCTGGTAAGGTTTTTTCATACAAATCTGAGTCTGTAGAGGAGAAGGATTATTAATATGACACTTGCTTCCCAGACAGCATCACATTACATTTAGCTTTCAGTTTTAGACCAGTTTTCAGTCACAAGATGTGGACAAAGTTCAGAATTTCTTTATGTACTTTGGTACCAGTGCAGAACTGAATAATAGCGGTCAACTTTCAGTCAACAGGAAATGTGGCTAAGTGGTTACTGAGGAAAACAATTCCTAGTACATGACCTTATGAGACACAACTGTTTGCAATGTTACACTCTGAAAGGGTACTTGGTCTTTCACAATTTAAGGTCAGATAGTCAATTAGCTGACCAAACAACAATGTAGGGGTTTATACTAATATTTACTGATTTGTCAATAATACCAGCATAAATGAGGATATAAAAAGCATTATAAAAATCCCGATAATCAGCATGCACTGAGACACTACTGTCTATTGTCTCAGTGACTTTTTCACAGTAGCTTTAATTATTCAGGATACACAATCTGCTCTTCTCAAAACCAAAATGGTTTGTATCTCCTGGCAATACTAATGGTGATCTGCAGGAAGAAATAATATAGCAGCTAGATTTGTTGAATGCTAGTTGGATCTTTAAGAGCTTCTTGATAGGATAATGAGCAATATTTCATAAGGAGATGTTTTTGTTACAAAATCAGATGTGTCCCCAGAAGTACTCAAGCATTTGAAAGTATGATTCATGCTAAAGACTGGTTAAGAGGCAGTAGTGTGTGTACTCCAGTGTAACCTGTTTGAGTAACTACATAAATACTGAAGTGTCTGATTTGCAGTTCATTTCTAGCACAGAGTAACATGACTTTGTTATTGCTTAGAATGAATTTGCTGTGTTGGAATGGTTGGAATGTCCACTCAGTGTGGTGTCAGAATGTCCATCAATTAAACTCTGCCTAAAAAAGCTCTGTGTGGATAATAATGTTTCTTGCTAGTATGTTCAATCTTTGGTGTGAGATGTGCAAGCCATCTTTTGTAAAGCAGATTGGCTTGTTTGCCATCTTATCCAGGCTGACTGAGTTTGGTTATCCTTTGAATGACACCAATTAATTAGACACTTGTTGAAGTTTGTTTTCTTGCCCAGATTCTTATGTCATCATTCTTGGAGAGTGCAAGATCATATTAAAGACAGCATCTTCCTGCATGTGTCACACACAGAAATTTCTGTCATCCTTTTCATATGTCCCCTTGGGTTTGATGTAACTAAGGTCATTCATGCCCATGTGGGCTACCACTAAGCTGTAACTGTTTATGTTATATTTAACTGTCCTAAGGCTGGCAGTGACATCATGGAATCTCACTCTGGACCGGCAGCCACAGTTACCACATCCTTATCCTTGTCTAGCCTTGTGAGTGTGCCATGTGTGCATCATGCAATACAACAAACAACAGCTAGGATATTTCTCTAAGTAGTAGAAGTGTATGAGGGCCTTAAGACTTCTGTTTACCTCCTTTGCAACTACTTTGGGAACTATATAGGTGTGGCAGTACCAGATAGGAAGCCTTGGTAGGCTCCTTTTAACACTCTCAGTGAGGTTAGAGGACTTATGGTGAGTACTACCTATTGTAGTGCTGTGGAGAATATTTATTTACCAACAATAGCTCAGCCTGATGTAAGAATTTAATTTCAAAATTAAATAAATAATTACATCTCTCTCAAGTTATTCTTTTGGGAGGAAGTGAGAATCAGCAGCAACTAAGCATGAAAAAGCTGTTACTAGGCTCTAGATGTTGCTAGTGTCATGACTTTAGTGCACACACCACTTTCCTACCATGTTCAGAAAGAGATAGCCCCCACAAGAACCAAATGCCTGGAAAATCCACCCCCGGTCAATAAGATTGTGAATACCTGCTTAAGCTATCCAAATTGGGCAACCGTATATTTTTATACACCTTACAGTTTACTAGTTCTCCACCATTTTCAGAAAGACATAGCCCCCATGAGAACCAGACACATGGAAACTCCAGCCCCTCTCTACAAGATTGTGAATACCTGTTTAAGCTGTTCATATTGGGCAACTGTATATTTTTATACACCTTACAGTTTACTAGTTCCTTACCATTTTCAGAAAGAGATAACTGTCACCAAAACTATACACCTGGAAACTCCACTCCCTCTTAACAAGAATGTGAATACCTGCTTAAGCTATTCAGATTGGGCAACTGTATATTTTTATAGAACCTACAGTTTCCTAGTTCCTTACCATATTCAGAAAGAGATAATCCCCACCAGAACCAAACGCCTGGAAACTCCACCCCCTCCCAACAAGATTGTGAATACTTGCTTAAGCTATTCAGATCAGGCAACTGTACATTTTTATACAACCTACAGTTTACTTGTTCCCTACCATTTTCAGAAAGAGATAATACCCACCAGAATCAGATGCCTGTAAACTCCACCCCTTCTCAACAAGATTGTGAATACCTGCTTAAGCTATTCCAGTTGTACAAGTGTATATTTTTTATACCCTACAGTTTACTAGGCAAGTTCCAGCATTAATTGAAAGCCTCAGTGCGCTACTAAAAGTGGCACGCACATGAACTCAGATGTTGTAAATAAGAACTCCCTCAAATTTTTGTACCCACAAACAATTTCATGTTATTAGTATCAAACATTTGATAGAGTTTAAAGCCTAACACTTAATCAAAAATACTAACCTTATCAAAGTTTATGATTCAACACTCAGTTGATTTAACTGCTACAGCTTCATCTCTGTAACAGTAATTCTCTGGGTACCAGTGCTCACTGACTGGTGTGATCAGAGCTAGCTGATTGTTTCTGTTCTGCTGCCTGATTTACATGGTGGTTTCCATAACCCACATTACTTTTATTTGTTTTGTTTCTTTTATATTTTTTATTTGACTATCCCATCCACACAAAAAAGTTCCTATATCTGTTGCTGCCCTCTTCAGTCTAACATCGGTCACTTCCACTGCATCTGCATCAGAACAAAGATGATTTATGTGTCCTAATATGGGTGCCATTTTACTAGGCTCTAGATGTAGCTGGTGTCCCAATTTTAGTGTGCACACCATGTAGTTTTATTTTTTCTTTTATTGTTTTCTTTACAAAGTTATGACCTGTTCTCCATGATTAACATGCTTTAAAGTATGGTCATGTTTATAATGACCCTAACGAGCATTAGTTCTTAATCATTAAGTTGCATTAGAGGGTTTTTCCTTGTAACTCGTATAGCACTTTACTGTCTTAGTCTATTGAAGTCCTGTGTTATGGCGGTTGGATGAATGTGTCCTACTAAGTGCTGTAACTTATTCTGAGATGTTTACATTTTTTTTCCTTTCTTTTCCATATCACTATGGTTCTAAATTGGTGCATGCAAAGAGAACATGTGACTAATAGCTATTGTTTAAACTGTCTTGTCTAGCTTCAGTTACATGCATGGGGACATTAAACTTTTCAAACCAAACTAGAGTGTACTGAATTGTAATTCTACTTAACCAAATTGACTGTAGAACCATATTGTTTACTGAACTGTATGTTTTACTCTGCTATATCTTACCTCTGCCATTTGTATGTTTTCTCTTATCCAAATTGATGTACTTTATTACACACATGCTTGTGGAAAGTGAGCTGCTAGCTGTAATTTGTCTTAACTCAAGATATTGCACCATGTTAGGTTTTTATGATGGAAAGCTTTTTCTAACTAGTACCAGGTAATAATTGTACTATAGAATTTGTTTTTCTCATGGTCTGTAGTCTTACCTTCTCTACAGTTCTTTCTTTACCTCTTCGTAATGTATCTTGCCTACCCATCACTGCTTTCTCACTGCTTTCTCACTCTCTACTTTTGCCTTCTAACCTATACTATAACACTACCTCTCTCTCTCGCTTCATTCAGTTCAACTCCTATCAACTAATAGATATTGATAAATTCAAGTTTAGCTGTTATCTACTTTGGCAGTCTCCCTCTCTCTAATAATTTCTAAAAATTATCTTTTTCTTTCAGTTCCTTACCATTTTCAGAAGGAGATAGCCCCCACCAGAACCAGAGACCTGAAAACTCCACTCCCTTACCAACAAGATTATGAACACCTGTTTAAGCTATTCAAATCAGACAAATGTATATTTTTATACACACTACAATTTACTATGCAAGTTCCATCATTAAATGAAAGCCTCAGTGCTCTACTAAAAGTGGCTCTCGCATGAACTCAGATGCTGTAAATTGGAACCCTCAAATTTTTGTACCCACAAACAGTTTCATCTTATTAGTATCAAACATTTGATAGACTTTAGAACCTAACACGTAATCAAAAATACTAACCTTTTCAAGGTTTATGATTCAACACTCAGCTGATTTAACTGCTGCAGCTTCATCTCTGTAACAGTAATTCTCTGGTACTAGTGCTCACTGGCTGGTGCAATCAGAGCTGATTGTTTCTGTCCTTCTGCCTGATTTGCCTGGTGGTGTAACCCGCTCCACTTGGGCTCACTCTGCTGCCCTACCTTACCCCCATTCCCACTCACCCCAGCCTCAATTATAGTTATACACCATAACCACTCTCACACCTGAATGTCAGCAAATTAAATTTCTCTGACATCATTGTGAACAAATCTAATCCCTCTGACATTGTGCACCTAACTTTCCATTCTATCCTACCCTTTCTTCCTCAACTCTCTACTCCTCTCATATACCTAGGCAACTACCCTGTTACTCCTTCCCTATAACTCTCCTACCTTAGCTCATGTTTCCATACCCTTTACATGCAACTAAAACCTAGAAGTCACAGTCTGCACTGTACTACATAGTTTGCCTTTCTATCAAGCTTTAACTCTTCTACCTAAGGATCTACCATATAATAAAACTATAAACATAGAACAATATCATACTAGAAAAAAATATTACATCTCTCCCACTTTCTCCTCTAATTCTTTTACACTTGTTTGATAAAATAACTTACTACTAAACTCTCTTAGGTGTTAAAATTGCTTTCAACACTAAAATATACCGTTAGATAATTGGCTAAATAAAGAAAATGTAACTTAAATATCAACAATATGCTCCAGCCATACCTCACTACCCTAGCAATTCTTACAATATTTGCCCACAGTACTTCATACCATGTCATTCTAATTAATTCAACACCCCACCATGCCATCACTACCCCTCATTCTCAAACTCTGCTTATTTCAATTCCCTTATCTACTCATCCATTTTTCAACACATCAACAACTCAGTACACTTCCTACTTATCCCTACCTCACCATCATTGCTCCAAACCTTCCCTGAAATATAAGTATATGGCCAAAATCATAAAAATCATAAGCTATGTGACATCTAAACTATCTCTCATCAGTGATATACATCCTAATCCTGGTCCACATACTCTTATGCCTAGCTACTCCACTCAACACTATAGTCAACATTACACCACAGTACAACTCCATATGAAAGCTACAGACCTGTTAATACTAAATATAAACATAAGAAGCATTAATAACAAAACTCATGACCTACACACCAACCTCACACTATATTCACCTGATATTGCCCTTCTAACTGGAACATGGCTAAAACCAGACAGTACAAATAATGAAATCCTGACACCAGGTTATAATATGTTATAATATCTTACATAATAACAGAAAAAATAAAAAGGTAGGTGATGCAGCCATTTTGTTTAAAAATCAGCTCAATTTTGACACTTTGGGCCTATCCACCCCTGCTCTTAACAAAGCGGAAGTTATCCTTACCAGACTAAAAATTAACCCCATAAATGTATTAATATACTTGGATGCTACATCCTGCCTGGTAATACTGATACATTCCCACATGAAACAATCATTATGTGAGACTTTAATGTAGATTGGATAACTTGTAACTCAAGCATTCCCACCAATTACACCAGCCTCCACAGATGTAATGAAATAATCCATTCACCCACTAGAATCAATAAATCATCCAAGAGACAGTCAATTTTGGATTGGATATTGATAAATAGACCAGCTCAATCTTGTCATTCTGGCTGCCTACCTGATAGCCAGAGTGACCACCTACCAACCTTTATGCTAAAACAACATACATATCAGGCTAAACCTACAACCTACCTGCAATCAGTATCATAAATTACCAGGTAATAATAAAAAAAGAACGTTTAACCTCACCAACTTTATTACTACTCTAAAAAGCTGTAATTGGGAATCAATTAAGACCTTAGTGAAAAAGTTAATTACTTTAACTCTACCTTTCTAGACATATTGAACTTACATGCCCCTCCTAGAACCATCAGAATTAAATCCAAATTTGCACCATTGCTTAGCAAAGAAATTACATCATTCCTGAAAGATGGAGACAAAAGTTGGGACCAATGGCATAAAACAGGATCTCAAGCCTCTAAACATTATACCTAGAGCTAAGAAATAAAGCAAAAAAATGGTCAAACTAGATAAGATCAACTATTATCACACTATACAAAAAGTAAAATTCTGGTCAGCCATTAACAATGTTCTTCTACCTGGTAAAGCTGGTACACCCTCCACAACCACAACAAACTCCTCAGAGAATATAGCCACACGATATGACAAACATTTCACTGAATCTATTCTTGCCCTAACCATCCTTCAACCATCCCCCATCCCCAAAGAACCACCTAAACCAAACAATAACTATAACAGCTTCACCTTAGAACTCAACTTGTTCCTAATGATGTGATTAAAAAACGTCTGAAAAAAATGAAACCCACATTAGCCACAGACAAACTACAAGCTGATTTTCTGAGAACTGCTGCTGATGCAATTGCCTACCTTGTAACCATTCTTATTAACAGATCTATATCTAAAAATCTATTCCCTGATCTCTGTAAAATGTTCCATATAATTCCACTCCACAAAGAAAGCAATTCAAAAGAACTGACAAACTTTTTCCCCATCACCATTCTTTCCCCCTATCTAAAATCCTAGAGAGGTGTACACATACACAAATCTTGGAACACCTAAATAATCACAAACTTCTGTCTAATAGACAACACAGACTTTGGCCTTTTCATAACACCACCATGGCCTTAATGTCATTCATAGACACAGGGCCAGATTCACAAAGGCTTGCATGGACGGTAAGACTCCATGCAGCCAACATGTCCGCCGAGCGATCCAGGAACAGCCGGTAGGGGCGTGCAACAGAGCTCATAAAATTACTCTTACACAGACAGGGCTAGGATAGGCAAATTACCTCAATTGCAGGCGAAAGCTATACAAATGAGGTAAATTTGCAATCCAGGAAACGCGAACCTGTCCAAGTAAGAGTAGTGTTATTTGCAGAAATGTACTCCGTTGACAAGTGAGTACGGTTCTGCAAACAGCAAAACGGAGCCGTGACAACTCCAAAAAAAGATGCATCCAGTTGAGGAAGCATGCCAATGGCCAAAAATATGGCCATTGGCAATGTTCATTGATGCAAAATAAAAATGAAATAATTTTTTTTTATCCCGATCTCCAATGTTTAAGAGTAGCACAGTGCCGCGCAAAACATGATGTGCTCTAAAAAACAGAAAACCAATAATTAAAATCCACAAATGTGGATTTTATTGTAATTCTTAATTTACAATGTAAGTGAATGGCAGGCTGAAGACAACATGGCTACCGAGTAGAGGTTGCTAATGGGGGAAGCTCAGTCTAAGAGATGTAACCAAGCATTAGTAGGCAATCCTATGCAAATGAGGGTAAGGATAGTGAATCCCAAGTTTACATAGGAAATGAGCACAGTCAGTGAAGTGTAGGAGTAGGATAAGGGGAGTATCAGAGTAGAGGATAGGTGACATCATGAGGGGGGCATGTATGAAAGAAGTGAAGCTCATTGGAGCAGAGTGGCATGTGTTTGCTATCAGTTACTCATCACTGGAAGAGGCGTGTCAACAGATCCCCTAGCTAAAGGCAAGAAATTGAAGGTGTATGCTGTGGATAACACTAAAGTTTCTTGTAGAAGTGCTTGCAATATGTCTGCGCACATGTGCACATCCGTACATCCGAGTAAGACTGTCTGCACGCGTGTGCACCTGTGTGCATGCGTTTAAGCCAGAGTAAGCATGTCTAAGATTGTTTAAAGTTGTGTAAGCACATTTGCGCCTGTGTGCACACGTTTTAGCAAGAATAAGCAAGTTTTAGTCCGTGTAAGCATGTGTGCGCACGTGTAAGCTGGTGTGCGTGTGTTTGCACTTGTGTGCACTGCGCTGCCCCCCTGAGGATACAGAAAGGGAAAAGGAAGCACAACAGATAGTAGGAAGTTAACCAGGGAGTACTAGCAGAGCTAGCAGGTGAAAACAATCAGAATCAGGCAATTACACAGGCAGTGCACTAGCCCAGCCCAGCACTTAAAACTCTGCAAACAACATTCCACTATGTTTCTCTCAGAGACACTGCAACACTGCAGTAAGCTAATAGAAGTGAAAACTGAAAAAGATTTACTGAGACAAAGAAATGTTAAGGGCTAGAATTGCTGTTATAAGGCAACATATGCAACATGCTGAGGGTGGTAACAATGCGGATGCTGCTGGACAACCCACAGTGAGGAGACGGAGAAGAGTGTACAGGCCCAGGGTAACCTATCAGGGGCTACATGAGCTGGAGATAGTGGAGTGCTATAGAGTGGACAGAGACCTCATGCAGCAAATTGTTGAGCTGTGCAGTCCACGCCTCACACACAGAACCAACAGAGGGAAACCCATCCCAGTGGAAACCAAGGTGTGTGTTGGCCTAAGAATATTAGCAACAGGTACCTTCTAGAGACCAACTGGTGATATGATGGGGTATCACAGGCATCAGCATCCAGGGTACTGCACCAGTTCCTGGATGCCATGTCAGCACATGTCGGTGATCATGTATATTTCCCCAATTCCTGTGAGGTATTGGCCAGCAATATGCTTCTCTTCCAGCAAATAGCGGAATACCCTGAGGTAGTGGGTGCAATAGACTGCACGCACATATGCATCAAAGCACCAGCTGGTGAGCAGGAAAGAGTCTACTTTAACCACAAGGACTTCCCCCTCCATCAACTGCCAGGTTGTGTGTGATGCCCAGGGCATAATACTGAATGTGTATGCTGGCTGCCCTGGAAGCTACCATGATTCCCATATCTGGCATCTGACACAGCTGTACCAGACATTTGCCAATGGGGACATCCCTCATGGTCACCTAGTGGGGGATGTTGGCTATGCACTGGAGCCGTGGCTGGTGACACCCATCAGAAACGCACACACACCTGAACAGGAACGCCATAATGAGGCACACACACAAACATGAAATGTAATTGAGCATGTATTTGGGCTGCTCAAGTCATGGTTCTGGTGCCTGGACACATCTGGTGGAGCCTTGCAGTACTCACCAACTACATGTACCCAAATTGTCATGGTATGTGCTATGCTACATAATATGATCCTGCAAAAACAGCTGCAGCAGGACCAGCATAGGCCTGGGCCAAACAGCCCCCCACCATTGCCAAGACCATCACAGGCAGAGCATGACTCGGAGGAGAAAAAACCTGAGCCTGCCCCAGTAGGCAGAAGGAGGTGTGCCCAGTATTCTTTGGCCTTGGCAAAGAGGCAACACATAGCACATACACTGGCTCAGTAGGAACCCTGGAAATGATACCTCTCTCTGACACGCACATATAGTAAAAGGAATGCCTAACTTGACATTTCAAACATGTATAGGCAGTATATTATATGCATCCAACATAGGCAACCCTGCAACACCACCTGAGGCATGATTGCCATGTGTTAAGCAATATAAAGCAGTGCTAAACAGCTCTTACCACCATTCAGTATATGTAAACAAAATTGAACACACTAACTAGAACAACTGTGGTCAATGTTGAGCAATATTGGGCAACGTTCAGCAATGTTGGTTAACGTTGAGCAATGTTGGACAAGTTTAATCTAAGTAGAGATAGCTGAACAAAAGCCAACATGCTCATATTTGCTCTACTGGCCATTAAGCAGTCTGGTCTGCTCAGTATGAAAATATAAAGCAGTGACAGGCCTCAAACCCAGGATACTGTGCACTACAGTCATAGTACTGAACCACTAAACCACGACAGTATTTCAGTGGTGAGCCTGTATGAAGAAATGTTGATAAGACTATGCAAAGTATCTCATGGAAACCCTGCAGGCACAGCATAATCCCTGTCGAGTTATGACACAAAGGTGATCCCTGCAGTAAGTATAGAACCTGATTTTCAACACACATATAGTATAAATGTTAATATTGGTCATGTTCACACATATCAATAAATGTAGTGGACCTCAGACAGCAACATACTGAAAGGTCACACTGGGCATGCTCACACACTTGAATAAATCAGACAAATGTCAGGCAACAAAACACTGAACAGCCAAACTGGGCATGCTCACACACTTAGGCCATGTCTGAGTACAGCAGTGGGCCACACTTATCCGGCAGATGCATGTGTTAACCCAGGAACCTCCCACTATTCACCAATCTGCCTTGTGCACACAGTTATATGACAACAGACACATATATGATATAGTGGAACCCTGCCATAATCAAATATGTACTACAGATACGTAGGTTGTTCATAGAAAGTGGGAAAGCAAAGAAGATAAAAAAACCTGCAATCAGTATCATCAATAAACAATGTGCATCCCAAACATCATAGGTTCATAGGTTGGTACTAGGCTATCTGCCCTAGGGCATGTATAAGCCTAGCCAGATTGTGTTTGGCTTTCACAACCCTGTTAGATTTGTAGACTGTGCCTGTTAATAGTAGGTCACACAAGATAGACCATTTATGTTTAGTTTATTGTGCCTCTGTCTAGCAGGGACCCAGAAGATATCCCAGGGGTAAACATATGAGCACCCATCCACTTGTCAAGATGTCTCCTGTAGGTGGTCAGTGGGGGTCTCTGCCTATGCTGGACTGGGATCTCATTCCAGAGTGAGTGGAGCCTCTGGGATAAGAATCTGTCCCTCCAGCATGTCCTATTAATATCTGTGCTGAGGTTTATGTCCCTGGAGCGTGTAGCTCTAAGGGATTTGGATATCCCGAGGTGAAGCATGTCCATTAATTCTGGGTTGGACATGGCTTTAAACAACAGGCACAGATTGCATCCGAGTAGGCGGTAAGCGACTGAGTAGAGCTGGAGTTACTTTATCTGAACTGCGCAGGGCATCTGTGTGAGTCCCTAGATCTACTTGGTGAGGTACTTTCATGGCCATTACAGTTGCTGCAGGTGTCAGGTAAGGTACATCCCAAATGGGGCATTGTATCCAAGCATGGGCCTGATAAATATAGAGGCACAATGACCTCACTTGATCTAGATGTGAAACCTTATGGGATAAGGTGGACTATATAGAAGGTCTGTCTAACCACTTTGGCAACATGATTGTCAAAGTCAAGAGTACTAACTACTCGTGTCCCCAAATCCCTAATAACTCCTACTGTACTCAGTGGATTACCACCTATGTGGTAATGTGTGGGTACGTTGTTATTCCGAAAGGGGATGACTATGCATCTAATGGCATTTAGCTGTAGGCCATGGCTCTGGCACCAGTTATCCATCTCTGTGAGACCCTTTTTGAGGATACTTGTGCCAGCTGGAGAGTTGATTATGGCACCCAGTTTGCAGTCATCTGCAAACATAGTCAGCCATATTCCTCCTTTGTTAGCCTGTACATCAGAGAAATATATACTGAACGAGAGAGGTCCCAGGACTGAGCCTTGTGGGATGCCACATGTAACTGGTGTATAGTCAGACATGGCACCTGCAATACTGACCATGTGGGTGCTATCCCTGATCCAGTTAGCAATCCATCTTGTGACATATGTGTCGATATCGAAGTTGGTGAGCTTATGTATAATGCCCGAGTGGGGTATTGTGTTGAAGGGTTTTGCGAGGTCCAGGTAGGCTGTGTGGACAACATTCCCTATGTCTATTGGACCTGGTAACTGCTTAAAGAAGTCAACCAAGTTCAAGAGGCAAGATCTTCCCATAACAAAGCCGAATTGGGTAGGATCCAGTGTCTGTAGGTTCCAGATGTCTATGTGTATGCATTCCATGACGATACGCTCCATAGCTTTGCACAACAGGCTAGTTAGGCTTATAGGGCAATAGTGTCCGGGGTCCATTGTGGCACCACCTCTGTGGAGCGGGACCACTGTTGCTGTACGCCATTCCTTGGGTACATATCCTGTAGTAACTCTGATATTGAACAGTGAATTAATGTGAGGGTTATGTTCGTCATGAAACTCGTGTGAGATGCAGGCCGGGACACCGTCCGGTCCCATTGATGCTGTGTTGTCTGCTTTGGAGAGGGCAGCACTCACCTGTTCATCTGTGATGTCAGGGAGGCTATACTCTGTTGGGATGGGCATTTGCTCTATAGGGAAATGGGGGGAGACATTTTCACTGAACCTGTTTGCCAGGATGTTGGCAATGTCTGTGGGTTCATTGTATGTTTTGTCATTATGCAGTAACTCACAGCATATCTGGGAGTTTCCACCCAGGTTCCTGACATAACTAAAGAAGGCCTTGTGATTGTCATAGTGTCTGGTGCAATTTTCCGTTAGAAGCGGGCCTTAGATGAATTCATGAGTGATCGTAGCTTTTTGCTAGCACTGATCAGAGATGCCTTCCCTTTTTGGGATTGTGCTCTATCATGTAGTAGCCTCCTCCTTTCATTGTATAGCTTATTAATGGCTGGGATCCACCAGACATGTCCCCTGCCTTTGGAGGAGTGAGTCTTGTTGTTATTTTGGATCCATGCATTCCAGTAGGTGTCCATAGAATGCATTTGTAAAGGATTCAGTGGTCTGAGCCGTATTTACTACTGTCCCAGGGTCTTTGAAGGATACCACCTTGGTTTGGAGAAGTGTGACGTTTGCTTTTGAGAAGTTCTTCACCGAGGTTACCTAGGATGGGTTTGGAGATGGGGTATGGATGTCAAGTGAGATAAATGTATGTTCTGACCTTACCAATGAGGGGTATACCTCTAGTGTGGAACACAGAGTCCCCATGTTGGTGATGATCAGGTCCAATATGTTTTCCCCGCTTGTGGGTGTGGTGACCAGTTGTGCCATAGCATTTGAGTTTATAAATTCTAGCAACTGTTGGGTGAGGGTGCTGGGGCATGAGTAGTATTCCCAGTCAATGTTTGGGTAGTTGAAGACACCCAATATAATGGTGTTTGGCGAGACCTTCATATTCTCCAGTGTTCCCAGGAAAGCCGAGTGGGGTTCCTGAGTTTGGGAGGGTGGTCTGTAGCAGGCTACAAACTGAAAAGCTGTTTTGCCCACTGCTAGTTGCACATGTATGGTCTCCGATGCTTCGTGCAGTGCTACTAACCTGGAGGTGTGTGTATCTATGATGTATATGGATACTCCCTCTATTTTTGTTGGTCAGTCCGAGTCTTGTGGCTGAAAAGCATGGCATGAAGTATAACCTGGTAGTGCTGGTGTGCTTTCGGGAGCCTGAACCAGGTGTCTGTTACTTGCACAGATATCGACATTCTCCATACTGAGGAGAGTCCTGAGTGCGTGTATTTTGAGGGTTAGACATATGGGGTTGAGCAGCATTACCCTTAATTTCTTTTACCTTGTAACGTCTATGGAGGTGGGTTTATCTTTTGAGCCTCACTTAAAAAAGGCACTATGGGGGTGGCAAGAGCCTTAGCCAGTATTTGAAAGTCCAGGGGCGACAGGTACAAGCTGTCCATAGCGAAGCTACGTGGCATGTCGAGCATGTCATCCCAGGCTGACAGACACTGGATCCCCTTTGAATGACACCAATATGTTAGCCAACTGTTAAAATTGACAGTTTATCTGTATACTGTGACATCATTCTTGATGAGGGTAAGATGCTACACAAGGTCAGGGTCATACTGGCCTGGATTACATGATCAGAGAACTCCTCTATGTCTTTTGTCATGTAGTCCAGGGAGGAACGTTTGAGGTTATTCACACCAGCATGAACAATGATGGAGCCATATTTGTACTTGCTTTGGAGTGACCTGAGTGCATGTGTTGTGTTGCGGATCCTTGCATCTGACAGGCAGCTCAAAGTGACCTTCTCCTTGTTCAGCCTGGTGAGTGGGATGTCAGTTTGTCTGATAAGAAGAGTCACCTATTACAAGTGTATTAGGTGTGTTGTTTAGCCCTAAGGGCAGTGACTGTGTGGCATACTGACTTTGTGAAGTATGTGATATGTGGGTATTGTTGTGGGGTAGCAGTTGCTTGGGTGTTTGCTTTGGAGGTCTCTGCTGCTTAGGCCGAGTTTATTTAGAGCCTCTGAGTATGTTTTTGTGTGGTAATGTATTTTGTTTGCTGTCGCTATAGGTCTATATGAGACTGGATTTGTGGTGTGTGTGCTTACCTTCACCACCTGATAGACTGTGCCAGTCATGGGTCGTGAGAGCTCAGCCTCCAGTTTGTCTATATAGTTGCATCTCTCACATATATCTGAGTTTGTTGGGAGGAGGAGAGGGTTGTCTGTGTACATAAGGCAGTTGCAACATTGCATCAAAATTCAGATATTCACCAGCTGGACTGGAGAGTACACACGAAACCAACCTTTGGACATGTCAGGATATTATGATGACATACTCTGTTGACTGATCACAAAGAATCAGTAGGGTGTTAAGTGTGTAAAAGAGTATAACAGGGGTTTAGTGCTCAGGTTTGTTGGTGTTTTGGAAAGATTATCTGCGAAGGAGTCCAGGCAATGTACACTCATATATGTCGTGAGTCAGGGCCAACTGTACCTGACTGACAATGCTGACATTCTATCAGACAGGCCCATATATACATACCCACCACCCACTGACAAAAGGCCCTATCATCATACCAGGAGATATCACATGTAGAATGGGTAAACAGCTCCTCCCAAAGCCAAAAACATGGTGTCAATTGGATTACATTGTTTCCCTATATGTGTCATAAGTGAACTACAGAACAAACAGACCCTGCACCTGAACAGTCTGTTGAGCCTCACCCTCTCTACAGGATCTGAAACTGTTGAATGTGTTACAGCAACATATGGCACTCCCCACAAGTGTTGGTGCACAACAGACCATGGGAATTATAGTCCTATAATCCCATGAAGTCTGATCTGTAAGGCCATCGAGTCCATCATGATTGAGGTCATAAACAGACTTACTGGAAGCCAACAAACACACAACCCTACCAAGTGTGGTATGTTCATGGGAAAATCATGGTTCCAAAACCTGCTAGACTGTTTGCAAGGCAGCCACCCAGGACATACATCACTGAAAGGAGCTACACACATCCCACATGGACTTTGAATAGCCCTTTATCAACATCCCAGACACATGCTGTATCCACAAAATCAACAATATGTGCATAAATATGTATTGTTATATGAAGAAATGGCAATTTGTCCACAGATAGATCACACAAGCTAAGAATTGTGGAGTCCTGTTCAAGCTGTTAACACCTGCTGACCCACAAGGTTCATTCCTGGGATTGCATAAAACAAAGTGCACACACATTACTATGTCCAGTCTGATGATGTCAGCATCCTACAAATATAGCAGGAGACAACAAACTACCCAATAAAGTATATAGCGCGTCATGTTAATGTGTATCTATCGAGTATCATAACATGGTTAGGTAGGGGTTTGAATCCTGCAATTGCTGTGTGTGTGTGATTTCCTTTGAGAAGAGTGTCCTTTTTGGAGACTAGGAACACATTAAAAGAAGTAGATTCCACTTTGGCAAGTCTGATGATGTCAGTGTCTCACAAATACAGCAGTGGAAATGAAAACTCCCAGTAAAGCATATAGCGTGTTGTGTTAATACGGATTTCTCTAGTATCATAACATAGTTAGGTAGGGGTTTGAATCATGCAATTGCTGTGTGTGTTGGGTGGTGTATGTGTGTGTGTGATTTCCTTTGAGAGGAGTGGCCTTTTTGGAGACTGGGAAAACACATTAAAAGAGGTAAATTCCTCTTTGGCAAGTCTGATGATGCCAGTATTCCACAAATACAGCAGTGGAAGTGAAAACTCCCAGTAAAGCATATAGCACATCGTGGTAATACATATCTCTCTAGTAACATAACATAACATAGTTAGGTAGGGGTCTGAATCCTGCAATTGCTGAGTGCGTGTTTGTGTGACACTGTTGATCAATGTGTTGTGGGTTTTGCTTTTACTACTGTATGACATATCAGTAAAATAACAGTATGTGCATTACACACTTCAGGTATCTGTGTGGCAAATACATATATGTGCATGCGACCTCAATTGGTAACTGTGTGGAAAAGACATATAAGTTCATGTGACCTCAATTACTTCATAGGTGTGAAGCCTGCTTTCTACACAAGTACATCTGTTACCATTGACAGTTTGTGCTGCTGCTTCTCAGACCGTAGGTCACATATGTATATATATGTAACAAGGCCAGCCACTGTAGAGATCTGTGCCCTAGATCATCTGTGTTACACACACACACACACACACACACACACACACACACACACACACACACACACACACACATGGCAGTTTCTATAGAATAGTGTGAGTGAGGGTTCATGCCTGGGGCATATTTCAGACATGTGCAAACACAACACAGTCTGTCAATAATGGGCATTCATTATAGGTGTACAACAACTCCGTGGATATGCATACAGACCCCTTATTGCTATTGTGATACACTAAGGGACATCAGCATACCTTTGGAAATGTGAATACCAAAGGACAGATGACATCACATGTGGCTGAATGTACACATCGGTACCCCTGCTACATGTTGTGGGCTAATACCAATGTGGTACTGTCAGGATGCTATGTATCATAAATGTGGATGACTATGCTATAGTTGGCTTATGGCTTCACAGCATGGGTTGGTCAACAGGTATCTAGAAAAATCTATTGGATTTACTGGCTGAGTCGTTTTCTGGATTATTTTTTACTGTGTGGTGTTATATAGTCAACAGGTATCTGTCTGTATGATACCCTTGTGGAGGATAAGTGTCTAATCTGGAGAATGCATTTTAGGCCACTGTATGTATTACCAGATGTGGACGGACATATCAATTGTGTGTCTGCATGTACCTAGGATGGCCACATGCCAAACAGGAGTGGTCACAGGAATGTGTGGCGGACAATACCACTGGTTACTGGTATAGTATAGTACCGGAGGATTCAAATGCTACTGTGTATCCTACAGCTGTGTGTCAGTTGTCAAGACATCATCTAATGATTGGTTAAAATCAGGCTGTTGAGGTTATGTACATTACCAGAATGCAAACCAATAACCAATATTAACAGTATCACCCACAGCATAGTGTCAAATCATGTCATACACACATGTGTACCCAAGTTGTAACATATGTGTAGTAAAATGCATACTGGCCACCAATAGGAAATATGAAGTGTTAACACTGTGTAATACAGGGCATGTCACCCTTCCCATGTGTCCATCATGCACGTACATGCAGACAGTGCACCTCCACCATGTTCACAAATGTACACCTGCAAATCTGGACTGCACACATCACACATGTACCGTCCACTCACCAACACATGCTGCCAGTACCACACACATCAGCCAAGTGGCAGATGGGCAGACAATCCATTTTTGGAATTAACACTGGTGTAAACAATACTACATTGATAATTATAGCTTTAATGCATCATGCCTGCTCAGATATACCTATAAGGATATCATTACACTTTACTGTTGACAACATGATAACATTGCTACACTGCTATTAGGTCACCCTGTGCATCAGCACCATGTTAGCCTGTTCCTTCATCAATGTCACAGATGACAGGAGGTGGCACAGTTTTAACATATACACAGGGTGTGTTATTGGTTCGCCAGAGCCCAACAATGACCAATCCAATCGACATGTATGTATGTATGTATATGTGTGTGTGTGTGTGTGTGTGTGTGTGTGTGTGTGTGTGGGACAACAGTACAGTATGGGTCAGTGTTGATGTAATGTGTGTGTGTATGTGTTAGCCCTAGGTGTTTGGTTTATGTGTGTGCATCTGCATGCACACAGTTCCCCCTTGTGGCTGCCAAATATGGGAGGTTGTGGGACAGCCACAGACTGTACCTGCCAGGCTGTACAGATTACTGTCTCTGGCCATGGACACAGTACCTGTGCCTGGCAGGGGTGACACGGACAGTATCAGGTACTAAGCCAGACTGGGTACTATCATCAGAGGCAGAGTGATGTCGACTGGACCCATATCCCTGCTGGGACTGGCCAGAGCCACATGCACGTGGTCGTCTAGGATGGTCTATCGACAGCCCAGCCCCAACATTGCTGGGGCTGGTACTGTCACTATGGGGGCGGCTGGGACTTGTGTGTCGTCCGCGATGACTACCAGCTGATGATGTTGCTGACATATGTCCACATCGACATATCAGCTGTCTTGCACTGTCCTGGTGCATGGACATTACATTGTGGAGGACATCTAGTGTCTCACCCCAACATCTATCAATGATCTTGCTGTAATTACGGATGGCACCGGCAAGGTCACGGATACTGTCATTGATAGCAGTGTTATGAGCCCTCTGCACCCTTAGTCCCTGCCCAGTGTACCGTTCCATATGTGCCTGTGCCTGCATTACAGCCCAGAACATACCTGAGGTTGTGAGACCTGTGGGAGCACATCTGCCAGGGGCATTATGACCAGCAGTGCTCCCATGAGAACCCCTGAACATATGCCTATGTGGTACCATTCCAGGTGTCTAGGTATGGCTGCTGTGTGGGGTTGCATGTACCATAGATACCACACTATCCTGGTCAATGCCTACTGTATGCTGTTCCTCAGCTAAGGCCATCGGTGTTGAGAGATGTATTGGCAGTATGTTTGTGCGCATAGATGGGGTGGAAAGCTGTGTACTGTCGATTGGTGGACCAACGACAGACCCTGTCAAACCTGCCTGTGCCACAACACATGTATCATCATGTCCACTATTTGTGGCAGTGACTTCAGGTTCCCTGCTGCACTCATCCAACAATACCTCAGCACCTGTGAGAGGAAGACAGGAAACACACTCTACCATCTGTACAGGATGTTAGTACACATGCACACATGCACACATAAACACATGAACACATGAATACATGCACACATGCACACATGAACACATGAACACATGCACACATACACACATGAACACATGCACACATGCACACATGAACACATGCACACATGAACACATGCACACATGCACACATGAACACACGCACACATGAACGCATGAACACATGCACACATGCACACAAATACACTGCTCAGTCAAGTTGACATACACACACAAACACACACACACACACACACACACACACACACACACACACACACACACACACATCAACAGTAATATGGAACGTATTCATTATTGGTTGATGGTGGAGGACAGTATCACAAGCCAAAGAGTCCTATCACACGTGTCAGCATGCAGGATGTGTCTTGCTCAACAGCATGCAGTGCGAGTGTAGGGAGTCCTTGTTGATAACAGTATACATGTCTTTCATGCATGTGCGTTGTTCAATAATTGGCCCCACCCTGGAACACAATGTGTACATGGACACAACATTGCTGTGCAAATCTGAAATGCTTTCCAATGTCCTGTGCACCATCACACATAGGAATACATACCATGGCCAGATGCACACAACTGTCAGGTGTATAGCAATGAATGCTATCTGTAGTACTGTAGTTACTGTAACTGGATGTAGTGTAGTACCATGAGCCATCATCAGGCAGCATCATGTGGTCACTCAAGGCCACTAATGTATGTCACACTGGCAACTAACTTGCTGTACCTGACCTGCATCACTTTGGCTACATTAACCATTTCACAGCCAGTTGTTACATGGGCATGTAAGGTGTTTAGTAGGAAGCATTGCCTAACATGAATGTGTTCTGTGTTGAAGCATGTCACACTGCCCCATGATAGGCCTCTACCCCTCAGGTATGGTATGTGTGCTGTGTTGATGACATTTGGGATAGTGGAGTATGACCTTACAGCAGGTGCCTACATACGCCATGTGTATCATATTAACACTTACTGCATATGCCAAAGTGGTGTATGTTGTGTGCATGCGTATTGACTCTGCTTATACAATGTCCACTACAGTGTGCCACAATTGGTTGGGATGCTCTGTGTATTGCATGTGTTTGAGGCAGCTACTCATGTTACTGGGATGTGCATAGTCACACAGAGAACATGCAGAGCATGCACTATGTGTAGGTGTTTTAAATGTGTATATGGCTTACAACTCTCCTATGACATGCACATGTTATATGCTATATTAAATGTAGAACACTCACCAGCATGGGTCTGCTGTCTTGCTATCACACCAGAGGGACCTACAAGGATATGGGACAGTTTGTCAGTGTCAACAACTATGGCATTGCTGCTGTGTGTTTGCAATTTTACAGTAGTACAAGAGGTGACAGTCACAGGCATACAGATTATGTTCCAAATTATCAGTATTGCATGACACCAGGCTCCACATCTTCTGAATACACAGTACACATCTGATAAATGCATGTTCTAACAATTGAGCTAACAGTAGTCTACAGATATGCCATGTTACCTGCATGCTCTGAATCGACGTGCTGGTGACTCCGGTCTCCATGATGACACGTCTGTTGTACTGGTTGACCAGGAGCCACCACACTGAGGAGTAGCTCTTCACTCTGGTGAAGGGTGGATGTGTTGCTTCACCGCCACCCATGGCAAGCTGTTGTCTGTGGACATTGGAGGCATGCTGCTGGACATGTCTGATTAAATCACTGCAGTTATGGCGTACCTTCTCATAAGTCCAGTTATGCATGCCTACATCATTCACCCGATGGACAACATCCTGCCACAGTGCAGTGCGCCCAAGCTGGTCCTTGCTGATTCTGGAGAACAGCAGGTTGTGATGTTGTATCAGGGCATCTAGGATGACTTCCTCCTCCTCAGGGGAATACGCAGGTTTTCTGTTGTGAGACATGTCCCTGGAAGACAATAAAACAGTAATTGTGACAAAGTCATGTAGCACACTTAACATTCTAAAGTACAGACATCAATGAAATGCCATATATAGCAGCCTATTGGCTGACAGTAGATACACACATTTAATACCACATATCACTGCTCAGCCCACAACTGCCTGACAGTGCCTGGCACATACTATATACCAAACCATGTTCTGCACAGCAACAAAGTGAAACCAGTATGTAAGACTATGCAACAGTACATGGCACACTGTATGTGACACAATGCACCACCTAGCCGCAGGAGTGTATATGAAGCTAATGCATACAGACATTTGTCATCCATTGAAATGAATGTAAAGTAAAGTTACAGTACTACCAGTACACCACGCTACTTCTTGATAGCAAACCCCTCAGTAACATATGTGCACATTCATCACTATAGGTGGCATACTGCTGTACTACAGTATACATGTTGCTAGATATGCACTTATATCCTGTGACACACATACCACCAAGGCCATGTTACAGGCATACCCACACACACATCAGACATACCTACAAGACACAAAGGCATGGCAACCCAGATGAGGTTTACCATACAGTACTGTGTGTCAGCAGCTACAAAACCTCATGCCTGAGGTATGTAATGTGTGAGGACTACATGTAACAAACAAAACAGTGTTTCCAAGCAATGTGGATATAGAGCATACTGTGCTGTTTAGGCCTACAGCTTCAGGCAGTACTACAGTTCATGCAGGATTTGTATTCATTAGTGTTAATAATCAATAAGCATAAATGTACTGCTTTAGCCTACAATGGCACACTCCAGTCAACACCATGGGACTCCGTCACACCGTATGCCATACTGCTTTTCCTGCCTAGCAATAGCATACATATCTTTTGCTGGGAGCAGAACTACAACACTACATACCATGATATACACAGTTTCTCACTAGGCTATCACACATATACACAACTTTGACACATTGCCTACACATTCACCATCACACCCAGTCAACCTCACATAGCATCAGTTCCTAGGTTGCTAAAAGGCTATTATCCGTAGGGCCTATGGAAGCCTAGCCATATGGTACCCTGCCCTTCAACACCCATGTAATGTAGGTTCATGTGCCCCTGTCATGCAGAGCCACAGAGGTGATTCCCGGGTTGTATTTCCTATCTCACATCCAGTCATCATAATTATTCATGACAACTGCTAATGGGGACCTTCATTTGCTATTGATAGGTAGTTAGTTCCAGAGTATGGTATGTGTCTGAGATGATAATGTACCACTCCAGCATGTTCTGCTTTTTGACGTTACAAGATTTAGATCAGTACAGTGTGCAGCTTGTATGGAGTTTCATCTGTTTATATGGAGCATGTCCAACACCTGTGGGTTTGGAATAGCTTTGTATGTTAGGCAGAGGTTGCCTATGGGTAGGCGGTATGTGACACAGTGTAGCTGTGGTTTTGTAAGACAGTCTGCATAGGACATCTGTTTGAGTCTGGTAATACTCGTTGTGAGGTATGTGTCTGGCATCTACAGTTGCTGTGGATGTCTTCTGAGGTACATATCAACAGGGCTATTGTACTCTATGATGGGTGTTATGACTGGTGAGTAGGGTGCAACACTGACCTCTTTTTCCATGGATGACACACCTTTTCTGATGACATGTGGACCGTACACAGTTTACATGACTAGTGTGGCACTGTGATTATCAAAAGGGACACTACTGTCCACCTGTGTCCCGTAGTCTCTTATCATACTTTCAGTGTTGAGTAGACTACCACCTATGTGGTAGTTCATGGGTGCGGGGTTTTTAACAAAAGGGATGGCAATACGTTTACAACATTGAGCTTGAGTGTACATTTGAACATCCATTGGTGTACATATAGACATACATATAGGCACATATACAGTCCACCTTTCATGGTGGGAATATCAATTATGCAAAGGTTGAGAGGGATACAGTTATGTAATGATATTGCACAGTCTTGTGCAGAATGCATGGGAGGTATTCTCAGCCCATGTATCTTTAGCAGGACCCCCTGTCTGGAAGACTAAAAACCTAACAAATCATACCCACAGCGTTTGAACACCACATGTCATATGCCAGCACTGCA
Organism: Protopterus annectens; assembly: GCF_019279795.1. Taxonomy (NCBI): domain Eukaryota; kingdom Metazoa; phylum Chordata; order Ceratodontiformes; family Protopteridae; genus Protopterus; species Protopterus annectens. Next base: position 238,440,863 of record NC_056739.1, read on the forward strand.
TGCTGTCTTGTTTGCCACACACTACAACATATATATAAATATGCACATAACAACCTGCACCAACATATAAATGTCCACCCTTCACAAACAGTTGCAGTATGTCCCTTGCTCTATGCACATGTTCAGATGCTAATATATCAGACACATAAATATCTCTCCATATGTGTGTGCCATACACAGACAAGGTCCACACTGCTGTAAGTCCATACACCTCACAGATGACCTGTTGGGCCTTGCTACAACATGGGCAGTTGTCACATGTGTGCATACAGTAATAGTACAGGGAGTATATATAGCTGCAAATGCTACATTACTATACTAGCCTGGTACAACAGTTGCCAATGCTAAGCTACACATTATGTGACTATCACGCATGTCTCACTCTGTCACATCCAAGTTTATATAGGTGTTTGCACAACTCCCCCAGACTGCCATTATACACAGTACTGTACAGACCATAGATAACATGTTCAGATGTTTGACATATAATGCTGAGCTACATATGTCACAGTTATGTCCCACTGCACACAGCCACACACTAATTTGTCTATGGCAGTAGTTATGCATGGCATCAGTGCATACATACCTACTGCTGCCACATATGCATGTTTCAGAGTATGTACAGTACTATTCATAAACATCTACTACTTGCCGGTAACTACATATCTGTTACATACCTGTTTGTCACTTTCAGGTCTGTCTGTGTATGCTTTGACAGCTTTTTTTTTTTTTTATTTATCAAGTAAAGATGTTTACTTAAGTTTTATTTTTTGTTATTAATTAAGTTTTTTTTCTTAATTAATATATTTAGTTAATAATTAAGTAGATATATTTTTTACTTAATTAAACATTTCTTTTTAAGTAATATATTTTGTCACTACTCTCCAGGAGTTCTCTGACATGTGCAGTGTAATGATTGCATGTGGGGATAGCAAGTTGTTGTTGTTGTGTCTTTCAGCTTTTCCTGGTTAGGGGTCGCCACAGCAGAACTCTGGTCCGCTAATGATTGGTAGTTGATTTTTGTGTGCCGAGTTACCAGCCCTGATGCACAACCTTCAACGAAGGTACACCCATTCATGCATGTCTCCACGCAGAAGACGCTATAGCTGAGAATTGAACTGAACAGCATCTTGATAGCAAGTACAGTCTGCTTTTATAGGTATCTGCGCACGTGCATGTGATGCCCTCTGCACCAATTGGTGCCCAGCATTTGGTAAATGCATACAGCCTGCTGTGTAATAATTGCAGTACTCACTGTCATAGCAACCCAATGCTATAAATTGCTAAGGTATGTAGGCATAGCCCTTTCAGATTTCCAGAGTGGGGCCCATGCTTGTTTGCTGTGGACACTGCTGTGTAAGTCAGAAGGTTGGTATACATCTTATATATGAAGCTAGAGGTGTAGACAGTGATGTACATGTTGTGCTCAGACCTGACTGTTGCCACTTCCAGTACAGAGCTATCAGTGTAGAGTTTAACTCACCCCTACAAATGCTTACACAACATTTATGCGACTATGTAGTTTCTTTTCTACTCATATAATTAACTGCCATACAAATGTAGTTATTGAGAAGTATTCTTTTGGCACATGAACTGTTTGTGAACTGTTATAATGTGAATATTAATGTACTCACTTCTGCAGGGTTTGTGTTTTAAATTGTTGACATTAGCACAGGGTTCTCAGGACAACTGGTCAATTCCAGTACTGTGTATGCCTACCTACACCCTTGTTAGACCCTAAACACACAAGTATATTTTAATTGTGGGGGGATGCTTACATACAGAGAGCATTATGTATGATTGTGTGAATATTATCTTACTGGACTTAAAGGATTGGAGTGTACCTGTTAGTTTATTAAGGCAGGTGGTCTGTCTGCATAGTTCCCAGCTGTGAACCTATCCAGATAGTAGCCAGAAGTTACACTGTTATTCTTTGTCTGTGCAACTCACTGGTGTTTTCAGGACTGGTACAATGGCATTGTTACAGTCAGTTGCTACCAGTACATGGCTACATCCTTTAGTATTTCTGTGTTGTACTCCTTCATAATGGTATGCTTGTGGAGGTCCTACAAAAGCTATTTGCAGAGTGTGTAACAGCAGAATAGCTGATATACCTGTGTGTTTGTACCTCTGCCAGGCCTATGAAACACTCAGATACATCTTTGGATGGAGTCAGGGATAGGTAGTTAAAAGTGAGGTACACCTTACGCATAATAGAGACAGTAAGTGTCGACTTGAGTGAAGCAGTGCATATGGATTAGTACTCCTTTTATGAAGTACAAGTGGTGTCTACTGTTATTATTGTCAGTATTCATTGTGTAATACCCCACCTTTCTGACTGTCGTCAGTACTTTTCAGAGGGATTCAGAGGGACACAGTTAAAATATGTTTCACAATTAGGGACATCCCTTGAAAAGTAGTCACAGTTAGGAAGTATGGCCTCTGCCGTAATCAGTTATGCCACTGTTTGTCCTGCTATGATACTGTGTGGGGGTTGTAAAGTGCCCTTGTAACATTATTTGCTGCTTGAATGTCTGCTTCTCATATCACACTCATGTAATGCAATTCCACAACAATTGCTGGCAAAGATCCACAGAACAAGCTTTGTGTTATGGCCTTCCTATTTTCCTTTACATTCACTCATTGTAATGCATGATATATTTATTTCAGCACCAAGTTATTGTATATCTGCTGTGGCTTAGTGGTACTTTATGCAGTCTAGTGTGTCCAAGGTCTGGGGTTTGAGACTGACAGAGGTGTTTTATTTTGCTGCTGAACAGAACAAGGGCCCTGACATAGAGTGACTAAGGCACTTTTAAGCAGTTGTAATTGGGTTTGCACAGGTTTGTGCGATGCTTAGCTAAGCGCACACATGCGCACACTTGCTCAAACCCGGTTTACTACTGCTTAAAAGTGCTTACTCCCACTAACCCCCGCGCTAATTTCTTTGAAAGAAAAGAAAATGGGGAGATAGGAAAGTGGTGAATAAGGGGACACAAAGAGGGGAAGACAGTAGGAAAACAAGCTTGGGATGGGCAGGACGGGTGTAGGGAAGGTCCGTAGCTGCCTGTTTCTTTACCAGCAACAGCTGTGCATATGCAATAATTTTGGAGTGAAATTTGAAACCTTCCACCCCTGGGAGAGAGGTGAGGACAACAAATTATGTTGTACTGCCAATTATAATTATCAGTTTACATGTCCAGCGGACATGTGTGCGAAATGGGCAGCTATGTATGGGGCGTAATTTGTTTGTGGGTACAGACTGCCCTTTTTTTTTTTTTTTTTTTTTTTTAGGTTAGAGTGGAAAGTGAGGTAGAAGAAAAAGGTATATTTGGGGAGGTAGGTTGGGGAGGTAAACAGACAAGACAAAAAAGACACATACAGGGGCAGTGTATGACACAAGGGGTAGGTGAACACAATTGACTGAGATGGATGTTTGGAAATCGCAAGCCCATGAGTCCACAGATGATAACAGTGGAACTGAGATCCCCACCCATGGGCAGTCACCACTGCACCTTCACAGCCCCGAGGGTGGCTGTGCTGGGGGCTGCGTAGGACGGGTAGGCTCACCTGTGAGACGTGCCACTCTCGCCTCGAGCTGACTTATGGGATCAGTGACTGAACGCTGGATCTCCCTACGCACCACAACCCAGACCCTTCGAAGGGTGACAGGTGGCCCTTCTCCACCCATGCTTGCATGGGGGGGACGAGCCCCATCCCCTGCAGCATTTCCACCTGAAGGTGGCACAGGACCAATGGAGGAGGGGAGACCAGACTGGGCACCGGACCTACTGGTGCCAGGTGCACTCGCCAGCTGAGGAGGGACAGGTGGGTCCGCTGGGACTGGCCTTCCCATACGTTCTGTGATTAGGTGTGCTTAATTACAACATAAACAACAGCATTCCAAATTAGTTGTAACAGCATGCAGTAATATTCCCATTAACCCCACACACCAAGGTTCCAACAGTTCAACAGCAAGCATAACACATGCATATATTGAATGACAGTGGACATTCCAACAGCATGCAGGGATGATTGGTGGCAACAGACCACCATGATTGTTATGTTTGAACAGGGCGCATGCATCAAAGTGAATGCAGATATTTATAGAACAATAGGACATATGTCCCAACAAATGTTTTGAGATTACACATACCCATTGAGATGTGGAATTGCATTGTTTATGCACATACAGTAGGGTGTGGAAAGAAACCTCAATTAACATCTTATAAGTACTTTTAGTCTACACTACATTCCTATTGACTGCAGGTGTATATCTCCTACATGTATTATTACACTTGCCAACATGCATTAGGTTGTGTAATGGGTTTGGCTAGTTCATTATATACCTGACCTATATCTGACATACTAGCTGTCCAATATGCAGATGTTACTGCTACATATTTATTGATTTTATTTATATTTCTTTATCTACATATCTGGATGTGTTCACATGACATTTTCAGGTAAATTTGTACAGAACCCTGCATTTCGTGTAGCACACTCACATTTTTGGGGAACATATTAATGAACTACTCTTGTGCCAGATTTACTTATGCATGCCAGCCAGTAACTGACTGTTGAGGACTGTATATATGCTTCACAACTACTGGCACTTCCATCAACCACTTTAGATGGGACTGCCCAACTGTGGGTTGCCAGCACTTATTAAAACAGTACTAATTGTATCATGCAAGGGTACAACAACATTTCAAAGTAAGTGACACAGACACACTCCATGTTTTATACCTTAATTAATTACATTACACACATTTCCACAGGCATTCTCCTTTATTTGATATTACAGTGCATGTGGAAGACATATTCAAGACATATTATACCTTTATTAATGGGTTAGAACACTCTTTTTCAGGCTCGCTCACTTATTTTATATGACAGTACTTGCAGAGATATTATTCTGGACATATTTTACCTTTCTTAATGGGTTACTACACTCTTTTTCTGGCTCTCTGACTTATTTTATATAACAGTACATGCAGACAAATTATTCAGGGCATTTTATGGCTGTATTATTGGGCTACAACACTTTCTTTCAGGCTCTCTCACCTATTTTATATAACAATACATGCAGAATAATTACTAACATGCCTGGTGGCGCAGCCTTAGCAGCCTATCTGCATAGGCTTGCTGATTCGCAGCACGGACACATGTAGCTGTGAAGTAAATGAAGGGATATTGAGACATACCTATCCATTATATAGACTAAATTAGCATGTTTTACATACTGCATTCCATGGCTACCTAGTCAGTAGTGGGGCATCTTGCATCCCACAGGCCTCCTGTATCCATCAGTTCTGTAGGTCCTGCTTCCATCTCTTCAGGTCTGCATGGTGGTGACGGACCTGCTCACTAGTCCGAGGAGCACCTGTGGCACTGGTGAGATTATGAGCTAACTGGTTCCAAGCCTCTGCCTTGTATTCCGTCCCTTGGAACTGGACCTGCAGGAGTCTTGACTTATGACAGTGGATAAGAAGCCAAACCATGTATTTCGACTCCTCGATGCCCCAGTGTTGCACTCTAAAGCATTTACCCTCTCCAGCACCAGCCATTCTAACTGCAGACGGGAGCTACAATCAGTTATGGTGAGTATTCCCACCTATGGGGCTTAAATATGCCGCATTTCCTGCACTTTTTTGTGATTGGCCATTTTTGAAAATTTTCGGCTGACTGCAGACTTGCTTAGCAATGGTTAATCTACCATTTATAAGTATATGTATGTTAACAGTGGCTGTTTATCCTAAGCTGTCATGGCTTAGTGGTTCAGTACTTTGATTATGGTGCACAGTGTCCCAGGGTCGAACCTTGTTATTGCTTTTTATTTTACTACTGTCCAGACAGGCTAGGGGGTGTGGCTGTGTTTAAGAAACTTTGCTCTACGTTGCTCCACGTTGCCTGACGGTGCGCTGGTTGGTGCGGTGCGCACCTCCACGCAAACCAATTGCACTGGGTAAAGGACTGTTTAGCGATGGGCAACTCTATTGCACTGGGTAAAGCGCTATTTATCTATGGGCAACTGCTTAACTACTGGCAATTATATGTCAGGTTCCTTTATAAATATACATTTTGTTCACTGATACATAGGCCATTTCAATGTTTTTTAGTACAAGCTTAATCATATATGTCAGGAATTCTTTCATATACTAATTTAGAACATAAAGGGGAGTGGTGGGACTCGAACCGTGAATGCTTCCTCTTTGTGCAAATACTCTACCACTACACTATTGCTATTTGGCATAATTTGCATAAACATTCCTTATTATGCTGATCAAGGGTGGTGGATTGTAGGGATGTGCAAGACTAGACTCCATAGCCTATAATGAGCATGGCTCTGTGTGAATAAAACACGTTCTGGGTATATTTTAAAAACACAAAGCAAAAATGGTATTAGTATTTTGAGATGAGACAATGAACTGAAGAGCAAATCATCTCGAATGCAGCACTTAAGGTTGTGAACAACATTTTGAAGATGAAACCTAAAGGTAAAATGAATGTAGGACAATGTGGCTACATAAGAATGTCAGACTACAGATTAGGACAAAAGACAGGAAATAATATCTGGAATGAAGGTAGTAGATGAGGTATATAGATCAAGAAGGAAAACATAAAAGCAACAAAGAAGATGAGGAAAGCAAACTTCAGGCTGAAAGTGAGTTAAAAGAAGGATTCCAATAATCAACAAAGGCTTGTCTAGATACACAAGGAAAAAAAGCAAGTGAGGGAAAGACTTTGCTAAGATGAACAAACGTGTAATATTGCTAAAAAGAAGAGGCACTGCTTCACCAGTGGTGTAGAGGGACAAAGCCCACGTTACAGCCTGATATTACAGTGGGCACAATGAGAATTCCCATCTTGGGAAAGAAGGTAATCAGTCCTAGCCAACTGAAGCTGCCATTGCAAACCTGATCACTGTTGGTTGGGGCAGTCAGGATGGATAGGGTGGGGCTGCTGCAGGTACAGGCATAGACATGGTCAAACAAACCACTAAGAGTAGCGTGTGTCAACTACATGAAGGGGTGCACATGAGTTACTTGAAGGTTATAGACAGTCCCAGTGGTGATTTAGGTGCCCACATCACCAACCAAGAGGTGTTGTATTGCCTAACATACAAAGTACTCTCAATTCTGGGATGTCAGTGAGAGCATTATGTGCCTGGATGACTTCACCTTTGGAGGGATGTCATACATGGAGATCTAAAGGCATTTCTTAACCATTGAGGAACAAATAGGCTTGAATATGATAGGGGTGGATCATTTTCAGCAGAGAGAGGGGAAAAACACCTAGAAAAAAAAATTTAAATTGAAAAAAAAATTAGTAGCCATGCCCAATTAAAACTTTGCTTCAGTATTATCAAGAGAAATTAAGGGCAGGGTGTCTAGAAGGAAGGAAATGAATAGGGGGGAGTGTACTGGGAATACTTCAGGAGAGATGTGAAGAAAGGAAGCTGAGATGAATCTTGCTTTTTAATTGTGGATAGAGCACTGGAATCCAGTGGGCTATGTCTAAAGGTCTGAATCTCTTTGGTATTCCAGCAGCTCTATTGCCTGAAGTCGTCAACATTTCACTGGTCATTGTGAAAGTGTCTGAGGACAGGAAGATAGAAAATATGGTGTCCTTGTGCAAGGGGAAAAGTAGGAAAATCCATGGAATTACAGGTCTGTAAGCCTAACAATAGTGACAGGGAAAGCCATGGAGAAAATACTGAAAATGGCACTGTTTCTCTTCCTGCAAAATAGCAACCTCCACGTCAAAAATATGACTGGATCTTTATGAGAAAGAGTAGTCAGGCAAAACGTAATTGCATTCTATGACTGGGTTACATGAAAATCATGTTTCTGATGATATGCAAAAACTCAAATTAGCTTGAAAAATTATGAAAGCTGTTAAGACATTTGCACAGAACTATAAAATGTAAAGTATTATTAAATATAAATTGTATTCCAAAGCATTCTGGGCATGTAGTCAGCCTGGATCTAAGCAAAACCTTTAACTCATTTCCAGACATCTAGTTGTAGGAAAGCAGGAAGTACTGGGATTAGGATCAGGGTTGAGAAACTGGACTGCTACTTAGCTGAGTGGTAGAATGCACAGAGTTGTGGTTAGAGAGATGATGTCAGGAAAAGGGAAATTGTCACCTGAGTTCATTCACGGTCCACTACTATTCAGTGTGCTTTTTTTACAGATATGTCTGAAGGAACAAAATAAAGGGGCACACTTTTTGCTGTTTGAACAAACTTAGGGACAGCAGTGGAAAATGAGGGGTTCAGTGTAGGCTGACCAAAGTGGCTGAAAAAGTAGGAGTTCAGATCAATGCAGACCTATAAAAAATACTGCAGCAGTGCAACATTAGCCCACCTGCAATGTGTTAGCTGGAAGATGTGGAACTGATGGCAGATAAACAGAGAAAATATCCAGAAATGTTAACCTCATCACACCTAAACAGTGTCATCAACAGTAGAGTGTCAGGGTAGTTACAGCAGCCAAATAATGCTGGAGTGTACCTTCAGTGGTAAAGACTGCAGAGTCAGAGATGCAATGCTTCCATTCTACAGGGTCATGGTTAGACCACACCTTGAGTTCCTGAAGCCATAAAGGTGCTTGGAATGGTAAGAAAGAGAAATGACAATAAAGTTAAGGTAAATCTCTTTTCAGGCAAAGAGAAAGGGGAGAAACTGATATGTGTGCAAAAGATCAGGTAAGGGAGATGTAAAGGTGTTATCCTGTACAAGAAGGGCAGACGGGAAGGAGGGATTATAAACAGCAGATTATAGGGACAATATATTGCTAGGATTTGTGAAAGCATTCCTTCAAAGACCATGTTGTAGATGTGTGTGCTGAATAGACTATGAGAATGTCATTCAAAATGGCACGGGACAAACAAACAACCAAAGATGATGTGATAAAGAAGGCAGGAAGTGAAGCAGAATGGTAAATAAACTGAAAGGGACTCAAAACATATTGCTTCCTTCTTTTGTCAAATAATATATATGATGTAATGCAATACAGCTCATGCTTCAGTAGCACAAAGTTCCCTAAAAGTATCTTGCAATAAGAGTACTGTTCACAAAACCATGAAAGGCAGATTACAGTTATGGTCAGATATTTCAAATTGCATATGTTACCAGGGAATAAGCAAAATGCGAGATCAAAAGAAATATCTGTGCGTGCACTGCTAATTAGTGATACAAATATCATCTATGGTTTCATGTTTCTGATGATATGCCAAAACTCAAATTAGCTTGAAAATGATGAAAGCCGTTAAAACATTTCCACAGAACTATAAAATGACAAGTATTAATAAAGATAAACTGTATTCCAAAGCAGTCTGACCAGTGAAGCCCTCAAGAATTGCAATAACCTTTTTTTTTGCTGAAAATAAAATAACCATTATATGATAAAGAACAATTCAGTTCTTTCCAAAAGTTGAAAGACAAGCGTATTTAGGCCAAATTCATTAATGCCTACACTAAGTGTGCACAATCTGTATTCAAGATCATCCCTTCCACATGTTTTGTGCTGTCTAGTCATTCAGAAAGATTGCAATAAGTGTACATGTAGTCTACACTTTGTGGTAACAGTTGTGAATCCCCTACAATATTTAAGACTGCAAGACAATCAGTAGGAAAACAAAACTTAGGAGGAAGAACGTGCGAGTTATGCACTTAGTGTGGAAATTACTGAATCCCAGGGAATGTTTTTTTTTATTGTAATGTACTTTCACTTATTTGTTTTTATTGTACTGCCCCTTTACTCACTCATATATATGCAACATTATTTTAGCTTATAACAGTGAGAATTATAGGGGCATAGAACCATCCTGCTGTCATTGTTGATAACTGCTGTCGATTTTCACTTCATTTTATTATACATATTTTTCCACACAATAATCTTTATTAGGAGTAGAAACAAATGTTGTGCAATATATGTTAATCATTACTATTTTTAATGTTTGATCTGCTGTTTGAACAAGAGATAACATTTACCAGAAACTAAAACAAATAGTCATGCAGCAAGGTGCTTAAACTAAAAAATGCTACTGTTTGTCTTTCTTACTATGTCTTCTACTGAGTGATAAAATAATGGGCTAGACTCCAGTTTTTGGTTAGTACAGCGTGGGTTGAATGCAGTGAAGAAACACATCAATCTGTAAATGCTGCAGAAAATTTGCACAGTTGAATTTTCTGTCAAGGACATTGCTCCATATTATAGGGACCAGTAATTGTTGGCAGGAACATTCAGTGATCATACAGCAGAAAAGCAACAACGGACGTCTGTAGATAAAGTAGGTCCTGATGAGAACAATAGATCTGCTATAAATGACACAACACAAAAGCACCAAAATATCAGGAGGGCAATTCCAGTATATAAGACTGAGAAAAGAGGTGAAGTTGTAATGAGGAGTTTTATTTAATAAGTCTTAAAATAATTCACAAATATGAAAAATGTTGTCTTAATAAACACTTAAGGTGTTTAGTTATGGTTTTTAAAATATCATAATGTATAAAGCCATGGTCCCTTTTTCATGAATTTACTTTCATACAGATTTTATTTTTTATTTCTTACAGAAAAGGCAGGAACTAGGCACAGCATTTTGTGTTTTAGGAAGGGGTTTGCGCTGGTTGAAAAACATACTTATTTACTAACTAAACCACCTAGAGTTTGCCTCCCATGTACCCACTGCAGACTTATTTTGTTTCATATAATTGTGGTTCCTTCTATATTGGCCAGATTACAAGGCCATGGAAACACTGTATCACTTTACTTATTAAAGATACTAATTGCAAATAGGAATGAAGAGCATTTTTTCACCACTTACAACATTAAATGTCTTTTTATACCTTTATTGGTATTTGATAAGAATTGTGAAATTTTCTATGAATAATACCTAGAAATTAGATAAAAAGGAAATCAGTGGATCATTAAGTTTGGGGTTTTGCTCCACCAATGTTGAATGAGCAAGTTTAGCTAGAAAGTACTCAATATACTACAGTCTTTTTTTAAATACGGTGACTAATATCCCATTAATATAAAACATATAAGCTGGTATTTCTGTAGTTGCCCAGTAGATGCCAATATTTTATCATCATCATCATTATTATTATTATTATTATTATTATTATTATTATTATTATTATTATTACTGATGTTTTACCCTCTGTAGCTCAGCTTAGAGCTAATGTCTTCTGGTTTATATATTTCTCAATCTCTTCATATGGAACTATGTACATTGAACTGGCTAGTGAAGTTTTAAGTAAAATAAGTAATTTATGTTCTGTTTTGTTTATTATTATGGTATTGATTTTTAATACACTCTGATTTTATTTATATATTATTTATTTATTGTGTTAAAATTTATACCACAGTTTGCTATTTTATTTAAATGCTAGATACAGAATTTTGTCAGCATGCATTGAAAAAAACCTTTTTATGTGAAACTATGGTCTGCAGAGTTTTTGCTCCTGCAAATCCAACAGGCAAAAAGAAAGCAAAAGTAGAGTGGCTGTGATGTATGCCTTAGGACTCGTAATCTTTTCATGGATGGCCAAAGCACCAGGGAAAGCATTCACCTAATCCCTGCCTGGCCAATGCCTTGAAAGGGGGAAGACAAACATTATAGAATTCACATGTACGGTCAGGGCAGAAATGTTGGACTTTTCTGAGTTTGTTCAGGTATCAGGAAGGTGAACAGCTTCATTTACAAATACCATAAAAAACAGGTAACTGTGGGATTATTTAATAATGGGACACTAGTATCAGGAAATCATATAGTGCAGTCTGTTCATTATTTCTATATTTTGTTAAATGCCTCCATTCTATTTTTTAGGGTCTATATCACATAGTCAAAGTTCCATAACTCTGAACACCTAGTGGTCGAACCATTATGTTCAAAGTTACAAAACTTTGACTACGGAAAAAAAAACGGACAACAAAAAAAATAGTTTTAAGCAGGGGGCAACCCTCACTGTGTCCACCACAGCCCCCACTACTTAAATATACCAACTCTGAGATCGCACCACATTGAACAAATTGGAAACCTCTGCTTATGGAGATTTCCATTCAAACACTCAAACTTTTACAAATCCGAACTTATGGTCTCGAACATATGTGGTTCAAACTTGTAAAGGTTTGACTGCATGATAGGAACCCTTTTTTAATATTTTTATAGAATTTTCTAAAATGAATATATTTTCAATTAATTTAAAATACGATATATAAATCAAAACAGGTTAACAATAAATCAACAACTATAAAAACATCAAAACAAACTATATACAAGGGTGTCTAGATTAATAAATTGATCTACATTTTTGCATTCAAACTTCATTACATAAAGTGCTACAATCATCTCTCTCCAGTATTTCTGCTACCTCCTGCCATAAGTTGTAGTAAAATGTGATTCTTTCTGTTCTCCTTCTGATGGTTCTCATTTTCATGCTCAATACATTCAGTACAATTGCTCTGTATTCTTTGAATGTGGGTGAAGTCTTACTTTTGCAATTTGTTGCAATGGTATTCCATGCAGTGGCTAATAGTGTCCATAAGAATGAAACCTTTGTTTTAGGAACACACTGAGGTATGGGAAAATTAAATAAAATCAAGGATTTAGACAAATGAAAAGTATCATTAAAACTATTTTCCCTGGTCTCCTTCAATAAACAGATCACACTGAATGACATTTGATGACCTTTATTAAACTTCCATAAAACGATTGTTAACCAATTTTTATTACTTAAAACCAACACAGGACATAGGTGAGGATAACATCCATGTGACATTAAAATAGGACAGTTTGACCCCGCTCATCCCAACCACTAAGCAGCATCCATACCTCCACTCACTTACTTATGAAGCAGTGTACCACCACTCACTTTAGTTACCATTTATTGAACTACACATCCAACCAAATAAGCAGCTTACATCTGCTTGCTTATTTCACTTATCAAGCAGTGTCCAACTGCTCACTTTCCTTTCCTAACTCATTGAATTGAACATCTAACACCAGAGGAAGAACAAAAGAGGGCAAGCCTGCCCCTCTTCTCCACCCTACCCAAACTGAAAATAACCACAATCCTGACTATTAAAAAGGGAAGAGGGGAAGTAAGTTCACGCCAAAAATATGATTCCTACACCAGTTACACTTGCCTAAACCCTTTAAGCCCCTCCCATTAACTCACTTTCTCCCACTCATCCGTCATTCCTATTTAACCCTATCCTTCACAACATCCTCTTAAATCCTGCTGCTATATGTATCTATCACCACTTGAAGATGTCCCTGGACAAATCGGTCTGTTACTAAATCTCATTGGTAAGAAATAATGAATTGTGTCCGAAAATGGCTTACGTAAATGACAATCATAAAACATATGCTGCCTGTCTTCTCGTAAATTCTCTTTACATCTCCAACATCCTATATTTTGTTTAAATGTAAGTTCCATTTTATATAGTGTTATATAGGATCTGTGAATAAACTTCCATGTAAAAAGCTTCCATTGCAATGATGTGATGTTTGCTTTGTAGAGAGAAGCATTTATTTTTTTTATCATTGTCATTTGATTGCTTTATAGTAGTTCCAATTTTTTTTGTTATGATATAATTTTATTTTCTTAATTATTTTATAAATGTTTGATAAATATCCTTTTCCATGTACACCTTATGTTGTTAAGAAGACCATATGCTCTATAAATTTAGGTACATTTTGTCTGATTGTTAACTGCATTGTCTCTAGTCTGTTTAAAATATATTGCTTTATATCTTCTATGATTAAGCATAAATCATTATCTAAGTCAGATTTACTTCTTATTGAGGTAGGGTGCATATTGTGAAGTTGTACATATTGGTGCACCTGAATATGAGTGTTCTCCCAGCAGAGTTCTCCAGCATGGTGGCCACAGGTAAAGTATCATGGCAAGCATTACAAGAACCAATCACAATCACTCACAATATCTGAGTAATACCACCACTAACCCTATGCCTCTTATAGACAAATGTGATGTGGAGTAATAACACATGAGCCTGCACACAGGCTGAACAACTAGTATGAATGTAACCACAGCATGCTCTACTAGAATAAAACAGAAATGTACATGCTTTATTGTAACTGTTTAAATGTATATTTAACAGTAGAAACTGGAATACAGGAGGTTAAATTTAGAAAAATAGCTGAAATTAAATTACTTTATGGCAGCAAGGAGACACAATGTCTGTGCTGAGAAGTTTTCTGTATTGTCCTGGAAGTGTTTTATTGTACTATGACTTCTACCATTTGTCAAAGATCTGAGGAAAAGCCCTTGTCTATGTATTTTTACAGGTAGATGCTAAATGCTACCAGCTGTCATCAATGGCTGTTTTGAGCCTGGGAACTAAGAGTCAGATATCAAGAAAGTATGTCATTCTGCAAGCTATCGCAGCAGTAACATTTGAGATATTAATTTAAAAAGTATCTTGACAGAGTCAGCATTCTGTGTTCTTTCCTGGACCTGGCAAGATCCATTCACCACACATCTGCCTTTCTCGGAAGTAAATTAACTAGGGTATAGTAATTCTCTTAGATATAGTCAGAAATATAGCAAAGCCTATTTTAGTTGCTTTTCTTTCTTTATTTGAGACCGTCCTGCAATGTTGTTTTAAATATTTCCTTTGATTTTGAACTCTGATGTCACTGTAATTATAGTTTGAGTATTTTCTTGTTCATTTATTATTTATTATTAAATATATTTAAACCTTTTCATTGTGGCTGATATTTGTAGAGATATTTAAGTTCTTAGAGTACTTGCATATTTATTTGGTGACACTGTGTGGGCCAGTCCTAATAGCCCTGCTCTTGGTCAAATTACCATTTGTATTAATAGTAACATTACACAGATGCACACTCACACACACACACACACACGCACACACACGCACACACACGCACACACACGCACACACACACACACACACACACACACACACACACACACACACACACACACACACACACACACACACACACTGTCCTGGCACTGTAATATCTGTAGGTGGTGTTAGGAGGCACACTGCTATACCTGTATGTGACAGTATGGGCACTACAGCTAGTTGCTTTGTGTGCATGGCATAAATCTATGGCACAATTCACACTGTCACAAATTAAATATATACCAATAATGTTGTCAAACACCTATGTATGCAGTATGTGCATAAGATAAACAGGGAACTAACATCCATCTTTTGTAACAACTTAATTGGTGCTCCACACCATCAGACAGTCATGTATATTCCCCAGAAAGAATACCTAGGTGTGGACAATAAGCTGTGTTACAGCACACCATAACAAAGGTTGTACACTTAGTTACACATCACTGGAACATGTGTAGGAAGGTACATGGAGAAGAGTGTGTTGTACTCAGTTATTGGTGTGATGAAGGCTGGGAGCCATGACATTAATATGGCCTATGATGTGCATGTCCTTCACATACCCAGTACTTGTGTTATATTCAAGGGAGTAGTCAGCACTGTGACCACATGCTGGTGGATGTACCACTTACCCTTTACCCCAGGACACAGGTCACATACCTATTGGTCTGATTACAGGGTGTTATGTCCACATTATACTTGAGTGGTGTGTCTGTTTCCTGATGCAACACATCCCTCCATGTGGCTCATCAGTGAAGGTGTTGTCATGGCTGTGGTAGCTCTCTCTGGTAAGTGTTGATATTGTGTGTATTATACTAATATCACAGTTGGAGTCAATGATTGCCCACAAGGTGTAGTCCTTCAGGAAGCTGTTTGGATACAGCATGTGTTTGTCATTTGTGATGTCCATCACTTAACTAAGGGGCAGACAAGGGCCTAGCAGACACCACTGATGTACTAACCTGATAACTGGACCTGAGGTATATGTCATGTCACACTGTTCAACATAGTGAGATGCCACATATGCATACCTCTCAGCAGTACAGATTTTTGCAAGATGTCCTGACTTTGGCATCATATTTTGGTCAATTTTTCATACGATTATGGCTTTCTGGCAAATTAGTGGTAAATCATTAAAGACTGAAGTTAGAAAATAATGATAGACGTACGAGTTTCAGACTTCATGTTCTTTAGAAAATTCATGCTAATGCAAAATCTGTTGTTCTACCAAATTTCTAAGTTTGTAAGAACAATATTTAAAAATTGCCCCTGTTTTTTGGGCCTTTGTCCACTTTTATTTATGGCTTTGTCCAGCTTTTTTACTCTAATAGGTTGAGAGGTATGCACATATGTCATACACTGGTATAACCATTTGGTGATATAGCTGTGTATGGCCATACACGACAATGTTGATTGAATACCACAGTGTCACTCTTTGTCAAATGCTTTCACCTTTTCAAGTTCCACAAGATGATATTGTTGTCATCATGCATGTCCTTGATGACATCTTTGAAGGCATCTATCAGATGTAAAAGAACTGATGTAGCAGAAAGAGCTCACACAGGTCTGTTGCATGGGATATTACTAATACACAGGTAGAAGAGGTTCATGATGACATGTTAGTCTACCTCACAGTCGAGGAGAGTCAGGATGTCTCTATACATGCATTCATCAGGTGCTGTCTCTCAAACCCAAGTGAATGCATGTTGATGTACACCCTTGTACTGAAACATAGGCCATGTGGAGGGTGTGTTGAACTATGTATTTAACCATATCAGGAAATTTTTCTTTTTGTCCAGGGTCACACCATAGATGATCTGTGATGTTGTCACAGCACGTTGATTCTGTGTGATAGGCCTTGAGGAAGGTAAGACAGTGCCTGCTGTCTATTGTGATCTGGCCAAGGGTTTTGACACAATCAGTCATGCAGGTACCACTGAGAATACCCCCAAACTGGGGATTAAACCTTATGTCAGGTGATGGGTAAACTATTGCTTCACTGACAGAACATATCATATGACAGTTGATTAAACAATCTGTATCAGGAGAGCTGTCATCATTGGCAGACCCCCAGGGATCTGTGCCTGTCTCTTCATTGTTTGAAATGTATTTCTCAACAGTTAGGGCTATATTATATGGTCTTTGGCTTACCAAGTTTGCTGATTCTTGCATACTGTGTACAATCATTGAGTCCACCAATGGTGATAACATAGTACAGGAGGAGATAACACACAAAACTGAATGGTGACAAAAGCACACGATCTACAAACAAATGCAGAAATTTTTTTTGCAACATTCTCTAGCTGAAAAGTGGAGTTTCATGTTAATCACAACATTGACAACAGCCCTGCTATGCAGAAACATTTAGAAAGCAATCTGATTTTTGCACACCTAGTGTCCGCACTGGTATTGAAGGCCTATGTTGTGTGCATCATAAGTCATGTCATCATACTGATATCTTAGGATTGTATGACAGCACTGTAGTCAAACCTCATTACAGCACTAATAGAGTATAAGGCTTTTTTTTTTTACATGTAAGGAAAAAAAAAAAAAAAAAAAATGCAGGGATCATGAAACGAAACACCACTGAAGTAAAACAAATGTACAAACTAAAAAAAATGTGGCATTCCTGCAGGCAGAAAAAAATAAAGTACACTAAAAGTAAGAACTTGTTTTTTTCTGCTTACAGGAATACTACGCTGGTTTTTAGTTTGTCCTTTTTTACATGTACCTCACCAGACAGAAGTGGCATCTGGAGAGACCACAGAGCTTTCTCCGCAAGACAACACAGGGCCTACACACCATGCCATGATGTATGTGGAGAGATTAAAAGCCATGTCACTGTAAACTTTATTGCATAGGATGACATAACTTCTGCCTGGCCCACAAGCTAGTCTCTGACCCTGTTCTGATGGGAGTACTACATATTCAAAAATGTAATACAGCTGATGACATCAGCAGTATCTGTTAAGGACAAGATGACAGTGTCCCACATGCTGATGTAAAACACTATCTGTAATGTCAAGCAACAGCTCACACACCCAGCTGACTGCAGTGCAAATAGAATCTGTACCTATCTAACAAAATAGACAATAGAATGCAGTACTTTAAACAAGTGCCACAGCACAAGTCTGACTAGGAGTGTGTCAGACAACACTTTATAGCTGATGACATCAGCAGTGTCTGGTGAAGAGAATATGGTAATAACAGTGTCCCATATTAGAACCCCTATTAAGTACACAAACTACAGAACACAGTACTTAACACAAGCATCACAGCTCAAGTTTGATTTGTACACCGCTGCAGGTGAAATTATTGCAGAAGACATCAGCAGGCTATGTAGGAAACAAGACGTTGGGAGGCCTGTATGAAATGGATGTGTAAGCATGAGCAAGTATCAAAATGCTGTCATTGCATGACAATGAAGATGTAATTGTAGGATACACACATCTGCTTTGCTGTCTAGACACACACACACACACACACACACACACACACACACACACACACACACACACACGCACGCACACACACACACACACACACACACACACACACACACACACACACACAGCGGACTGCAGTGAGAACAGAACACCTACCTATCTAGGTATACAGACTACAGAACAAAGTACTTAACACAAGTGCCACAGCTCATGTCTGAGTTATACACGAATGCAGGTGAACTTAAAGTAGATGACATCAGAAGATCATGTGGGGGACAACAGATTGTGAGGTCTGCATAAACACTTAGCTTCATAGGTTCATATGAGGTTACTAGTCTAATAGCACTAGTGTGTGTAAAAGCCTTGCTATGTATAAACACAAGTACCCTTACTGAGCATTGCTAGATGGTTGTTTTTAGCAGAGTGTGTTTGTGAGCAGCACCAGCTGGCACTGTCCATGAGGGACATAGATACAAGCTCACAGGCAACTGTACAATCACCCAACCAGAAGTCAAGGTTGTGATTGAACATGGTCATTAAGGAGCATTGCTTCACATGCAGTGGGAGCCTATTACAGCCTCTGGGGTGGCACCTATGTGCCTCATAGACAGACCAAGTTGTTGTCACTCAAAAATTGATCTGCTATGAAGGACCATCTAAATATTCCTAGTAAGGGTACATGTGTTTTTACGCAGCTAGGTTTCTATTGTCTCATGTATAGTGATAACCATGTACTCCTAAAACTTACCAATACAATAGATGCAGGTATACAATGAAGCTAAAATAAATGCTCTCTCTCTCTCTCTCTCTCTCTCTCCTTCTCTTTCAGGTAACAACAAAAGAGATATCAAACAGGTGGTGAGCACAAACACTTCACCTCCTCAACAAATCAAGTGCACAACTCATAAACCCACATATGCAGAGGTACTCATTAGAAGCTTACCGAAAGAGCAGAGACCTCACAAATGCAAACCTTCTGCACACATGACTGTCCCAACAGAACCAACTTCATACAAAAACAGATGTATGAGTGTCTCACCCATTAAGCCCTTCAAGCAAAACACCTCAAAACCAATGACTTAGTCATAGGCAAATCCATCATGAGACACACAAATGTCCCCCTCACCAGGTTGTCCAAGGAGAAAGTCATGGTCAGCTGCCTGTAAGGTGCCAGGATCTGCAAAAGAAGACTTCAGCATTGTATTCATGAAGTCCACACACTGAAAATCGGGCAGATGTATGATGGATTGGAATGAAAATATAAGAAGACAAGATTATCAGATATAATCTCCACTTAAAAGGGAAATATTATTCAGATAAACAAGACGTATGGTAAAATATTACAAAACAGTAGGGTCACTGAAAATAAATATCCATTCAGATCCAAACAGGAATAGAAAGACAAGAGTCTAGATAATCTTCAGTGGAGGGACAGTCAAACAAGATGAAGAAACAAGTATCTCAACATGAATGTTGCATAGATTTAGGGAGGCCAAAATGAAACTGACAAAAGGGAGCAGGATTGCTCAAAGATCCTTCAACTGTTTCATCACAACGATGAAGGAGGTAGAGCAGTAGCACTAACAGCAGTGAGGCTCCTGAGGTTAATGAAGTATCTGGGCATGTATGCAACACTTTAGGAAGTATTTGGGCATGTATGTGATACTTTAGTAAGTATTTGGGCATGTATGTAACACTTTAGGAAGTATTTGGCCATATATGAGGCACTTTATGAAGTGTTTGGCTGTGCATGTGACACTTTAGCAAGGATTGGGGCACATATGCCACATTTTAGGAAGTATTTGGGCATGTATGTGACACTTTATCAAGTATATGTGCATGTATGCAACACTTTAGAAAGTATTTGAGCATGTATGTGACACTTTAGGAAGTATTTAGGCATGCATGTGACATTTTAAGAAGTATCTGGGCATGTATGTGACACTTTAAGAAGTATTTGGACATGCATGCAACACTTTAGGAGTTTGCACAGTGGAACCTGTCTCCTTTAGTGACAGGATTACCTCCCATTCAAATTTTGCCATGATGTAAATACAAGGGAAGCATGATGTATACTGTAAAAAATATTTAGAGCTCAGAACTATAGGAACAATGCTCTGGCTCAAAATAAGATTCACTTTTCAGAAAAGAAAATGTCATTCTTTTCTTTCCTAGTTTGCTTGGATTAAAGGAGTTTTATTTGTTAACAGTGGCTGTAGAAAATCTGGCTGCAAGAAGCAGTCTGCATTCAAAAAGTAGCACACACACCCTGAGTATGAGAAAATAACAGTTTTAACTGATTATTAGGGCATGTTATTTAGTTATGTATGTTCCATATTAACATAGCCAACTAAAGTATATTGATGTATAGAAGTGTGTGCATCTTTCCAGAAACAGCATTAATGCAGTCATTATTTTGACATCACCACATCATGTTCTAATAAAGGAAGACATTAATGTTTTTATCTAAAGTATTTATCAAAGGAAGGTATACTTACAGTAAACTAAGTTCTGCTTTTTCAAGTGTAACAGTAATAGTATGCATTCAGTAAAAAGAAATATTAAAGTACAAGACAAACATTAACGTGTAGAGATTTTCTTGGATGGTAATTTGCTTTATCAGTTACATAGGGATAACTATTGTGCAGCGTCTGTCCTTTCAGTGACATTCAGTGACATTTAGTTAAGTGTTGGAAGTATACGTTGTGACAGGGATTATGCATAGCATGTATGTACTAGACCATCTGAAATGGGCGATACAGTACAGACAATATGAGAAAAAAAAACAGGAAAAAGATTATTAATAAGGATTTGTAGCCGAAATTATATTATGAGATTAAATCAAATGTTTAGATCCTTGTCATGAAGTATAAATTAGGCTGCCAGAGGCATAAGCCCTGGAGAATGAAGGAGATATGGAAAAAGAAATTTAAGGAAGTCAAATTTAAAAACTCTGGACCTTTGCTTTAGACCTTCATTCTATTTTCCTTGGCTATAAATTAGGACAATTTACTTTAATACAGCTCTGTTCATTATAAGGATAAGTGAGTAAAGAGAGACAATGATAGGTGAACTACATTGCAAGAGATTGGCAGAGTCATAGATTCCATTGCTGATTTCGCCTTCAGGATACATCCTGATCGTGGGTGCTTTGTGTACGCCAGGACTGATATAAGGGTATCGATCACTAATAGCAATTAGAATGAGGAGAGGTACAGCCCTACCTAGTCCCTCTTCACAGAAGAAAAGAAGATAATAGGCAGGTACCCACAAGTACTCTAGTCACTGGAGAACAGTAAAGAGCCTTAATCAAGGTACTGCATTATATGGGAATGTTCATCTGCTCCATAACATTCCACAGAAAATCCCAGTAAACCAAGCTGAAAGCCTTTTCAAAGTCAACATGGATTGCATAATTTGGGATATTTTGCATAAGTTGTTCAGGTAACATAGTAACTAACTCTCTCAAGTGATTGGTACTAGGTCTGTCTTTAATAAACCCTACTTGGGGAGACTTGACTAGGTTCAGCATGACTAGATGAATTTTTGAGACTAGGATTTTTGCATATAACTTGATATCCAGAATAAGAAGTGAGATAGGTCTGTAGTTTGACATAAATAGGTCCTTATTTGGTTTTGGAAGTTCAATAGTTCTATAGTTCTAAATTCCTCCATGGTGAGGGTCAGTCTTCCTAGGTGTAAGATGTAATTTTGTGTGTATGTATATATATATATATATATATATATATATATATATATATATATATATGGTTTCCCTTCAAAACATCTAAAACTCATAACATCTTAAATCAAAACATCAAAACTATCAGATCTAAAACTCATAACATTGAGTTTCATAACATCTAAAATGTATAATATGTAATAGTGTATCATCAAACATGTAAATGTTATAGTTTAACCTGTTAATCTTGTAGTATCACAATGAGATGTAGTTTTTATTTCTATAGTTATTATTTATATAGTGTAGAAATGTATACTATTTATATAGTGTTTATTTTGCCACTCTGTTTGTGGTTTAGGCCATACAAGTAAGTGATATAGACATTCCCCCATATTCTGAACGCCTTGCATGGCATCCAGGATTAGTGCAAGAGCTCCAGCAGGCAATATGTCTGCTGTGAGATCCAGGAATAACCTGTAGTGGGGTGCACTAGAGCTCCTGCACTAGTCCTGCATGGACTCAGCCCATGTATGCAAATTACCCCATTTGCAGGAGAAATCCATGCAAATTAGGTGACTTTGCAATCCAGGAAGCTGGAAACCGGCTGTGCAGGACTAGTGTAATCTGCAGAAATGTAGTCCGCCAGTAACGAAGTACATTTCTGCAAATTCCAAAACGGAGCCATGACAGCTCCAAATAAAGGGTGGATATCATTTAGAAAGCATGCCAATGGCCAAGTATAAGGCCAATGGCGTGGAAAAACGTTAAAACAATCAACTTTTATTTATTTTTTTAGCCGATCTTGGTTGTTTAAGTGTAGGGCAAATGGGATCGGGGAGGGGATAAGAAAATAAACTTAAAATAAGCATTCTAACTAAAATCACTATTCTGCCATTATAGTCAATGGCAGGCAGAAGACAACATGGCCAGTGAATAGTGGTTGATAAGATGGGAGGCTCAGTGTGGGACATGTAACTATGCATTAGCAGGCAATCCTATGCATATGAGGGGAATGATAGTGAATCCCAGATTTCCCCTGCATGCTAGTCAGCTCCCAACAGTGTAAAAGCAGGAATAGCTTGGTGCAAGCCTAGGAGTTAGCTGACATAATAGGGAAGAGGTGTCAGACATACTGTAAGCGGATTGGAGCCCTGTGGCTCAGGTTTGCCCCTGGCTTAGCACAGCTAGGTAAGGGTGTGTGTCTGAGGCTGCCTATCACTCTTTACATTGCCTAAGTGAGTGTGGGTGCCGTGCACTGGGTTTTAAAGAAAAAGAAAAGTAAACCAGGAAATAACAGCTCAGTGCACATTTAAGCACTGTGTTTGTGTGGCACCATGCTCCTGGGCTTAAATAGGAAGGTAATGGGAAGGGAAAACAGTAGTAGGAAGTTAATCAAGGAGAGCTAGCATAGCTGGCAGGTGAATTGTATCAGAATCAGCCAATTACACAGTCAGCAGACCAGACCAGCCCAGAACACTACTATAAACTATGCAAAAACATTGCCCTCTGTTTTTTCGCATACTCTACACCACCGGTGTATACAAGCAGGGAACTTTTAACAAACAAAACAACAACATTATAAGGGCTGCAGCAGACATCATACAACTACATGTGGAAGATGCTGAGGGTGGTAAGGATGTGAATGCTGTTGACCAACCCATAGTGAGGAGACAGAGAAGAGTATACAGACCCAGGGAAACCTACCAGGGGCTACATGAGCTGGAGATAGTGGAGCACTATAGGGTGGACAGGGACCTCCAACAGCAAATTGTTGAGCTGTGCCAGCCACACCTGACACACCAAAATGACAGAGGGGAACTCTTCCCAGTGGATACCAAGGTATGTGTAGGCCTAGGAATACTAGCCACAGGTACCTACCAAAGCTCAACTGGGGATATCATGGGGATCTCACAGGCATCAGCATACAGAGTATTCCACCAGTTCCTGGATGCCATATCAGCACATGCCAGTGAGCATGTATATTTCCTCAGCACCTGTGAGGTGTTGGCCAACAAAATGCATCTCTTCCACCAAATAGTAGAATACCCTGAGGTAGTGGGTGCTATAGACTACACACACATATGCATCAAAGCATCACCCAGTGATCAGGGTAGGGTCTACATCAACTACAAGGGCTTCCCCTCCATCAACTGTCAGGTCATGTGCGATGCCCTGGGCATTATAATGAATGTTTGTGTGCTGGCTGCCCTGGAAGCTATCATGATTCCCACATCTGGCATCTGATGCAGCTGTACCAGAGATTTGCCACTGGGGACATCCCTTATGGTCACCTAGTAGGGGATGCTGGTTATGCAATGGAGCCGTAGGTGATGACACCCATCAGAAATGCACACACACCCTAACAAGAACACCATAATGAGGCACGTGCACAGACCAGACTTATAATAGAGCATGTGTTTGGGATGCTCAAGTCACGGTTCCGGTGGCTGGACACATCTGGTGGAGCCTTGCAGTACTCACCAGCTACATTTACTCATATTGTTATGGTATGTGCCATGCTACACAATATGATTCTGTGGAAACAGCTGCAGCAGGAACAGCACAGGGCAGGGCCACACAGCCCCCCCAACAATGCCAAGGCCTGCACAGGCACAGAGTGACTCAGAGGAGGAACACCCTGAGCCTGCCCCAGTAGGCAGAAGGAGGCGTGCCCAGTATGCCCTGGCCTTGGCAAAGAGGCAATGCATAGCACATACACTGACACAGTAGGGACCCAGGGAATGACACCTCTCTCTGACTCATACATACAATAAAAGGGATGCCAAACATGACACTACCTGTGCTCAACCATGTATAGGGGATGTACTATGTGCATCCAACATAGGCAGCCCTCCAGCACCATCTTCAATACTGGCACGCCCACAAGGTAAGTCAATCAACCTACCAATAGCCAAATGGAGTAGAACGTGTCATTACCTGTATCTATGGTATGGATGTGAGCATGCAAGGAAATCGGGTGACTGAATGGTATGCCAGCAGATAGTAGACACCCACAGTGGCACCATGACATCTGTAACAAATACTGGAGTTACCACAGTAGCCAGTACTACACAGGGTGACAAATCCCACTGCAGGAAGTGTGCTTGGTGACATGTGTCCATATGACTCACACATGCCAGTCAGGGAGGTTCACATACCCAACAACAGTCTCAGCCAGCAAGACAGGTGTAGACAAACACAAACAGAGGCTGTGCTATGGACTCTGAATGATGCCTGTTGGTACTCCCCCCCCAGCCTACACAGACAGACTACAGCAGGTCAGGCAATGGGATGTTAGTTCTGAAGGGTAGGAAGTCAGACACTAATATGTAGGTCAACCAAAGCTAACACCTGTAGTACATTGATATGCTTCTAGTCAGCATGATAGGAATACAGAAAGGAATGGAGTACCGGGCATACCAGTACAGTCATAACAAATGTGTACAAGTGCCAGGTGTGCCCCCCCAATCCTATGTAGACATGTAGAAACAGTCAGGTGTGCGCCTTCCCCCAATCCAGCATAAAAATGTAGTAACAGTCAGGTGTGCCTCCCAATCCTGTGTAGAAATGTAGAACCAGTCATGTGTGTCCTTCCACAGTCATATGTAGAAATGTTGTAACAGTCAGGTGTGCCCCCCACTCCTATGTAGAAATGTAGAAACAGTCAGTTGTGCACCTTCCACCAGTCCAGCATAGAAATGTAGTAACAGTCAGGTGTGCCCCCCCAATCCTGTGTAGACATGTAGAAACAGTCAGGTGTCCCCCCCCCACAATCCTACTTAGAAATGTAGTAACAGTCATGTGTGCCCCCCACTCCTATGTAGACATGTAGAAACAGTCAGGTGTGCCCCTTCCCCCAATATAGTGTAGAAATGTAGTAACAGTCAGGTGTTCCCCCCTAATCCAGTGTAGAAATGTAGTAACACGTATTAACCACCACCAAGTATTCCTGGGAAGATGCCACTACCCTCAAGGTGCCCGTCGGAGTGATATCTCCCTAAAGTAATACTTCAGTGTATGTAGCCTACTAATATTTTAAATATTATTCTTTTAACGGTAGTGAGGTTATGTGTTAGGTAGTTCACTCTGCCACAGCGTGATAGCAACCGACTGCAGACCGCTCGTATGCCCAGCCCATACCTTAGTTTCTAATAATATTATCTATTACTCCCTTAACTAACTAAAGTTTCTGCCTTTCCTATGATAGCCACTAGGTGGCACCCTGTACCAGGACTAGATGGATACTTTGTAACTTTCAAATTTAATCGTGTTAGACCCATTTTTTCAAGCTCTCCTACCAAGTTTCTATCCCTATCCTCTCCTAACTCACCTAGTAAATCTTTTACCCTGACAATAGTACTGTTATCAACTGCTGTCTACATTAACAATCTACAGAAACACTTAACCTCATAGTAGAAATCTTCTACAGCTACAGATTTTTTCTTTCTCACTGTGGCTTGTTATTCATTTGGCTCTACCCACTCTGTTCGCCCTGAGGGGGCTCACTCTGCTCCCCTCACCTACCCCCAAATCCCCCCCCAACCCTCAGTGCACCTGTCCTTATATTTCCATAGCCACACCCCCAACCCTCATCAACTAATTAGCCCACTCCATTGCTCTTTATCAATTAACAATTTTGGCTCCTTTTTGTTAACCCTAACTGTTCAACACCTGATATTCCCTCTAACAGCCCCACCACACAACTGGTCTTTATTTCTTCCAAAAAGATTAATCTCCACCACCCTATACCCATCACTGTGTATAGCCACTGCTGGTCAACACTCCTTAACATTCTTCTCTTGTCCATTGGGCTTACCTCTCTACTGATATCTCATGGCCTAACTTGCTATGAATCCCTAACCTTTGCTAAATTTCAATATCCCCTAAGACAAACAAACCCACTATCTCCTATAACCTCTCTAACACACAGTAACATAAGATCCTCTTCATCCTACCACAGTTTCATAGACTAACTCATATTAAATATCTCCAAATGAGAAAAGGAGAATATTCTCTCTGTAAACTTGTCAAACTATCATTTAACCCTCATCATTGTTTATTGCTACATGGTGACATCCACCCAAACCCTGATCCTAACTTTACCACCCTTAATACTTCTTTAGCCAATACTACCACTCCTCTCACCCTCCCAAAAAGCCCAAACTCTTTACTTATAGGCTACCTCAATATACATAGTGTAAATAATAAAATTGCCCAGATACACACCCTATTAGATACCTATTCCTTTGACGTCTTATGCCTTACTGAAACTTGGCTTAAACCCACAACTAAAGACAATGACATTGTCCCACCAGGTTATAACATTCTCAGACTTGACTGTCTAAATAAAAAGGGTGGTGGGGTAGCAATACTGTTCAAATCTGAATTGAAGGTCACATCACTAGTTATACATCCACCACCATTTAACCTCTAAGCTCCAAATTAATACAAATAAAGCTATATACATTATTTGCTCATATATCCCCCCAGGTAATAACATCAGTACTCTTGAAAATACCATTAGCAGGCTTTCCATGTCCCTACCACAAGAAACCATACTCCTTGGTGATTTTAATATTGACTGGAATGGCTGTACCTCTGCCAACCCAACTACTCATATAAACCTCTTTATCTTTCATCAAGCCATTACCTTCCCTACCAGAACCCACAAACCCAGCAAGAAATAAACCACCTTTGATTGGATACTAGTTAATAGTAACCCCCATGCCTATAAAACAGGTATACTCCTCAACGACATAAGTGACCAGTCTCTTACTTTAATTTCTAGGCAAAAGACCCACATTCGCAATCAAATAGCATTTAGAACTACCAGAAACAAGACAAATCTCAAGCCAGTTAACTTCTAAGCTGAGCTCAAAGCTTGCAATTGGTCTCCCCTAAAATACCTATCTCTTGACAAAGCAGTTTCATTCTTTAACAAAACATTTTTGCAAATCCCAGATCACCATGCTCCCACTTGCACTGTTAGAATTAAAAACAAACTGGCTCCCTGGCTTTCTAAGGACACAAGGCTAAACATTCAACTAAGAAATAAACTCTGGTCCAAATGCAGAAAAACTAAAAACCCAACTGACCACCTAAACTTTAGACAACTTCGTAATACCACAAAAAATCTATATTCCTTGACCAAAAAAACTACTACCTCAAATTCCAACAGACGCAACAGCAAGACTCGCAAAAGTTCTGGTCAGGAATCAATAAACTACTCCACTCAGGACAGTCCAAAACACCTACCCCTCTAACTTAGCTCAAACTTCTCCTAACCAAATTGCTGATACCTTTAATATTTTTTTCTCTGAAACAGTCCAGTCACTATCAAATATCTTACCACCTGTTACCACCACCAAATTACCCTCACTAACCAACTTGCCCCAGATATTTAACCTCTAGCCTGTTCTGACATCTCTCATACACTCCCTGCTTCTTAAACTTAAACCATGTACACCATCAGCTGACCTCCTCCCAACTGAATACCTGCAAATTGCAGCTGGTGTACTTGCTTACCCTATTTCTATCTTAATAAACAGAACCATTTCTGAATCTTTGTCCCATCCATCTGGAAAGTCTCACATATTATCCCTTTGCATAAGGGAGGTATCTCAAATGAATTTTCAAACTTCCGTGCCATAGCCCTTCTCTCTCCCTTAGCAAAAAGTATGGAGGGATGTATCCACAGTCAATTACTGCATCATCTCCACTAAAATAACCGAATAGTGGACTGCCAACACGGCTTCGGCCATACCATAGTACTACAATTGCTCTTCTATCCTTTACAGACTGCATTAATAAAAATAGGAATACTAACCTGCTATCTTCTGCTCTTTTCATAGACCTCTCAAAGGCCTTTGATATGGTTAACCACCAACTATTGACAGGTATACTTAAATCACTTTCTCTTGATTCTCAGTTAGTACAATGGTTCCAATCCTACCTGGAAAACAGAAAACAAGCAGTCCTGTGGGACAGCAACCTATCCTCTCTGCTTCCAATCACCCTTGGGGTCCCACAAGCATCAATTCTTGGACCACTCCTTTTTACTATTTTCATTAATGATCTGAAAATCTTCCTTCCCCAGACTATGTGCATACAATATACCAAAGATTCGGCTCTGATATGTGCCACATCCTCTCCGGCAGAACTCCATTCCAGTACAAAAACAGTCTTTGCCTTAGTAGAAAACTGGTTCCATCAAATATGGCTTCTCCTTAACCCCAAAAAGCTAAATTATTTCTGTTTACTCCCACACAGAAATCCCTTCATCAGTTTCATAGTTACATCAAATAATGGCACAGAAATTGCTCCCAACACCACCACCAAACTCCTGGGTGTAACGATAGATAACAATTTCAACTTTAACGCACTCATTAATTCAACTATTAAAAAAGGTTAATATAAAACTTGGATTCCTTTATAGAATCAAGCCCTTTCTCACAGCCTCAGCTAAGATTTATATTGCTCAAACCCACCTCATTTCCACCCTTCTCTATGCCTCCCCTATCTATACTAACCTATCCAAAAGCAATCTGAATAAACTAACAACCTCCTACAACAACATAGCCAAATGTGCCACTGGTGCCCCTTTCCATACCCACCATTGCCATAATCTTAAACTTCTAGGATGGCTGGAAGTACAAAACCAACTACTTTTCCAGCAACTCATTTTTATCCACAAGACCTTACTTCATCCTACAAATACTCCCATACATTGTAACCTCTTCAATTCCTATAAAAATCTACCAACCCTAAGATCTGCTAAGAGGTTACTAGTAGCCACCATAAAATCCAACAACAAATCCAGGGACTGCCTGTTCTCTAATGCTGTTGGCAATACTTGGAACAACCTTCCAAGAGAAAAAGCATCCCTTACTTCCACCAACCTTTTCCAGAAACAATTGAAAATCTTCATTAAAATCCAATGGCTCTGCTGCTGCTCCAATCCTGACTGATACTATTTTCCCTTTGTCTAAATACTTCTCAACTAAAAACATTTTTTTCTGATACATCTCTATTCTCTACGCTGTATTAGAATCAATTCATTTTTTTACTTCCTTACTGTGCTGCGTAAACTCATGTACATTAAGGGCCAGATTCACGATGGCTTGCATGGAGTCTAAGAGTAGAGTAAGACTCCATGCAGCCATCATGTCCGACGAGCGATCCACAAACAGCCTGTAGGGTCGTGTAAGAGAGCACCTAAAATGGCTCTTACACGGACAGGGCTTGGATATGCAAATTACCTCACTTGCAGCCGAAAGGCATGCAAATGAGGTAAATTTGCGATCTAGGAAGCACAGACCTGTCCGTGTAGGAGCCGTGTTAGCTGCAGAAATGTACTCAGTTGACAACTGAGTACCGTTCTGCAAATAGCACAATGGAGCCTTGTCAGCTCCAAATAAAGGTTGCATATGTTCCAGGAAGCATGCATATGTTCCAGGAAGCATGCCAATGGCCAAATATGTGGCCACTGGCAACGTACCCACATGCAAAATTAAAATACATTTTTTTTAGTGCAGCGCTGTGCTGCAAACAAACAGAAAAATAAAAATTTAAAACCCACAATTATGAAAATTATCAATTTACAATGTAAGGGAATAGGAGGCTGAAAACAACATGGCCACCGAGTAGGGATTGCTAAGGCGGGAAGCACAGTGTAAGGCATGTAACTAAGCATTAGTAGGCAATCCTACGTAAATTAATGTTAGGATAGTGAATCACACTGTTACATAGCAAATGAGCACATTCCTTGGAGTGTAGGAGTAGGATAAGGGGAGTAACAGAGTAGGAGATAGGTGACATCACATGGGGGATATGTATGAAAGAAGTGAAGCTCACTGGAGCAGAGTGGCATGTGAAAGCTTTCAGTTAGACATCATGGAAAGAGGTGTGTCAATAGGTAGGTAAGGGGAATCCAGGAAATGGAAGGTGTACACTGTGGATAACACCAAAGTTTCTTGCTGAGCATGCATGCACGCGTGTGCGCGCTGTGAAGCCCGAGTAAGATATAGTGTGCGCGTGTAAGCATGGGTGAGCGCATTTAAGCCAGAGTAAGCATGCAGAAGCCTGTTTAAAGACTTGTATGCGTCTTTGCACTGGTGTGTGTGCGTTTTAACCTGAATAGGCCAGTTCTACTCCATGTAAGCATGTGTGTGCGCGTGTTAGCTGCTGGGTGCAAGATTGCGCTTGTGTGCCCGGTGCCCCCCTTGAGGAAACAGAAAGAAAAGAGGAAGCACAACAAATTGTCGGAAGCTACCAGGGAATACTAGCAGAGCTAGCAGGTGAAAACAATCAGAATCAGGCAATTACACAGGCAGAGCACTAGCCCAGCCCAGCACTTAAAACTCTGCAAACAACAGTGCAGTATGTTTCCTACAAGAGACACTGCAACACTGGAGTAAGCTACTAGAAGTGAAAACTGAAAAAGCTTCACTCAGACAAAAAAATGCTAGGGGCTGCCATAGCTGTTATAAGGCAACATATGCAACATACTGAGGGTGGTGACAATGCAAATGCTACCGGACAACCCACAGTGAGGAGACGGAGAAGAGTGTACAGGCCCAGGGTCACCTACCAGGGGATACATGAGCTGGAGATAGTGGAGTGCTATAGAGTGGACAGAGACCTCCTGCAGCAAATTGTTGAGCTGTGCAGGCCATGCCTCACACACAGAACCAACAGAGGGGAACCCATCCCAGTGGAAACCAATGTATGTGTTGGCCTAAGAATACTAGCAATGGGTACCTTCCAGAGACCAACTGATGTTATGATGGGGATATCACAGGCATCAGCATCCAGGGTACTGCACCAGTTCCTGGATGCCATGTCAGCACATGTCGGTGATCATGTATATTTCCCCAATTCCCGTGAGGTATTGGCCAGCAATATGCATCTCTTCCAGCAAATAACGGAATACCCTGAGGTAGTGGGTGCAATAGACTGCACGCATATACACATCAAAGCACCAGCTGGTGAGCGGGGTAGGGCCTACATTAACCGCAAGGGCTTCCCCTCCATCAACTGCCAGGTCATGTGTGATGCCCAGGGCATAATAATGAATGTGCGTGCTGGCTGCCCTGGAAGTTAACATGATTCCCATATCTGGCATCTGACACAGCTGTACCAAACATTTGCCAATGGGGACATCCCACATGGTCACCTTGTGGGGGATGCTGGCTATGCACTGGAGCCAGCATCCCCCACTAGGTGACCATCCCACATGGTCACCTAGTGGGGGATGCTGGCTATGTACTGGAGCCGTGGCTGATGACACCCATCAGCAACGCACACACACCTGAACAGGAACGCCATAATGAGGCACACGCACAAACACGTAACATAATAGAGCATGTGTTTGGGCTGCTCAAGTCATGGTTCCGGTGCCTGGACACATCTGGTGGAGCCTTGCAGTACTCACCAACTACATGTACCCAACTTGTCATGGCATGTGTTATGCTACATAATATGATTCTGCAAAAACAGCTGCAGCAGGACCAGCATAGGCCTGGGCCAAACAGCCCCCCGCCATTGCCAAGGCCATCACAGGCAAAGCATGACTCAGAGGAGGAACAACCTGAGCCTGTCCCAGTAGGCAGAAGGAGGCGTGCCCAGTATGCCTTGGCCTTGGCAAAGAGGCAATGCATAGCATATACACTGGCTCAGTAGGAACCCTGGAAATTATACCTCTCTCTGACTCACACATATAGTAAACGGGATGCCTAAGTTGACACAACCTGCTTCCAAACATGTACAGGGAGTGTAGTATGTGCATCCAACATAGGCAGCCTTGCAGCACCACCTGAGGCATGATTGCCATGTGTTAAGCAATGTAACACCATGTAGTATATGCAAACTTGATGACCCTGAGTAACATCCTACCCTCACCAAGCATGATGCCACAATATGAAGACAAGATGATCAGTTACAACAATTGGCTTAAATATTGTTGTTAGTCAAAGGGGATCCAATGCCTGTCAGCCTGGGATGACATGCTCAACAAGACATGATGCTCCGCTAGAGATGGCTTGCACCTATCACCCCTGGCCTTTTGGATACTGGCAAAGGCTGTTGTCACCCCCATAGTGCCTTGAATAGGTAAGGCTCAAAACACAAACCCACCTCCATAGGTATCACAAGGGATAAGAAACTAGAAGTAATGCTACCCAATGATGATCCTTAAAATAGCTTTGCAGACCAAGCTAGTCAGGAGGATTCTGGGGTGATAGTTTGCAGTATCCATTCAGGCACCACCTTTGTGGAGAGTGACCACTGTTGCTGTACACTGCTCTTTGGGTACATATCCTGTGGTAAGGCTGAGATTACACAAGTTGTTCATAGAAACAGGGAAAGTTATGGCAATAAAGACCTGCAAACAGTTTATCAGCAACAAATATTGTGCATCCCAAACATAAATATATGGGTGCAGAGGTCGATACTAGGCTGTTTGCCCTGGGGAATACATAAGCTTAGCCAGAGTGTATTTGTCGCCTGCCTCCCCAGTACAGTAGCCTACTGTGCCTCTGTAAAGTAGGTCACAGAAGGCACTGTTTAAGGCTAGTTTTCTGTGCCTCTGTCAAGCAGTGACACAATGGAGATCCCAGAGGTTGAATTTGCAATGTCACATCCATGTGGCTGGAGTTTGCTGCAAGAGGGTTGGCGAGGGGCTATGTCTAACATTAACTGGGATTCAATTCCAAACTGAGGGGTGTCTTATCTGTAGTGTCTGGGCAATTTCACTGTCAAAACTTGCAAGTGATGATTCTGAGGGATTGAAGTGTATTGTCAATACTGTTCAGAGATGTTCTCCCTCTGTGGGATATTGCTCTGTTATGTATTAGCTCCCTCCTTCTGTTGTTCACCTTATATATGGCTGGTGTCAACCAGACAGGTCTCCTGTTGTGGAGGAGTCTTGGTTTTATTTGGGATAGCATGATCAATGCAAACCTGCAGGTGCTCATAGAATGCATTTGTAAAGGATCCTGCAGATTGGGCTGTATAATCCTCCAGCACGGGGCCTTTGAAGTATTCCACCCCAGTCTTCACAAGTGCAAAGTCTGTTTTTGAGAAATACTTTGTTTGCAGTGATTTCCTTGCCTGGGGGTGGGGATGGGATATGGACGTCCAGGGAAAGTTGGTTATGGTCAGATCTTAACAATGGTGGTCTACCTCTGGTGTGGAACATAGAGTCCCCATGTTGGTGATGATCAGGTCCAATATGTATTCACCCTTGTGGCTGTGGTGACTGGTTCTGCCATAGCACATGGATTCACAAATTGTAGTGGCTGTAGGGTGATGTTGTTGAGGCCTGAGTAGTTCCCCCAGTCAATATTCCTGTACCTGAAGTTAACCACTGAAATGGTGTATGTGAACACCTTCATATCCTACACTGTTCCCAGGGAAACCAAGTGTGGTTCCTGGATATGGGGGGGGGGGGGTCTGAACTACACACCAAACCAAAAGACAGTTTTGCACAATGGTAGTTGTATATGTAAGGCCTGTCATGCATAGTGCAGTGGTAACAACCCAGAGGTGTGTGTATCTGTGATGTATATGGATACACCCCCTAGTTGTGTTGTGTGTTATAAGTCCTGTGGTCACAAAGCATGGTATAAAACATAACCTGGCAGTGCCGATGTGCATATGTGACCCTGAACTAGGCGTCTGTTAATGCATATATATTGTTATCCTCCATACTGAGGGATAGTAATAGATGTACATTCCTCTTTGTAAAAACTGATGTTGGCACCCTATAAATACAGCAGGAGAAGGGAGACAACTCAGTAATGTGAATAGTGCACTGTGCTAATGCGTCTCTCTCAAGTGTCATAACATAACTAGGTAGGGGTTTGAATCCTGCGAATGCTCAGTGTGTGTGTGTGGGGGGGGGCAGGGTGTGTGCAATTCTCTTTGAAAGAAATAGCCGTTTTGACAACTGGAATAACACACTACATGATGTACATTCCCCTTTGTAAAGACTGATGATGTCAGCACCCTATAAATACAGCAGGAGAAGGGAAACCACCCAGTAATGCGAATAAACTGGAATAACACACTACATGATGTACATTCAACTTTGTAAAGACTGATGACGTCAGCACCCTATAAATACAGCAGGAGAAAAGAAGCCAGCCAATAATGTGAATAGCGTGCTGTGCTGCTGTGTCTCTCTCAAGTGTCATAATATAGTTAGGTAGGGGTTTGAATCCTACAAATGCGATGTGTGTGTTTGTCAATGTGGGGTGGAGTTTGCTTTTATTATTGTATGACATATAATTATAACAGTAATTTCAATGCACACATCAGGTATGTGTGTGCCACATACAGATATGTACCTGTGACCTTCAATAGTTCCTATGTGTGAAGCCTGCCTCATATGAATACAGTTGTTACCTTTGCCAGCATGTGCTGCAGATTCCCAGACCGTACGCCATACATGTATGTTGTTGACAATGCAGGCTACTGCAGTGATCTTTGTCCTAGGCCAACTGGGTGACACACACTCATGAAAGCTGTGATATATTAATGTGGGTGAGGGTTCATGTCTGGACTATATCTCACACATGTTATAACACAGCAAAGTCTGTGAGTAATGGACATCCAGTGTAGGTGTATGGCAACTGTTGAGGATATGCATAAAGACACCTTCTTGCTTAGGCGATACACCAAGGGACTGCACAATACCTTTGGAAATGTGAATATCACAGGTTAGACAAGAAAAAACTTGTCCATATGTACACACCATTACCCGTTCTACATGATGGGTGCTGCCACCTACATGGTACTGTTGGAATACTATGTTAAGTACATGCTGATGACAAAGTTACAGTTGCGTTACAGTAATAGAGCGTGGCTTGGACAACAGGTATCTGTCTGTATGATACCCTTGTGGTGGTCATGTGTGTCATGTGCAGAATGATTTGTAGGCCACGGTATGCATTTCCAGTCGTGGATGAACATATCCCTAGTGTGTTGGCATGTACGTGAGACTGCTATATGCCAAACAGTATTCTTCCCAGGGATGTGTGGGGCTCAGTAAGAATGGTTACTGGTATAGTGTAGTACTGCAGGGATATCACTGACACTGGGTTTCCTACATCTGTGTATCAGTTGAGGATACATCATGTAATAGGTTCATAGGTTCATACTAGGCTATCTGCCCTAGGGCAGTTATAAGCCTAGCCAGACTGTGTTTGGCTTTCGCCACCCATTTTAAATGAATTTTGCTATGACCTTTTTTCCAGGTTAGTATAATCTGCCTCTGTGTAACAGTGACACAGAAGTGATACCCGGGGTAAACCTACAATCTCCCATCCACTCAGCAACATTCCTCTTGCAGAGAGTCATTAAGGGACTCTGCCTAACCTGGACTGTGATTTTGTGCCAGAGTGAAGGGAGCCACTGGGTTATGAATCTGTCCCTCCAGCATGTCCTATTTATTTAAGTGCTGAGGTCCAAGTGTCATGGGCGCATAGCTCCATAGAATTTGGATTTTCTGAGGTGCAGCATGTCCATTAATTCCAGGTTGGACATGGTTTTATATGTCAGGCATCTGTTCGAGCCCTTTGATCCCCTTGGTGAGGTACTTTTGGGGACTTTCCAGTTGCTGCAGGTCAGGTGTCTGGTTAGGTACACCACAAAAGGGGCATTGTACTCAATTATGGGCCTGATGAGGGATGACTAAAGAGGCACGATGACCTCCCCTGATCTAGCTGTGAATCCCTTCATGATTAGGTGGCCTATAGAAACTGTCTGTCTAACCACTACAACCATGTGGTTGTCAAATGAGAGTTTGCTTTCAACTCAGGTCTGCAGGTCCCTAATCCTGTCTACAATACTTAATGGCTTACCACCTATGTGTTAGTTTGTGGGCACTTTGTTTTTGCCAAAGGGGATGACTATACATGTTTTGGCGTTTAGCTTGAGGCTATGGCTCTGGCACCAGTTGTCTATTTCTACAAGGCCCTTTTGTAGGATGCTTCTGTTGGCTGGTGAGTTGATTATGGTGCCCAGTTTGCAGTCATCTGTGAACCTGCTCAGCCACAGTCCTTCTGTGTTGGCCTGTACCTCCGAGAAATATATACCAAACAAGAGAGGTCCCAGGACTGACCTCTGTGGGACGCCACTTGTAACCGGTTTGGAGTGTGACATGGCTTCAGCAATTCTGACCATGTGTGTTCTGTCTGTGAGCCAGTTTGCAACCCATCTAGTGACATAGGGGTTTATAGTTATGCTGGTGAGCGTCTCTATAATGCCCGAGTGGGGTATTGTATTGAAGGTTTTTGCGAGGTCCAAGTAGGCTGTGTTGACCACCTTCCCCTTATCACTGGCCTTGGTGACTGTTTCAAAGACATCAACCAGGTTTAAGAGGCAGGATGTGCCCTCAACAAAGCTGAACTGGGTAGGATCCAGTGTCTGTAGGTCCCCAATATCTTTATTTATGAGGTCCATGATGATCCTTTCCATAGCTTTGCAGACCAAGCTAGTCAGGCGTACGGGGTGATAGTTTCCAGTTTCCAGGATCCGTTGAGGCACCACCTTTGTGGAGAGGGACCACTGTTGATGTACGCCACTCCTTGGGTACATATCCTGTAGTAAGGCTGGGATTGAACAGTAGTTTTATGTTTGTGTTTAGTTCTTCTTGGAGTTCATGTAGGATGCAGCCTGGGACACTGTCTGCTCCCACTGATGCTGTGTTTTTGCTTTGGAGAGGGTGACTGAGCATCTCAGATGTCAGGGGGGCATCACTCTGCTGGGATATATATTTGCCCTTATGGTGGGGAGGGGGGTGAGAAGTTTGTGCTGAACCTGTCAGCAATGATGTTGGCAATGTATGTGGGTTAGGTGTATTCTTTGTCATTTAGGACTACTTCTGAGCATATCTGGGAATTCCCACCCAGATTCCTAACATAACTAAAGAAAGCCTTGTGATTATCCTTAGTGTCTTGTGCAATTTTCCTCTTGAAGCTGGCCTTAAATGATTTTATGACTGCCTGTATTTATTACCAAATGCTGATCAGAGATGCCTTCTCTTTGTGGGATATTGTTCGATTATGTAGTAGCTTCCTCCTTCTATTGTTTTCTCTTATGTGGCTGGGGTCCACCAGAAATGACGCC
This sequence comes from Protopterus annectens, assembly GCF_019279795.1. Taxonomy (NCBI): domain Eukaryota; kingdom Metazoa; phylum Chordata; order Ceratodontiformes; family Protopteridae; genus Protopterus; species Protopterus annectens. The sequence continues at coordinate 238,479,029 of NC_056739.1, forward strand.
TGTCTTTGGAGGATTGGGTCTTGGTTATATTTGGAATTGCATGATCTGTGCATTCCTGAAGGTGTTCATAGAATGCGTTTATAAAGGATTCAGCAGTCTGGGCCGTATTTTCCACAGGCCCAGGGGCTTTGAAGGATTCCACCTCTGTCTCACTTTTGAGGTGTGTGGAATTTGCTTTAGACAACTTTTTCACTGTGGTTTTCTGGGCAGGGGCTGGGGTTGGTATGTGAATATCCAGTGTGATTACTCTATGGTCTGATCTTACCAGTGAGGGATACCCTTCTGGTCTACAGCATAGAGTCCCCATGTTGGTGATGATCAGGTGCAGTATGTGTTCCCCTCTTGTGGGAGTAGTAACAAGTTGTTCCATAGCATTTGAGTTTATGAATTCTAGGAACCTTTGGCCTAGAGTGTTGGAGCTACAGTAATGCTCCCAGTCTATGTGTAGGTAGATGATGTTGCCCAATATAATGTTGTTTGGAGAGACCTTCATATAGTCATGTGTTCTTAAGTAGGCCAAGTGGGTTTCCTGGGTTTAGGAGGGTGGTCTGTAGCAGGCTATGAACTGGAAGGCAGTTTTACCCACTGTTAGTTGCACGTGGATAGTCTGTGATGCTTCATGCTGTTGCACCAACCTGGGAGTGTGGGTATCTTTGACAATTATTGATACTCACCCTCCTTTCATAGTTAGTTCCATGTTTTGGGGCTGTAAAGCATGGTATGAGGTGTAACCTGGTTGTGCTAGGGTGCTCTTGGGAGCCTTGAAACAGGTTTCTGTTACTACACAGATATCAACATTCTCCATGCTGAGTAGAGTTTGGACTGCATGCATGTTGCGGTTTAGATGTCTGGCATTGAGTATCATTACTTCTAGTTTCTTATCCCTTGTGATACCTATGTAGGTGGGTTTATGTTTTGAGCCTTACCACCAGAATGCAAACCACTGACATTGATAAACCGTATGACCCACAGCATACTGTCAAACCATGTCATACATACATGTGACTCCAGGTGAGACATATGTGCAGTACAACACAAAGTGGCCACCAATATGAACTACAATGTATGACTACTGTGTCACATGGTGCATGTCACCCTTGCCATGTGTGCACTCCGCATCTACATGCAGAGAATGCAACTCCACCTTGTTCACAAATGTACACCTGCAACTGTGTGCTGCAAACATCACACATGTACTGTCCACTCCACAACACATGCAGGCACAGGTACACACAACTGCCATGTGGCACATGTGCAGACATTACACTTTTGGAATTAACACTGGTGTATAAATAACTACAATGACAATCATAGTGTTAATGCATCAGGCATGCTGGGATATACCCACAATTATATCATTACACTGTACTGTTAACAACATGATAATATTACTACAGTGCTATGTAGTCACCCTGTGCATCAGCACCATGCTATCCTGTTCCTGCATCAATGTTACAGATTGCAGGAGGTGGCACAGTTTCATCATATGCACAGGGTGTGTACTTGGTTTGCCAGAGTCTGCCATTGACACATCCAATCAACATGTATGTGTGTGTGTGTTAGTGAGGGACAACAGTACAACATGGGGCAATGTTGATGCGGTGTGTGTGTGTATGTGTTAGCCCTAGGTGTTAGCATTATGCATGTGTGTATGCATGCACACAGTTCCACCACATGGCGGCCATACACGGGTGTTTGTGGACAGCCACAGACTGTACCTGCCAGGTCATACAGATCACTGTCTCTGGCCACAGACACGGTACCTGTGCCTGGCAGGGGTGCTACAGACAGTTTCAGGTACTAAGCCAGACTGGGTACTGTCATCAGAAGCAGTGGGTTGTTGACTGGACATATGTCCCTGCTGGGACTGTCCAGAGCCACGTGCACATGGTCTTCAAGGATGGTCTGATGACAGCACAGACCCAGCATTGCTGGGGCTGGTACTGGCACTATGGGAGTGGCTGCGGGTTTGTTGTCGTCTGCGACGACAGCCAGCTGATGATGTTGCTGGCATACGTCCACGTCGACGCCTCAACTGTCCTGCATTGCCCTGGCTCATGGACATGTAGTTGTGGAACAGATCTAATGTGTCCCCCCAATGTCTATCAATGACCTCGCCGATAGTACGGATGGCAGCCTCAACGTCACGCATAGTGTCATTCATAGCAGTGCGATGTGCTCTAAGCTCCCTCAGACCCTGTCTGGTGTACCGCTCCATACGTGCCTGTGCCTGCATTACAGCCTGGAACATAGCTGAGGTTGAAAGACCTCTGAGGGCACATCTGACAGGGGCAGTACGACCACGGATGCTCCCACAAGAACCCCTGGACATCTGCCTGTGTGGTACCATGTCCGGACTCTGGCCATGGCTGCTGTGAGGGGATGCATGTGCCACTGATACCACATTACCATGGTCAATGCCAACTGTATGCTGTCCCTCAGCTAAGGACACTGGTGACAATGGATGTATCGGCAGGATGACTGTGCGCATTGATGGGGTTGACTGCTGTGTACTGTCAATTGCCTGACTAGCAACAGACCCTGCCACACCTCCCTGTGCCATTACACATGTATCATCATTATCACTATCCCCAGCAGTGGCTTCAGGTTCCCTGCTGCACGCCAACAGAGCAACACCAGAACCTGTGAGAGGAAGACAGGAAACACAGTTTACAATGTGTGCACAATGTTATCACACATGCACACGGGCACACATGCACACGGGCACACATGCACACATGCACATGGGCACACATGCACACATGCACAAGGGCATACATGCACATGGGCACACATGCACACGGGCACACATGCACATGGACACACATGCACACATGCACATGGCACACATGCACATGGGCACACATGCACACATGCACACATGCACATGGGCACACATGCACACATGCACATGGGCACACGGGCACACGGGCACACATGCACACATGCACATGGGCATACATGCACACGGGCATGCATGCACACATGCACACATGCACACGGGCACACATGCAGATGGGCACACATGCACACATGCACACGGGCACACATGCACACGGGCACACATGCACATGGGCACACATGCACACAGGCACACATGCACACATGCTCACGGGCACACATGCACACTCCTCAGTACTGCAGATACAAACACACACACACCTGCAATCCAACACATACACAATACTGTTTGAGGGTATTATTAGTATTATTATTATTATTAGTATTAATAGTATTGTTAATACACACTTACCAGCATGGATTGGCTGCCTTGCTGTTACTCCAGAGGGACCTGCACAAATAAGAGAGTTATTGTCAGTGGCAACAACTGTGCCATTGATACTGTGAGTATGATACAGTACAGTAGTACAACAGCTGGCTTTCACAGGTGTAGTGACGATATTCAGAATATCAATCTTGCACAAGAATAGACAGGATAACAGCTACACACACAGTACACATCTCACACATGCGTAAACTACCAGTGCAGAGAACAGTCAACTAAAGATATGGCATGTTACCTGCACACTCCATGTCCACATGCTGGGTGGCTCTGGCCTCCATCATGACACATGTCTGTGGATGTTGTTGTTGTTGGCCTGGAGCCACAACACTTAGGAAGAGCTCCTCCACTCTGGTGACGGGGGGTGGATAGGTACCCCACCACCTGTGGCAAGCTGTTGCCTGTGGATATCAGACGCACGCTGATGGACATGTCTAATTAAATCACTGCAGTGATGGTGTACCTGCTCATATGTCTGGTTATGCATGCCTATGTCATTTACCCGACGGACAAGGTCTTGCCACAGTGCAGCCCTCTCCTGCTGGTTCTGACTGGTCCTGGAAAACAGTGTAGAGAAATCCCACACCAGGCTCTGGTGTATCTCCTCATCCTCTGCAGCTGAATAACACGGATTGTGCTGATGCACCATCACCCTGGAAGGAAAAGAAAAATATGTGAGCAAGTAATATGGCACACGTAATACTCTACTGTACTGATATCACTGAACTGCCATATATAGCATCTGTCTGTCTATGAGGGGATACACATGTAAATTACCACATATCAGTGCTCAGCCCACAACTGTGTGACAGTGCCTGCCACACTCCATACAACAAACTAGTATACACCAGCACTCGGCACACTGTTTGAGGTACAATGCACAACCTCACATTGGGGGTGTGTATCAAGCTAATAAATGGAGAATATTGTCATCCCATGCAATGCATGCAATGCACATTTACAGTTTCACTGGTAATCCACCCTAGTCTTTGCTGCCATACCCCTACCTACACCGTAGTCATACACAGGGAACTACAGCACAACATACTGCAATCTAGTATGTTTGTATCCCAATAACTGACACATCTTTCTCTGGCCTCAAACTGAGGACACAAACTACCATGACAGACACAAAGTCACACTGTGCAATCACACCATTACAGACCTTGCACACAGTCAGTGTCACACTCATTCCACCTCACATAGTTGGTATTGCACTGAGTACATGTGTGTGTGCATTGTGTCATAGGTAGGTACTATGCTATTGGCCCTGGGCCTACAGCAACATAGCCTTATGCTATCCTGCCCCTTGGGACACATGTAATGTGATTGCACCTGCACCTGTCAAACAGTTACACAGAGGTGACTCACACAGCATATTACCTATCTCCATAACATTCATCAGGGGTATGTCTGACATCTACTAATAAGGAGCCTTGTTTGTTAATGGTGGGTGGTTTAGTCCAGGGTATGGCATATTTGTGGATAGGAACCTGTACCTCCAGCATGTGCTCTTTACTGCGGTGACAAGGATTAGGGCCATAGGTCATGTAGGCTGGACAGATTGTGAGGTGTTACCAAGGCGGTTGGACAACTGGTATGGGTGTGACATAACTCTGTATATCCAGCAGTGGTAACCTCTGTGTAGGTAGTATGAAAGGCACTCTAGCTGTGGTTTGTTAAGTCACTCTGCATAGGGAATGTGTTTGAGGGCATTATCACTCTTTGTTAGGTATGTCTGTGGCCTTTTCACTTGCTGTAGTTGTCATGGGAGGTACATACCGTGTAGGACATTGTGAGGTGTAGAGGGGTACACTGACCTAGATTTCCCTAGCTGACACACCATTTGTGATGACACGTACCATGTATAGGGATTACAAGACTAGTGTGGCACTGTGAATATCAAAGGGGGGGCTATTGTACACTTGTTTCCTTTGTTCACTTCTGACACCTCCAGTAGTAGGCAGGCAACCACCTATGTGGCAGTCAGTGGTTAAAGTGGTTTGGAATGGGGTATGGTACTCCAGTATCCACACTGGTGTTCAGTCCATGCCTTGGTCATCAGGCACCTGTTGCAATACATCTACCCCCATGTCGCTCTCTCACTCTATATATATATATATATATATATATATATATATATATATATATATATATAGATAGATATATTCATATACAATCATATCTATAGACATTTATATCTATCTGTATATGTGTATGTATCTGTATATATCTATATATGTATGTGTCTATTACATCTATATGTATATACATATTCTATACATACCTCTCTATCTATGTATATATATATATATATATATATTTATATATATATATATCTATATATATATATATATATATATATATATATATATATATATATATATACATATACACATACACACACACATACTTCTAAACATCCATTGCTGTACAACTACATGCACATCTAGGCACATAGAATGCCCACCTTTCATGGTGGGGATGTCACTTCTGTAACAGTTGTGAAACATACCATTATGTAATGATATTGGACAATGTTGTGCTGAATGCATTATGCTGTCCTCAGGCCGTATAGCTGTAGCAGGCCTCACTGGCTCAGTCCCACAGAAGTTCACCACCACATGACATATACCTGCACTGCATGCTGTTTTCAATGCCACACACTACAACCTACATTGATATGTGCACATAGCAACCTTCAACTACATATGTATGTCCAGCCTTCACTAACAGTTGCAGTATGTCCCTTGCCCTATGCACATCTTCATATACATATATATACAGACTGCTAACACATATGGAGGGTTCATAGTATGTAGATTATTAGATTATGTAGTTTACATTACCTTTATTCTCTGACTGCTTTTTTCTTTTGACTGGCTGGCTGGCTGGATGCCTGGCTGGCTGGATGCCTGGCTGGCTGGCTGGCTGCCTGGATGGATGGCTGGCTGGATGGCTGGCTGGCTGGCTGCCTGGATGGCTGGCTGTCTGGATGGCTGACTGGCTGGCTGCCTGGATGGCTGGCTGGCTGGCTGCCTGGATTGGTAGCTGGCTGCCTGCCTGGATGGCTGGCTGGCTGGCTGGCTGGATGGCTGGCTGCCTGGCTGCCTGGATGGCTGGATGGCCAGCTGGCTGGCTGGCTGGCTGCCTGGATGGCTGGCTGGCTGCCTGGATTGCTGGCTGGCTGCCTGGATGGCTGGCTGGCTGGATGGCTGGCTGGCTGGCTGCCTGGATGGATGGCTGGCTGGATGGCTGGCTGGCTGGTTGGCTGCCTGGATAGCTGGCTGGCTGCCTGGATGGCTGGCTGGCTTGGCTTTTCTTTTTTTTGTTTTATTTTGGTTGGTCTGTCTGTCTGTCTCTCTCTCTCTCTCTCTCTCTCTCTCTCTCTCTCCCTCCAGTTGCTGCAATGAAATTATTGCATGTGTGGACTGGCAGTACAGGCTGCTTTTGTAGGTATCTGCACATGTGCATGTAATGGCCTCTGCACCAGTTGGTGGCCAGCATTTACTAATTGCATGCAGCCTGCTGTGTGGTAATTGCAGTTTCTCACTGTGATTTCAGGACACTGCTATAAAATGTTAGGTTTGGTAGGCGTAGGCCTTTCAGTTTGGCAAGGTGGGGACCATGCTGGTTTGCTGTGGACACTGTTTTGTCAGTCAGAAGGTTGGTATGTCTCTCATATCTAAGGCTGTGTTGTAGCCACTATAATGCATGTTGTACTGAAACCTGACTGTTGCTTTTTCCAGTTCACTCTTCTCAGTGTGTATGTTAACTCACCCCTGCTAATCCTAACACTGTTTACATGGGAGTATATACTTTCCTGTGGGAGTTGTGGATTAACTGGTATACAACAGTAGTTCTTGCAATGTGTTGTTATGGCTTCACTATTTTCCCTTTACATTCACTCCTTGAAGCCCTGATATTTGTCTTTACTGGAATGTGTTGCTATGGTTTTCCTATTTTCCATTTACATTCACTCCTTGTAATGCATGATATATTTCTTTCAGCAGTAAGCTCTTATATGTTTGCTGTGGCTTGGTTGCACTGCATGCAGTCTGGTGAGTCCAAGGTCTGGCATTTGACACTTACAAGGGTATTTTATTTTGCTGCTGAGCACTACTAGGGCCTTGTATTTTGTACTAACAATTATGAATATCAGGCACATGCAGTGCTTGTAAACTGCTATACTGTCATTACTTTGTTAGATGGCTACATCCTTTGATATTTCTGTGTTGTACTCCTACATGAGGGTGTGCTTGTGGGAGTAATTCTACAGCTATTTGCAGAGTCTGTAACAACAGACAGGCTGATATGCCTATGTATTTATGACACTTGCAGGCCTCAGATACTCTCAGGTATATATTTGACCAGCCTCAGGGAAAGGTACATATCAGTGGGATACACCTGTGATATATTTCAGATATTCTGCAATTGTGACTGTGGGGTATTTTGAGCATATGTATTACTACAGCATTTCTGACATGCCAGTAGTGTCTACTTTAACTTATTGACAGTCACCATTATGTGGGATTCCCCACCTTTCTGCCTACTGTTACTACATTTCACAGAGAGTCAGTGGGGCACAGGTAACATTTTTTTGCAAATCAGGGACATCCCTGTAAATCAGTCACAGTTGTGAAGTCTGGCCTCATAGTTATTCAAATATGGCAGTGTTTATCCTGCTCTGATACTGTGTGGGTTTGTAAGGTGCTACTCTAACATTATTACCTCCAAGCATGGCTGTTTCTCTTATCACACTAATGTAATGCCATTCCACAAAAATTGCCAGTAAAGATACAGGGAACAAGCTTTGTGTAATGGCCTTCTTATATTCCCTTTACATTCACTCCTTGTATTTCATGATATATTTCTTTCAGCACCAAGTTCTTGTATATCTGCTGTGGTTCAGTGGTAATTCATGCAGACTAGTGTTTCTAAGGTCCGGGGTTTGAGACTGACAGGGTTATTTTATTTTGCTGATGAGCAGACTACAGGCCTTGTCATACAGAGTGACTAAGGCACTTTTAAGCAGTTGTAAGTGGGTTTGCGCGATGCTTACACATGCACACTCTAGCCTAGCTAAGTGCACCCTCGCTTAGCTAAGCACACACAAGCGCACACACGCTTACAACTGCTTAAAAGTGCTTACTCCTGCTAACACCCGCACTCATGTCTTTTAAAGAAAAGAAAATGGGGAGATAGGAAAGTGGTGAAAAAGGGGGCACAAAGAGGGTAGGACAGTAGGAAAACAAGCTGGGGATGTGCAGAAAGGATGTAGGGAAGACCCATAGCTGCCCATTTCTTTATCAGCAACAGCTGTGCATATGCATGAAATTTGGTGTGAAATTTGAAACCTTCCACCCCTGAGAGAGGGGTGCGAACAACAAAATCTGTTGTACTGCCAATTAGAATTATCAGTTTACATGTCCAGTGGACATGTGTGTGAATTGGGCAGCTATGTATGGGGCGTAATTTTTTTGTGGGAACAGAGTGCCCTTTTTTTATTTTTTTTTCAGGTGAGAGTGGAATGTGAGGTAAAGGAAGTAGGTACATTTGGGGATGTAGGTTGGGGAGGTTAACAGACAAGACAAACAAGATGCATACAGGGGCGGAACATGGCACATATGGGGGGTAAACACAATTGACGGGGACGGATGTTAGGATATCGCGAGCCCATGAGCCCACAGATGGCAACAGTGTAACTGAGATCCCCACCCATGGGCAGTTACCACTGCACCTTCACTGCCCAGGCCGGGGCTGTGTTGGGGCTGGATAGGATGGGCAGGCACACCCGTGAGTTGCGCCACCCTCGCCTCGAGCTGGCATAGGGGATCAAGCACAGAACACCTGATCTCGCTATGCACCACAGACCGGACGCTATGGAGGGTGAGTGGACATTCTCCTCTGGCCACGCTTGCAGAGAGGGAACGAGCCCCATCCCCTGCAGCGATTCCACCCAAAGGTGGCACAGGGCCACCGGAGGAGGTTCCAGCCTGGGCACTGGTGCCAGGTGCACTCGCCAGCTGAGGTGGGAGAGGTGGGTCTGCTGGAACCCACCTTCCCCGTTGTCCTATGTTTATCAGTATTTTATGACATTTTGGGTTAGTAACAAACAACACCATTCAAAATTAGTTGTAACAGCATGCATCAGTATTCCCAATAACCAAACACCCATGAATTCCGAACATTGAACAGCAAGCATAACACATGCATATTTAGAACAACAGTACACATTCCAACAGCATGCAGGGTTGATTGGTGGCAACAGGCCATCAGGTTTGGATATGTGAACAGGGCACATGCATCAACATACATACATATATGTATGAACCAACAGGACAAATGTCCATGGGAATTAATTGTGTATACACATACCCAGTTTGGTGTGGAATGGCATCATTTGTGAAAATAGGGTAGGGTGAAGAAATATTACATTAACAACTTAAACTACCTATACATATGCTGTACATTCCTAGTAGGTGCAGATATATATCCCCTACATGTATTAGTACAGTTTCCTATATGTAACCTTAGGAATGTTGGTGATGGGGATGTTACTGCTACATTAATATACATTCCATTTTTATTCATAAATTTTCATATCTGGCTGTGTTCAGGTACAGCACCCTGCTACATTTGATTTATATGGGTCTAGACAACTGTGGATGTTCAGCATTTTATACAACCATACTATCTCCATATTGCAAGGATACAGTGACATATCCAAATTGTGGGGCAGACACATTCCAGGTTCAGTACTTTATTACAGACATTTCACTCTTTGGTTGTGGCTGTCTCATTCGTTTCATTATGTAGTGACTGCAGTATAACTTTATTCCAGACTTATTACAGCTTTCTTGGTAGATTCATACCCTCTTTCTCACACTCTCACTTGTTTTATTTTTACATTTCAGGATGGTACTTAATTCTAGGCATTATTAACATTTCTTACTGGGTTACAACAATCCTTTCCAACTGACTCACTTATTTCATATAGCAAATTTTAAAAGGGATGTATTTGACACTTGTCTATCCTTTGTTGATTGATTACCACTCATTTACAGGCTGAAACAGTTATCTGATATTACAATACAGGTGGAAACTCTCTATTTGAGACTTGTTTAATGTTTATTTCTGGATTACAGGCTGCATCACTTATCTAATCTTACAGTACTAGCAGAAACATTCTTCTAGGCTTATTTGAACTTTATTAATATGTAACAACACTGAACTCTTTTAAAAGCTGTCTCACTTATATTCTATAACAATATCAGCAAAATAATTACTAACCTGCCTGGTGGTGCAACCTCACCAGCCTATCAGCATAGGCTCACCGATTCATGGGACAGACACCTGCAGCTGTAATATAAATGAAGTAATATTGGAACATACATCTCCATACTATAGGCTAGGATAATTTCTTACATACTTAATTATATGGATACTTACTCAGTAGTGGGGCATTGGGCATTTGCCGGGCCTCCTGGATCCAACGGTTCAGTTGGTCCTGCTTACATTTCTTCAGGTCCGCATGGTGTTGACGGACCTGTTCACCAGTCCTCAGAATGCCTGTGGCACTGGTGAGATCATGTGCCAACCGGTTCCACGCCTCTGCCTTGTATGCACCCCAGTGAACCTGGCCCTGCATGAGTTGTGCTTCATGATCGTGGACTAGGAGCCAAACCATATATTTTGACTCCTCAACACCCCACCTTTGTGCCCTGAATTGGCTTCCTTCTCCTGCACCTACCATCCTGACTGCAAATGGGTACCACAATCAGTTATGCTGTGTATTCCCGCCTATGGGGCTTATATATGCCCATTTTCCCGCACTTATCTGTAATTGGCCATTTTGGATATTTATCAGCTCATAAAAACCTGCTTTGTCATGCATCTATTTCCATTCATTCCTATATATATTCTAATTCTGCATTTCTCAGTACAGATGTCATGGCTTAGTGGTTCAGCACTTTGACTATGGTGCACAGTCAACTGGGTTCAAGCCTGGCCATTGCTTTTTTATTTTACTACTGTCTAGACAGGCCAGGAGGTGTGTCTGTGTAAAGGCAGCTTCGATACAGCTTGCCCAACGTTGCCTGCCGGTAAGCTGGTTGGCGCGGTGTGCAGCTCCGCACAAACGGCTTACGCTGGGTGACGTGTTATTTGGCTATGAGCACTCATATTACACTGGGTGAAAAGTTTCTCAGCTACAGGCACTCATTTTAAGCATGTTAAAGTGTTGCTCAACTCCGGGCACTCATATTCAGCTTGTTAAAGCACTGCTCACCTATGGGCACTCATATTCAGCTTGTTAAAGTGCTGCTCACCTATGGGCACCCATATTCAGCTTGCTAAAGCCTTGCTAAGCTATGGGCAATTATGATCCTTTTTTATATTTTATTATGTCGGATTTCTTCAAAAATAAATGGCCCATTTCATTACATTTTACTTAAATTATAGTTATATATATATATATATATATATATATATATATATATATATATATATATATATATATGTCAGGGGATTGTTTCATGCTTATTTAAATAAAAATGGAGAATGATGTTGTGGGGGCTCGAACCGTGACTACCTCCTCTTTGGCCAAAGTCTCTACCGCTACGCTATTGCTACTTGGCTTAATTTGCATATTTAGATCTTATATGCTTTTCAATGTCTGCTAACTGTGGCTGAGCGGAGGGCATACCCGCATAAACGAGCGCAACTACGGGCAAACATTTTGGAAATTATAAACAAAAAAATGCTATTTTTACGTTTTACATTTCAGTTGGGTTTATAGTCTGTGGGGGCATGTGTCGTGTTGTGTTCCTTGACATTTCCGCGGACTCGCTCGTGGGTGTTTACTTTCAGGACTCTGACTCTTCTGGGGGCATGTCCCTTTGCAGAACTCGGCATTCGGACACGCCCCCTACTTTTTTACACAGACCGTGTTAGCCTAGGGTATGATTCAGCATGCCCTCATGAATATGCATGGATGCTGACGTCATACCGTTAGACTGCAGCCTCCGTGTAAGACATATTAACTCTTACACGGAGGTTTAGTGAATCCAGCCCTAAATGTTTTGTTATGTTTTTCCTATGTGTAACCTTATGAATGTTGCTAAAACATTTGCTAATCAGTTTCATACTTATGTAATTGTTTTTGTTTCCACTGTTTTTTTTTTTTTGTGGACTCTATGTATAATATTTTTTCTCTGAGCTTTTCTCCTTGGGGCTCTACTGAAAATGGACATATATCCAGTAAGACTAGCCCAGTCAACAAATGTAAAATAAATAAATAAATAAATGAGTAGGTATAATATCAGTGGAGCACAGATGCCCAGAGGTGGCCAAGGTAACAGGGGGTCTATATTAAAAGCATGAAAGCCCTAGTCACCAAATACTAAAACACTGACACATATTCCATGAACCGTGAATACACCGAATGCCCTAAACCGTGAAATTCAAAAACTTGAATCGTCATAGTTGTCCCACCACACCGCCCGCTACATACTACCTACCCAAACAAACTAAATAAACCACATACATACACTAACCAAAACCCCACTTCTAACCCTAAACTAAACCCTACTTCTAACCCTACACTACATCTTGCATATACCACCATGTATGCACTTACCTTAACCAGCACCCTAACCCTAAGGTCCGTAACTATCCCACACTTACCTTAAGAAGCTATACCCAAACAAACTAAATAATCCAAACACATGCACTTAACAAAACACTACTTCTAACCCTACACTAAATTTCACATACATTACCATCTATATACTTACCTTAACCCGCACCCTAACCCTAAAGTCCATAACTATCACACACTTTCCTTACGTGGCTATACCGCAGAAGGGCCAACCATGACAATTCGACATTTTGGATTTCATGCTTCAGGACGATTGATGTTTTCACGGTTCGATGAAGACGTGTTGGTGTTTACGTATTCGGATAAGTACATCTTCGAGCTTCTAATATAGACACGGTAGCAGGATAGGTTGTATCATTTGAACAATATGCAGGTCTGTGTGTGTTAGGTTGGTGTGTGTTTCATATTGTGTGAGAGTGGTCAGTATGTATGCATGTTGAGGTAAGACCTGGTGGCCATTGCCCACTACTGCTGAAGACAGGGACAAACCATCCCAACTGCAGTGCCAAAGACAATTCCCACCAGTATAACACATGCTAGCAGAAAGCCATTGTAAATGTATGGAGGTAATATGTGTCACTATCTAAAAGACTGACACAACATGGCTGTTGGGCTAGATATACAAGCAGTACACAGGGGACAGTACCCCAGACATACAGTATATATTGTGTCACTGTAAAATGGAGACACTCTTGGAATTGTACATACAGGTACGAATCAGATTAACTGGTCCTTTTGTAAGGGATACTGGTGATGTCTGCCCAAACACTTGCAGATCACAAAGGAGGTAGGACTGATGTATTGGGAAACAGCTGATGTACCTGCACATGCCAGCATAACTGGAATGCCCCATGCATATCTGTATGTCAGATGCAAGTAGTGTCCATAGCACACATGCACCCAGCTCATGCAAACACCACCCACAGGTACCTCTCTGGTCATACCCATGCTGTGGGGAATGGGTACAATATGACCCCACCTGTATATGGCAATACTGGAAGAATGCAGCATGCAGTGCAAGTGTCCCATGCAGGTGTGTCCCTAGCTGTAGGTAGCACCCTGCCAGCATCCACACCACCTGATCAAGACTGATAGAAGATATTGGTATGAACACCTATAACACCTACCATGTCACCCCAGGGGAATATACTGTATGGTGATCTGAGACTGTAGGACTGACAGAATGAAGCAGCCTGCCACATCTGGCCAACAGCAACATCTAATGACACGTAGGCCTCTGCCAAAGGCCTGCATCTCACATGTTCTGCCAATGCATGTTATGTCATGGACACCCAAATAACAACATAACACACTCCACATAAGCTATATGCAAGGCCATGTGGACAAACCACAGTAACATGTCCACCATGTCCCACTGCATGAACTGAGGACCAACACTAACACACACCTGTGAAGGGTAATACCCTTAGGGAAATTATCAGAGAATGTATACATAATGTATGAAAGAGGTTAGAATAACAGACATGGGGTGGGAGCATGGGCAGCATGGAATGTGCAGGGTCTGACACCAAGCTGTGTGCACACACTATCCCTGGCTGCAAACACATAAATGGGTGGCTACACACCTGCCCATACACCACAATATGGGTAATGTCCTGACCCATGGCCCCTGCCTCTGGGTAACCAGTGCGAATCTGTACAGCTGTGAGACATTGCCACAGCAAGATAAGGCTATACTGTCATGTTGATGGGTGTACAAGTATGGGATCCTCTGCCAGCACTGTACCAAGGTGCTGAACCAGATACACAGACCCAGTAGCAAGTGTCTGCAGCTCCCCCTCCAGAATGGCATAACTCACCATGAATACATAGGTGTCTGCCCACAATACCGGACAGAGCTGCAGTCACCCTTGTCCCCAAGACATCACTGTGAGAAAGAATGTCCACCTGACAGTACATGAGGACAGAAACATCACAGTGTATAACAGTATACATGTCCGAATATTTCTGCTAACAGCAGTACCATGCAGCTGAAGCAGCACAGACACAATCACCTAGAGTACACACCACCCTCTGCACAGTTTGTCCCCATATTGCCAGATGATTGAGGGATACCCTGAATAAACAGTTTGCTACCTGTAGGCGTACAACACAAAGGTCTGCACTGGAGTACAAACTACCTGGAATTGATCCAAACATTCAATACATAAGGCCATACTGGGTATGCTCACACACTTAGAGAAGTGAAGGCAATGTCGGACAACATACTGAAAGGTCATACTGGGTATGCTCACACACTTAAACAAATGAAGCCCATGTCTGCAAACAACAGTGGAATATACATATCTGGCATTTGCAGATGTTAGTGCATACACTCAGTATGCACCAGTCATGCCTTGCACACATAGTGGATAGTAATACAGAAACATATCCAAGGACAGCACACTATAATAAACCAAACGTAGACATACATAGATGTGTGGAAGAGAGTGACTATGACAAGGGGCCATCCATTATGAGGTCTGTCCCACCCAGAACACAGCCAAATGGTTACAACCACGAGGTGTAAATGTCACTCACTGTAGACATTAGTCACTAGTATCCGTCAACATTACAGACTATGTGGTGCAAGTGCTAGCTGTGCAACATCTGTACAAGGAAGTAGTCATCTAGCAGCTGTATACATGTACCTGTGGAATATAACCCTGCATGTGCCTGCATGTTGTGTGTCAACCTCTAGACTAGATGAATGGGTTATGGCCCATGCGCACACACTGCCCTCCCCATAGCCCTACTATGACAGGCCTGCTGAGGTCATCCACTTTGAAATACACCCTTGGGAAAGGTGTAACTCAGTAATTTCCATGGTGCGTCCTATAACTGCGAACTGCTGTAGTGTAATAAGCTAGTTAGGTAGGAGTTATAATCACAGACATGGCAACTATGTGTGTATCTCTGTCTGTGTAGAGAGGAATGCTTTTTAGGCTAGTCACATGCATTACAATTCAAATGCCCTACTTCGTCAAGGCTGCTGATGTCATTCATTGTGAAATACACCTTTGGGAAAAGTGAAGCCAAGTAATCTCTGTGGCACATCCCATAACTGCGTACTGCTGTAGTGTGATAAACTAGTTAGATAGGAGTTCCAATCCCAGACATGGTAACTGTGTGTGTGTGTATCTCTCTCTCTCTCTGTGTAGAGAGCAATGCTTTTTAGTCTAGTCACACTCACTACAATTCAAATGCCCTACTTTGGCAAGCCTGCTGATGTCATTCACTGTGAAAAACATCTTTGGGGAAGGTGTGCACCACTAATCTCCGTGGCGCATCCTGTAACTGTGTAGTGCTGTAGTGTAATAAACTAGTTAGGTAGGAGCTTTAATCCAAAACATGACAGGTGTGTGTGTGTCTGTGTTTGTCATCCGTATCCTGTGTGGAGGTGGTTGTGAGTGTGTAATAGATTCAGTATGTAGCAGGTTTTGCAAATTTCTTATATGTTGACACAATGTCCACTGTACAGGGATAACAGATGTGAAATAGCCGAAAGGCTGGGGAGCAAATCCATACCCCTACATGTGACATCAAGGCCAGGCAAACAAAGTTAGCATTCCTTGTATTACCCAGAGAACACTCTCGACCAATGTCTCATACATACACACACTTGCTTAGGCAACAGCCACTATGTTGGTAGTAACCTGCATATTGCCCAATGATAGTAACCATGGTGTGATTGCCGTGGGCTACAGAGGGCATGGCACCCTGTCCATCAGTCCAATAGGCACTTACATGCCAACAGTGCACCTTCCCTATGTTCCCCAATGGACACCTGCAACACCTGTAGTGCCATCAAATGTGACCCACAAAGGACATACCATGCCTTGAAAACATGCTCTGTATGGACAGATGCCATTGACACCAGGGAATACCGGTATCATGCTATCATTGTAGATGCAGGGTCAACCTGCTGTCCATTAACAGTTCCTGCCACATGAGGCCGGAACTGGCACATCTGATGATAACAATCTGTGTACACAACATGGGCCAGACACCCCAGGTACAGTTCCACATGTCACTGTAGATGCATGTGGGAGATGTGCACATCCCAGACACCATCCATGTCATGGACTAAGGAACACATACATGGCAAGCAATGCACAGCATTGGCCACATGCAATAGTTATCTAGGTGACTGGATGGTGAATACAATACCCACTTGTGTGGGCAAATCCAGACTCTACACCCCCAGCCACACTGCAGACCATTGTCATGTGGCCTGATGCCACGGTATACCCATCACCTAGCCTTGTATAGCTGTCTGGCACAGTTGACCACTACACACCTGTGAAGCAATGCACCCATGCATGTCAGTGCGGGCACCTTGTCTGTGTGTGTTTTGTATGATGCCTATGACCACCTTCAAACTCACTACAATGCCCACTGGCATACTTAAGCATGGTGTCTGATGTCAGACACCTCCACATACCCTTTGCCCATATAACCTCCATATAACCCCTGTGGTGCATGTGATACCTGCACAGTCCTGTGTTGTGGCAATCTCACTAGTGATGAGTTGTATTCCTGGCCCTGCCAAGTGTCAATGTGTGTGCGTCCCTGTGAGAGTGTGGCTGTGTTAACACTGACACCTGTTCATGGGGACAGCCACGTGTACTACACCTACCTTATAGCTACCATATCACTGTTGCAGATTTCACTCACCATCGCATATAATTTTGAAGGGCTCCTCAGCATAAAGCCTATGTTGTGCATCTAATAACTGCATAAACATGTGATAGCACTACATAGTTGTCAGGGTTGTGACACCCTGTACTGGTAGGTGTGTGACACAAGCATGCTTAAGTTTTACTCTCCCTGACTTATCTTTGTCTCTGTTTGCCTCTCTCACTCCCACTCTGGTGGATGTGGAGACTTACACCTACTTTGCTTAGGCAGTAACATGCGTATTTTAAGTGATTCACATGATCAGCTGATGGCCTCTGCATGGATTGCAGCTCTCCTCTAGCTGATTGCATGTGGAACAGCTGTGGCAACATTCCCATAGCCAATTGCATGGTAACACACTCCAATATCTAGGAACATCATGTTGGTGTTGGGCCTTTTCATTCACTGTGAGCAGGAACATTAGCTGTTGTTTGGCAAACAGCATCACAGATGGAATGGGGATTTACCTCTAACAACATATACTGTGGAAACAGCCTAACACACAGGAGGGGGATGTGCCTGACCTCACTACAGACTATAAGTGCTGCTATACTGCATTTGGAGTAATGTTGGTTTAACAGGGTGTGTGTAGATATGGCTGTCCTACATGTTTTAATACCTGTCATGTCAGCGATATGTTTATGAGGAAACCCCCATCTGTAGGGCCATCTGCAGACTGGGCAGTGTGTGGTACCTTTTTTTCAAGTGTTACCCACAGAGCACCTATCTGTGAACTGCAGAAGGTAGTGTGAGGATTGCAGTCTGTAGATGGTGACAGCTGTGAGAGTTACTGACTTCATATCCCTCATAGGATATATGTTGCAACAAACCCTGTTACAACAGTAAAAGTATGAGGTTATCACAGCAACATGTCAATATTGGCCCTGTGTTTCTGCCTCTAGCCACAACTCTGTCACCCTTTGTACATTTGTCATGCAGTAAGAGGTGCAAATCTGCTGTAGACCATATTTAGTGACATCATATCTGATAACAAGCCAGTGAGATATCAGACTGCTACATGTTATGTATAGTAGGGGTTATATTTGATGACATAACCTGGACATTCTGTGGTCGTGTGTACAGTACTGAGCTCTGTGTACTTATGGTAATTGTCAACAGTGTGTGTCTTGCAAATATGTACCTTGGCCTGTGTACAGACTGTAGTAGATGTCATTGTTCTTGGTCCTGGTCTGTCTGATGTCACATGCTGCTCCACTGTATGTTACCCTATCTACTCACATGTTTGTAAGGCCAAATGCACACATGTCCCATACCACAGACAGGCATCGGTGCACACTGTGTAGCGGGCCAGTATATGTAGGGTTAGTGTGTAAGTGGCACATATGAGGATGGTGTTGAACCATTAGTCCATATACTGTAATATTACACTAGCTTACCATATGTGGCTGTGGCTGTGTTCAAATTGGTTGTGGTTATGCACATTCACACAGGTGTCTGTTACTCTGTGCTGTGACATGCCTGTAGAGCCTGCTATATTTGCAGGTACATGTGTATTCCCCCATAGTAAATGTTGGCCAGTGTTGAGCCAGTATGCCTGTAGCCTGTAAAGTGTTTTGTTACATGCCTAGCAGCTTAGTGTACTTACTCAGTGAGATTTCATGTCCAAATACTTCCCAGATGTACTGCTGTTGGGCCAACACAACAGTCATGTATGTCAGACAAAGCAGTGGGATTCAGTACAGATGTATGTCAATAACTAGTGGGTAGTATGTGGCGATGGCACCTCTGTACCAGCGGTTATTATGTGTCAGGACAGACAGGGGTCCCATAACCTATGGGAGCAAATGTATACCAGTAGGTACGTGTTATACCCATCTACATGGCTAACATCCACATTGTCAGGCTTGTTACACATGTCTTGCACTAAGGGGTTCTGTGTATACCTCTGGACTGTCCAGAGTGTGTCAGACTGTCCACATATATTAGCCAATATCTCTGTTGTAGTCCACAGGAGCATTACTGTCCCAGCAGTGGTACTGTGCTATGATGTCCTTAGGATGTCTGTCAGTAGCCAATGGTGCACATGTTAAAAGCAAGTGTGACCTCCCACACACACCATGTCTGTGAAGACAATCCCTATTACACTAGCAATAGTCTACAAATATACCTGCAATACATACCTGACATCCCCTTGCACTACAACGTTGGGACTATAGGGGCTGAGGTAGGGCTCCACTCCATGTTCAGGACATATGGTGAGCATTTGTAGGGGGCTATGCCCCCCACACCTCCGATGTGGGGACCGTTGCTCCCCACACCCCCCTTACTATATATACTAACTCCAGGGATGCACAACAGTGGGGAAAAGGTCATATATAACTTTCAGTGAAATGTGTTTCAGTGAATTGAGTTTTCAGTGAATTGAGCTTTCAGTGATTTGTGCACAGTCATTTGACTTTCAGTGAAATGTGCTTTCAGTGAATAGTCCTAGACCCATAGGCATTCTATAGTTATGTCAAGAATCTAAATGGCAATGCTCAGATCTGCTCTGAGCTACAACAGAATGGCATTAAATATACTGATCCAAAGGATATTGCCAATATCCTGGCAGATCGATTTAGTGCCAACTTCACCCCTCTCTCACCCCCTAAAGGGCCCATATCAATGCCAAAAGATTGCCAAATTCTGGTAATCACAGCCACACAGGTAGAAACTGCACACTCCAAAGCTAAGAATGCAGCATCCATGGGACCAGATGACATCCCAGGCTGTGTACTACATGAACTACAAAATGAAATGGCACCTCACCTAAGTGTCATGTTTAATCATAGCCTCACCTCAGGCTTCGTGCCCACTGAGTGGCACACAGCTACAGTTATCCCACTCCACAAGGGGGGATCCACCTTGGATCCTGGGAACTACCGTCCCATCAGTCTGACAAGCCTGATCTGCAAGGGCATGGAATGCATTATCATGGAACGTATAAACAAAGACATTGGCAACCTTCAAACACTGGACCCCACCCAGTTTGGGTTTGTGAAGGGCCAATCTTGTCTCCGGGATCTGATTGACTTCTTCAAATCAGTCTTTAGAGCTGTGGACAAGGGTAAGGCAGCCCGCACAGCCTATGTGGACCTCACCAAGGCCTTTAACCACCATCTCCCACTCTGGAATCATAGATAAACTTACTAAGCTGGGCATAAATCCCTATGCCACTTGATGGGTTGCCAACTGGCTTACTGACAGAACCCAGATGGTAAAAGTAGCCAACTCCAAATCCAGCTCCAGACAAGTGACAAGTGGAGTACCTCAGGGTACAGTCCTGGGACCACTCTTGTTTGGCATCTACTTCTCTGAAGTACAGGCCAACACTAAGGGACTCTGGCTAACAAAGTTCACAGATGACTGCAAACTGGAAGCCATTATTGAATCCCCAAATGATGTGGATATTCTACAAATTGGCCTTACAGAAAAAGATGCCTGGTGCCAGAGCCATGGGCTCAAGCTTAATGCTGAGAAATGTATAGTTACCACTTTGGAAAAAAAACATGTGCCCATGAATTACCACATAGGTAGCAGTACACTAAACATCAAAAGTGTGATGAGAGACTTAGGGACACAGGTGGACAGTGGTCTCACTTTTGATAACCACATAACCATAACAGTCAGGAAATCCTTCTATGTTGCACACCTCATCAATAAGGGCTTTTCATCCAGGAAAAAAGGAGTCATTGTCCCACTGTACTCATCCCTCATTAGACCCATTATAGAATATAATGCTTAATTTGGTATGTACCTCAGAAGACATCTGCAACAGCTGGAAAGGCCACAGAAATACCTCACTAAAAAAATCACAGGCCTAAAGCAGATGCCATATGCTGACCATCTAAAAAAACTCCAGCTAAACTCTGTGGCATATCGTCTACTCAGAGGCGATCTCTGCTTAACATGCAAGGCCATGTCAAACCTTAAGCTATTGGACAATCCCAATCCTTCAGAGCCACACGCTCCAGGGATCTAAACCTTGTTATCACAATGGACAAAACATGCTGGAGGGATAGGTTCCTGACCCAGAGACTCCCCATACTCTGGAAAAGACTGCCATACATGTCAAGCAGAATGACTCCTTGGCCCTCTTCAAAAGGAACCTTGATGATTGGATGGGAGATAGGAAATTCACCCCAGGGATCATGTCAGTTGCCCTGCTAGACAGGGGTCCAGAGAAGTAAATATTGTGGGAAGAAATATCCAGGGAATTGTTATGGCTAGGCTTGTATAGGTCCTAGGGCCTATAGCCTAGTACCAACATAAGAACATATATATATATATATATATATATATATATATATATATATATATATGTATATATATATATATATATATATATATATATATATATATATATATATATATATATATATATATATATATATATATATACATTTGAAGAGATGTACACATGGCCATATATATGTTGCAGTATACAGATGTATATACATACATATGTATTAGTATACATGTGTATGTACATATAGATATATATAGACCTATTATATATCTATAACCATATTCCTGTCATATGTAAACCTCATGGTTGCTTATACCCTCCCAGATGTATCAAACCATATGTATCTGCTATGTGTTCTTTATGATAAAACAACATATGTGATGCAACAGTCATATTAACAACAAGGACTACACAATTTAGGAACTAAGGCAATTGTTCAATACTACTCAATATGTATATTGACAGCTATATTGGTAAAACAACAGCTGTCTTCACAGTAGTCATGGCATAGCGGTTAAGTGTTGTGACTTTAGTGTACAGTGTCCTGTGTTTAAGACCTGCAAGGGCTGTTCATTTTGTTGCTGGGCAGAACAAGGACTGTCAGATACAGAGTAGTTAAGGCAGTTTTGAGCAGCTTTAAGCAGTTTCGTGTGGGTTTGTGTGAAGCTAAGAGGTGCTGATCTATGGGTAAACATACTGGTGCTTACACAGTGTAGGCTTCGCTTACCAGTGCACAAATCAGCTCAGCTGTTATATTGCAGCAATGTTGATACTTGCTAAGCATGGTTTAGGCCTGGTAACCAGGTCACACCACCCAGTCTGATAATCTCTACTAAATGTATATAATGCCATGTACAATACATGCGCCTATGTGCTGTCATTACAGTAGCAAAGGGTGTGAGTGTCATGTGTGGGACACAGACATATATGAGACCTGTACAGCACTGTTATCAATGTGAATGTGTTACATACAGGTGTTGTAGCCCAGGGTATGTGCTGTCACACTGGCATGTAGTGTATCATGGCAGTACTACTGTTGACAGTGCTTACCCAGGCAAGAGCAGAGTGCTAAATGTACTACTGACAACAGGCATGCCTGTCGGCATAGCTGGACACTGAGGCCTCCCTGCTGTATCCCTGGTGTGTGAGCTGTGTCACAGTATATACCTCTTACTGGGTAATGATCCATCATGTGGAATGTAACTGTAGACTACCGTCTGCCCAGCACATGTTAGTGAGGACTTCTGACATGTAGTTATGGCATACATATTGTTGTCAGATGTCTATATGTCAACACACTATGCTACTGCATAACTACTTGCCAAGCTGATGACTGTTAGTCCCTGTACAGATGTGCAGATGGCAGGTATCCAGCTGGGATATGTACAGGCAACATAAGCTTGATTGACACTGACATGTCTGCCCAGCTGTGTTGTAAGAACTGGCACATATAGGAGATGTCACCCTGTATGCACCACATGCCACAGGTACCTACACTACACTACCACAGTCAACAGAACATGCTTGGGTACAGGTCTCCATCACAGACACTAACCATGTGTTGCAATGCATGTTGTATACGTCAACCTGATCACCTCAGTGGCCATGTGCAAGATGTACCTGCAGGATTGGCTGATGCATGTCATTCTCACCCTGAGGGTCACCACAGTAGTGTCTGTCAATAGATTGCCCACTACCACCTAGCAGGTGGCAGGATACCACTGTAAACACAACCCCTACACAACCTATCTCCCCTTGGACAATAGCTAGGTACACAGCTATGACCACCTGCAGCGATGCGCCCCTGTACCGACACAAGTGTACGTGTGCATGACTGAGTATAGCAGTGTCTGTGTGTTAGCACACCTGTACTTGGGAATTCCATGAGGGCCTTCACAACCAAAGCAACACCCATTGCCATAGTCAGTTGTGGCTGCTGCTCTATGGGACATTACATGTACCCTGTTAAGCTCCCCCTCATACTGGCTACATGAGCCTTGCAGTACCAGCACAATAGTGTTTTAAAATGGGTTGATAGGCATGGGATACCCATTGTGTTCTGGCATGTGTGTGTAGTTGTGCATGTCTGTATATCTGTAGGGTACAGCACTCCGAGGCCACATACTCCTATTACAATACCCATTGCCACACAGTAGTACAGACAGTATTGTTGCTGCCCATAGGTGAGGCATGGCAATGCAACACCCTACTACTCATGTGGCATGTGCATTAGATGCATATCCCTGTAGTACCACTGTTGGGGTATACTATGGCTTGTTTTGCAGTTGCAGCCAATGTGTGATGGTGGGTATGGCAGAGTGTCATCATGGGTTTCAGGGAGTACAATAACTACTGGGGGATGTGGGTGATGTGTACACTGTCATTACACCAAGGTACACCTGGTATATGTCCCATGTACTACATTATGGTTACCACTGTCACCATCAACCATACAGGTAACTGATACCATAATCCAAGCCAGTTATGCATGTGCTGTGTGCAGCCTACCTGTAACACATTGGACACATGGTCAAGTTAGTTAGCAGCGATAGGCCCTGGTATCTTGGATGTGTGTCTGGCTGTTATGTGTCTGTTAATGTGTATATGACGGTGTGTCACACACTGTATTGTCCATATACATCCATTACATCCCCCATTAGCATACTGTACATGTCTGGGGATGTTCTGCATACAACATGTAACCTGGGACACACCTCACCCTAAACGCTGTGTAGTTTGTGCAATGTAAGCCACACACTTCAGTATCACTACATAGCTAGGTAGGGGTCTAGTCCCTGTATTGCCAAGTAACAGTGTGCGTGTATGTAGATGAGTCTACATCTGGTTGCAGGGTATACATGCCTCAGTGGGTCACCTGTCCATGTAGCACAGGCAATAACCATTTTAGTAACCTGTGATATGTGTTCAACTGTACCCCATATATGTCACAGCCATGGTGTCACCACAGTGCCATACCCCATTGTGGAATATGACTGTAGACCATCCTCATGCTGACACATGTACACCTACAACACAAATGGATAACATTATAGGGACCGCAATCAACCAGTGTTACTAACAGCTATAATGCATCATTGCAAGATGGCTACACTACTTGCAATACACTTTATTCCCTACAACATGTTACACTGCAGTACTGTGATACACTGTAGTACAGTCACCGTATGCATCAGAACCATATTAGCCTGTCCCTGCATTGATGGTATGGATGACAGGGATGTGGCACAGGTATCATCATATGCACAGGGCATCCTTGTGCTGACACATGCATATCTACAACACACATGGATAACATTATAGAGACCACAACTAACCAGTGTTAGTAACAGCTATAAGGCATCATTGCTGGACAGCTACACTACCTGCCATATATGCATTACACTTTACTCCCTACAACATGTTACACTGCAGTACTGTAATAAACTGTAGTACAGTCACTGTGTGCATCAGAACAATATTAGTCTGCTCCTGCATTGATAGTATGGATGACAGGGATGTGGCACAGGTATCATATGCACAGGGTGTGATGTTGGTTTGCCAGAGGCTGAGGGTGGGACATACATTTGACATGATGTGTGTGGGTGAGAGGTGTACTGTGGGGAGTTGGGTGTGGTGTTGTGGTGTGTGTAGGTATGGGTTTGCACAGTGTGTGGATATGCATGCACACAGTTCTACCATGTGGCTGCCCTACATGGGTGTTTATGGACAGCTGCATAACATACCTGGCAGAGTGTGCAGTTCACTGCCTCTGGCCATGGACACGTGGACTGCACCTGCCATGGGTTCCATGGGCAGGTACAGGCCTTGATGTGCTACTCTCACCTGATGAGGATAAATGTCTGCTGGTACCAGGTCCCTCCTGGGACTGGCCAGGAACACGGGCTAGTGGCCTGCTGTGGTGTGGTATGGACAGCACCCCCTCACAGTGCTGGGGCTGGTAGTGCTACTATGGGAGCCCCTTGGTGTCCTAGCACATCCACATTGACTACCAGCTGTTGGCATTGCTGGCCTATATCCATGCAGCCATCGTTGCACTCCCACCACATGTTCAAGCATGGACAGATCATGGTCGTTGAGGGCTATCATCTCACCAGACCATCTATCCATGAACTCAGTTAATCCACGGATGGCATCAGCCAGTTCACAGGCATTGTCATTTGCAGATGTGAGAGCAGCCCTCTGCAGCCTCAGGCCCTGTCTGGTGTAACGTTCTATATGTGCCTGCACCGCCATGACAGCCTGAAACATGTGCCTGCTGGTACCAACTATGTCACCTCTGCCAGGGGCATGATTTCCAGCAGCCCTACCATGAGCACCCTGGAACATCTGCCTATGTGGTGCCCTGCTAGACATCCAGCTATGCCTGCTGCGACCGGACACAGTAGGCATGGTTAGCACACTTTCCTATGCACTGCCACTGAATGTCAGCTGTCCCTCTACTATGGCCACTGGTGATGGGGTGTGTATAGGCACTGAAACTGTGTGCGAGGTTGGGGTGGCTAAAAGGGGGATGTCAAATGTTGGCACAGTGTCAGCCCCTGACAACCCCACCTGTGCCTCAGCAGTACTATCATCATCTTCGGTGTCTGTATGGACACCAACATTAGTTTGCATGCAGGAGGGACCCTGACCCACCTCGCCACCTGTGGGGGAAAACAATAAATGCACTTTAAAATGTATACAGCATTGCCTAACAGTACATACACACACACACACACACACACACACACACACACACACACACACACACACACACACACACACACACCTCCGTAATACCTACCTGTCTATGGCTTTACAGACAGTCCCACATATATGTCCATGTGGTACCCCTTCCTGCATCACACTTGCTAACATGCACACATTGATACCACTCATTAACATATCAGTCCTCTAAATGCCTACACAAGCAGTCACAACACAAGACCTGTTACTACTTTACCTGCCTGAACTGTGTGTAGTGGTTTTACATGTCCTCACTGCTGTCATTCGGTATGTACCCTCTGTATCTCTGGACATCATGAGCATGGCTCCTATATGTGTGGGCTACTATGTTCTATCCATAATATCACACACTGGTGTGTCATGTGTATGTAATGCTCAGTACATGCCTGATATGCTGCTCATTCAGCCTATCATGTGACAACTGTAATATTTGGATACACTCCCTGGTGTTGACTAGTACATCCCCAATGCATCTGTAGTGCTGCATATGTGGGTTGTAGGTGACCTCTCTGCTGAATGCGATATTAAGGGTGTACCTGGTGTCTACCTTCCCTCTGGATGCCTATTCCATGCTACAGACCCAGTCCATATTATACTATTAGCTGTCCTGTGATTACACACATGACAAGTATTCCTGGTGTACAATGTGGCAGTCCATGTACATGTACTGCATGATCCCAAAGGGAGGTACTGCTGTATGAATACTCCACAATCACACATGTGCATACATGGCCAGCCACATAAACACACATACATGCACGCAAGCATCCTACATGCATCAACCTCCCTCCACTTCACCAGAGACCCTACAGACAAACTGACTACCCATCAGGATGCACACACACCTATACAGGTGAAGCTGCATAATGAAAGTACACACAGTCTTCCTATTACCCCTCTGTCAACATGCATAACATATGGTACCCGACAGCATGCAGTGCAGCTATAGTCAATCCATGCTGGCAACAGTATACATGTGTGTGATGCATGTGCTGTATCACTAGGTGAAGCCTCTTCCCCTGGATACCACTGCACCCATGCACACGGTATTTCTGTGCACCTGTTCTGCACCCTGCTATGTACTGTGCACCACACCTCACAGGTGTACGGTCCATTACTGAATGTGTACTTCCGTGTCGGTTATGTCAGCTTTAATGCTCACAGCCCCTATATTTTCCAGGTTCTATGTTAAATATTCGAACATCCAAAATGTTGAACATTACATGGTTGAGACCAAATGTTCGACATTTGGATGTTCGAATATCAAAAAAAAAAAAAAGATAAACACACTTTAACAGTGTGAGCAGGGGGGCCCCTGCACCCCCCACACCACCCCTACTTATATATACCAACTCAGAGACTGCATTTCAGTACAGAAAAGGGAAATTCTCCCTATCTGCACCATACAGCACCATTGTAAGTCAATCTTTGAACATTTGCAATTTCGAACGTTTGGTCTCGACCATGTAATGTTCAAATTTGTGAGCGTTCGAAAAATTGACCTAGACTTTATTTTCTAGTAACACATACCTAGTATGATATGTGCACAGATGTCATTTGTGAATGCCTGATGTCTGATGCACAGCTCTCAACATCAGCGGACCATGTATGACCAATCTAATACTCTTACACTGACAACCATCAGATCATTATGTGGCTATGGGGGGTGCTGACACCCTTTTTGATTTGACACACCCATCCTTGATCTGCCATGGGACCACATCACTACATATCTTAGCAGTATATGAGCCCAATATGTGACATATGTCCTGTAATTTCACATGCAGTGTCTACGAAATGTGTTAGGTGTGCAGATGCTGACCGTGATGCATACACACAGTGTGGGCATATGTGTGCACACCCTTATCATGATGGTTTATCTCACCTCTTGTTGTGTGTACTACAGCAGTCACTACTCCTGGCAGGGGTATACCAGCGTGGACCATCTGCATTTGCCAGTGTATGTTCAGTCTGCCCTACACATTTCTCCCTATTCTGCATGATTGCAAGGTCTATTCATGTGCACATCCCTTGGTGCTCACACACTGCCATCACTATTGCTGTCAGGGTAGGGTTATGGCTGCAACAGGTCAGGAACCTGACTATGTGCAGATAGAGCCATTCCTAGCATCCTTAGGATCCCTGCTGCAGTGCACTGGTGTGTAATGCTGATACCACCCTCCTTCAGCCTTTTTGCAGATGCATGACAAGTAAGCCCTACACATGTGTGTCATTTTGCAGTGTCCCATACACTGAACACCACAAGATGCAGCCTAGTCCCAGCTGATAATGTGGACTACTGTAATGCCTTATGCCATAGTGTATCTCTGCAGCAGTTGCCATTGTCCTACAGGTATATACACTGGTGTTGCACTACATAAGGGTGTTGTTCCGAACATGTCCCTACTGTAGGTCATGTCTCCCACCATTATGTTACTCCCTGTGGACACATCTCACAAGGATAGGATGATAGTTATCATGCAGGTGTCTGACATATCATTCCAATAACCTATCACGGTCACCCCTGTGATGCCGTGCATTTCACAGCAACAATACGTGCACATGTACAGCATGCATTCTGGGTAGGGGTGTTAGATGTGTGCATGGAATATACCATCATCATTACATGCCCGGTGTGTTGGCAAGCATCTAGATAAACCATACTCATCAGCTACAGATTGCTATAGATTGCTACCTTGGTGGTATCCCAGAGGGACCTACATAAGAGGGTGAGAGATGCAATGTCAGAGGCCATACATGTGGCACTGCTACAGGGTGGGTGCAGTATTGCTATACACCAGTGGTGCACTTCCACAATACTACCACACATGGACATCTGTTTTTCACTACTATGCAGGAACACATATATATATGACAAGTCAGATATGCATGATCAACCTGTACCAATGAGGATTTATACACAACAGTGGTCTACTGATGTGCCCTGTGTCCTTACCTGCACGGTCCTTAGCCAGTGTGTGGGTGGCACCCACCTCCACAAATGTGTTCCATGGTCGGTGGAACTCCTTCACACGTGTCAGGGGGGATGGATGGATGGCATGCCCCCCCCCCATGGTGAGGTGATCCCTCCAGACTGCAGCAGCACGCCGACAGGCATTGCGAAGCAGGCCAGAACAATGATGCTGGACCTGCTCATAACTCCGGTTGTGCAGTCCGACATCACTGACCCTGTGGACTAGGTCATTCCACAAGCTGGTCCACTCCTGCTGCTCATGGGCCACCCGCTCAAACAGGACAGGGTAGTGCTGTATTAAATGGGTGAGCAGTATCTCATTTTCGACAGCTGAATATGATGGTAGCCATGCATGTGACATCTTGGCTGAAAGACATAAAGATGGAAACAGGTCTGAGCAGCTCATACAGCAAGGTTACCACAGTTCTTAATACACATCTCTGTCACCCCCCCCACCATATCAGTGACAACAAACTGACCACACAACTCATTAGGTATAGCTACAGCTTACCAACCAGTGGGACAGATATTGTATTGTACCACAATTTCTGCTATGTGTTTGTAGCCATGTTCCCTGTGTGGACACTATCATTGCGGGCCTTTTACAGACTATTCACCTGCATGCCATTGTCAGGGCCACTATGGTCCCATATATGCCTGTAGTATGGCTGCTTTGTGATTGCTGCATATCTGACATGCTGTGTTATTGGGGATATCTATGCATGCTGTTGGACATGTTCCAGGATAGTGTAAACTATTACTACCAACATATGTTCTATAACAGTGACACAATAGCATGTATATGTACTATTGCCCAGCAGAACCACCTCTCCAAACCCATCTGCCCATGTTACCCAGCCACATCCCTTGTGTGTCCCACCCTGGGACCTCCTCATGTACTGGTCCTGCAATACTGTCAGGTGGAACCAACACAGGGGATGTTGACCCCCCCTGGGGGCTCACAGAGACATTTTCCTGTCCCCTGAGGTCAGTCCCAGGGTCTATTCAATATTGGGCTCTACAGACACATTTGCGATGTGCTACATCACTCTGAGGCACCCAGTACACATTCACAGGGCCAATATGCTCCTCCTGCTCAGCCTCCAGGCCAGGCACCTTCAGGATGTGGACTGCTGTTGTGAGTAGCAGTGGGTGAGAGGCTTGTTCCCATTGTATCAATATTGGGGCCCATGGGGCATCCACATCACAGACCACACACACCATCCAGGGTGTTTACCCACAACATGTGTCACATACCACCCCTGTAGACTGTCCTCTATATCTACCAACCCTGACCGCCTCCACAACTATACCTGCCATACTTTTCCATATTTCCATTCCATATGTCACAGATGGTGGCAATGTGGTCCCAACAAGGGGTTCACATGTGACATACCCATCCATGTTGTACACACTGCCAGTGGTAGATATCTTTGTGTATTGCTATGTGTGCTGTTTCCTCGCACATAGCATGCAGCACCATGGTAGCAATATAGGGGACATGTATTTACATACATATATGTTTGTGTGTGTGTTTGTATATATGTAGACATGTGCATATGGGTATATAAGTATATATGTGTAGATATACGTGATGTATATATGTGCTCATATATATGTCTACACATGGGTATCTGTATATTTGTGGGCATACATGTGTATGTATATATATGTATATATATATATATATATATATATATATATATATATATATATAAATTATATAAATTATATATATTATATATGTGTACATATGTACACATATTCATACCTATATTTGGGGTACATTCAGACATCATGTGCACAATCTCAGAACACCTTCCTGCACAGCTGCACTGTTCTGCCTTACTACAACACAGACAGGTGCCATATATGGACACAGCTTGACATTAGGGGGTATATGTAGGACCAGATTGCAGGTAACCCTATTACACCCCTATGGCATTCCTGCATGCTACATTACAGATTAACCTGAGTATCTTGCAAGAGGTGGGTTGTGGGTCCCATGTGTCCATCATAATGACATTACTTCCACCAGCAGCTATTGGCCATGTAATATACATATTTCGCATTACACAACACACACTATGATGGTTTACATCTTGTCAATCAGTGCTGATCTGCACAGTTGACGGCTATGGCCCACTATCCACAGGGACAGACACTATTGTCCGTAGCAGTTGTTCAGTTGAACATCATTACAACAACAACACCTGGTGGCACATATAAATCATTCCACATCATCTATTGGGGGTCTATATTAGAATGTTGACATTTCACAATGTCCAACATTCTAACATCGACACGTATTCAGCGAATGCTGAATATAGCAAACTGTCAGATAACTGAATTTTTTTCCTAGGGAAAGAATTCGGTTGTCGGTCTCTGTCGTTTCGCTATATTCAGCTCTGTGGTGGAAAGTTACGGGTCAGGTTCAGGCAAGTGTGGGATTGCATGTGGGTTAGGTGAGTTTGGGTTAGGGGGCGACGGAGGTATGTGTGTGATTGTGTGGACACGAGGGTTAGGGCGGGTTAGGTGAGTTAGGGTTAGGGCGCGGTTCAGGTAAGTGTGCAATTGTGTGGATGTGAGGGTTAGTGCGGGTTAGGTGAGTTAGGGTTAGGGTGTGGGTGAGGTGAGTGTGCGATAGTGACAGACCTTAGGGTTAGGGTTTGGGTTAAGGTAAGTGGATAGTTAGTGGTGTTTGTACAGTTTAGTGTAGGGTTAGGCGAAAGATTGTGGGTGTATGTGTGGGGATTGCTGTCTGTTTAGTGTGCTTGTTTTGTACGTATGTGTTTTGGAACAGCATATTATTTCCCTAGGAAAAAATTCACTGTTCTGATTGTTCAAGGGTTTCAGCATTCGCTGAATGTGTGTCGATGTTAGAACATTCAAAAATGTGAATTTTCGTTGTTCTAATATAGACCCCCATCTATCCCATTATTATGGACCAGGTACTACACTTAATTACATGCATATATATACTTCACATACCTGTTCTGGGAATGATGTCTGTTCTGGATAGTTTGCTGGATGTTATTATTATTATTTATTTTTTTTTTGGGCTTTGGCTTTGGCTTTGCCTTTGCCTTAGACTTGCTTTCTCTCTCTCTCTTTCAGTCTCTGTCTAGTAAATGGATTGAGCTGATTTGAATAGATTGCAGCATGGATTTTCTAGGTGATGCACATGATGGTCTCTGCACCAATCAGTGTCCTCCACTTGCTACATGCATGCAGCTTGCTTTGTAGTACTTCCAATTACCACTGTCATGGCAACCAGGTACTATAAATCCCTACATCATGTGGGCGTGGTCCCTTTACCTTTCCTGTGTGATGGACATCCTTCCTGTGTGTGGACATCAGTGTTACATACAGCAGGTAGCAATACCTCTTACAGGAGAACCTACACACTCAGGCCAGCTGCATATTTTTAGGAGGTTCCAGAACTACTGACAGAGTGTGAGTAGAGTTGCTGTATGCATTGTATAGCACTGGTGTTACAGGGTTTGTGTGTACATACTTGTTTAACTTGGAATGCAGTCTGTCTGCATAGCTCTCAACTGTGGGCCTATCCTCTTGATGGCCAGAGGTTTGCCTATTATGTTTTGTCTGTCCACCACACAGGTCTTGTGTCAGATATTTCATTGGCAGTGTATGTGTTGAGTGCTATCAGTACATAGCTATATCCATGTCTGTTTCGAACTTCATATTCATGACTAAGGGTCAGACTATCCTGTAACACCAGCAACTTGCTTAATGTATGAAAACAGTTTTCCACATATAGGCCTGTGTTCCAGCCTCTGTCCTCTACCTACATACCAGGCTTTGCACATATGACATGCTGTCAGGGGTTGTTCTGTAGTGGGCTGTGAGTATGTCATGCTGCCATTCCTGCTATCAGTCCACTGCTGTTGCTTCCCGCACACATAAGGTGGGGTTGGGCATCACTACTCAAAACAGGTAACTTTTACTCTGTACTGCATCACAGCTGTACAGAAACACTGTTAACACTTCTGTTATCTCAAATAAACACTGCCCCCAAAACAATTACTGCATCACATTCTGGGATACATATGCTCTTAAAACAGGTAATAATATACAATATTCTTAGAGTGGCAATGCTACAATATACACAACCACTGTAACAGCTTTGCATTACTTATCATCACAAGTCAGAAGACCAGGATGAGCAGATTTAGACACTGGAAATGTTGTTATTTCTGGTAAGATCCCAACATGAGAGCAGAGCAGTGGTGGCTGGTGACTTCAAATCAAAGGGGGACTGCAGGAAACAGCTAAATGGGTGTGGCCAATGAAAATGGGTGTGGCCCACTGGAAAGGGGTGGGGCTATGCTCAAAACCACAAAAACTGGGATTTTAATTAAATACGCTGCCCTGGGTGCCAAACTGTCATGAGAGTTCAATCAAGACAAAATGAAGTGTAGAAGAAAAAAATATTTCAATGCATTGGCTACATGACAACTTACTTAATATCTAGATGGAAACAAAAAGGTTGTGAGGCATGAAAAAATAAATTACTTTTTAAATACATTACTGGAATGCCAGTCAAACTCAGGTATAAAAAAAACAAGCAGCACTCAACTCAAACCACTTCTCCTTGTACTGCAGTTCTAATTATAATTTATATTCAGCTTTATAAAAGTACCAAATAACATGCTGAGAGTAGCAATCTCTGTGATACCCCCACTTGTAAAAATGTTTTTTATCCAAGAAAGACCTGCTGCCTGAGCCAGACAACAACTATCTACTTGTTTCATGGGGAAAACATGATCAAAGTAAAAAATGAACAGCAAACGAGAAACAAGCTCAAGATAAATTGCTTAAAGGATTACTGCACAGGTTATGAACTACGTATGATAGACTGGCATCCTGTTTAGTTTATGGGTAA
Source organism: Protopterus annectens (assembly GCF_019279795.1). Taxonomy (NCBI): domain Eukaryota; kingdom Metazoa; phylum Chordata; order Ceratodontiformes; family Protopteridae; genus Protopterus; species Protopterus annectens. Next base: position 238,513,528 of record NC_056739.1, read on the forward strand.
AGCCTGCAAGGATGACTGCAAGTCTCCAACAAATGTAATGAGCTTCTGAAAATACTGTAATCTTGTCCTTTATTACAAATACTATCATATGCATTTCAATACCTAAGGCTTATACGCTATCTAGTTATGTAAGTATTCTCTGCATGGCAACAACAAAAGACTTTCAATGTTGGTAATTCTTTAACAGTATGCTTATTAAAGCTTACTTGTATCTTACAGTTTCAGGCAAGCTTACTTGATGGTCATTAAACAATTGCTACTTAAACACAGAGCAACAGGGACTGCAACAACATGCATTTTCTGAATAGTAAGAAGTATAACTCAACAGTATACAAATATGACAGAAAACCAGAACATTCTGCAAAATCAAGGACAGATGAAAAGCCACTTTGGATGGGGGGATACTCTGCACATTTACACTGCATAACTGCTCCTTGCCTTGCTTGGACACATCCAGAATCACTACATGAGGGAGTGAGGCGCAACAAGTATGTCGCAATTTGAAATGTCTCTGGCTGATGGCCCTGACACATTTGTTATATCTCTCAAGCTCAGAGCAAGAAATCTGGACAAAGCCAATAATGGGGGAATACAGCCCCAAAAATAGGGACAAATTTCAAATATTGATCTTATAAACAGAAAATTGCTAGAATAAAAGGTTTTGTGTTACCATCCCATGTACTTTCTGAAGAATATGAAGTCTGAAATTCAAATGCCTGTCATTATTTATTGAATTTAAAATCCAGAAAACCACAGATTATATGAGGATCAGAACACAACAAAAATTTCACAAGTGGTGGTGGGTAGGGAATTCAAGCTCTTGCTACTTGCTTCCAAGGTACAGGGTTTGAGTCCCCCACCAGGGATATTTCCTAAGCTCTCTCTAGCCACCAGGTATATTTAATTCATCCCATTTACCTAAAATGGCATTTGCTGTCTCATTGAACCATTCTGTTTAACTACTACTTTTCTTTCCTAAGCAGGAGAACAAAGGTTAAAGACATACTAGGATAAACACTGACATGTTAGATGTTATCTGCTTTGCATCAAACACATGAAAAGACTGATAAACTTCTTATTCACTTCACATTGGACAAAGCCTACCTGTGACCAGTCAGATCCTGTTTAAGTGGCTTACTACATGTATTGTCTTTTGTTATGATAAATACAGCCACAGATGAAAGGTTGTTTTCACAGCACAATATGCTAGGTTGCTGTCATTTGTGCCAATTATGTCAAAAATGTTTCAGGTCTGAACGTATGTTAGGCTGCACTTCTGACAACCAGGAAAACATTTACTAAATCTATATGTTAAATTCCAATCTAGAATCATTGCAGGCATTGTATGGCAGTGTTACAGGTTATCCTGTTTAGCTGTCCATCACACTAGGTTAGTCATAAAACTATCTGGCTTTATGTTCAGATGTTGAGAATGCTGCTACATAAGTATTTCCAAAAGAAATTAAGACAGTAGAGTGAGCATACTCATCATAACAGTGCACTGCTAAAGACGACTCTTGCAGTGGAGTGAATTATTCTTCTCCAGTCAGGACCGACCTTAGGCCAACTGGTACCCTAGGCAAAAGGGCTCCACGGTGCCCCCCACCTCTTCCTGGTGCCCCCATCCTGGTCTACCTACACCAAATAAATACTGGAAAAGTGCCCCTGATAGAGATGTGCCCTATGTAGCCACCTAGTTGGCCTATGCCTAAGGCAGGCTATGTCTCCAGTCACAGCAGTCCATTCATGTATTAAATCAGGATTAAGAATGCCATGTATAATAATAACATATGGGCTATTAATTGTGTGAAGTCACAGATGTATTCTTATTTGCACTATTTTTTGGTTGACATACATTTCAAAATTCAAAGCTGAATTAGGCATTGTGCTTGTGCAGAAAGATATTTAATTACAGGAAGATGTTCAGATGGTGACTAATATAAATCAATAAAAGCCCAAAGATTATGAGCTCAGCTATGAGATTGTATCTGTTCAAGATTGGCAGCTATAGTGAATATGCTCACTCTATACCTTTCTGCTACTTAAACTTTTGACCTGTTGTCATATTCACTTTACATTAAGGGTTAGTGCACAGGGAAAGCATGCTTTTAACAAAAGCATGGGTTAGGACACAAAGGGCAATCTGTTTATGAAATAAGTACATGAACCACAGAACTAATCGCTTTAAAGGAACAAATGATTACTGTATCACTGAGTAATAAATTGAAGTAATTCCTTGCAAGGTGTAGCTATACCTCTTGTATAGAATAACCATCTTGTTGCTTTTATGAAGGTACCATATAATGTAGTTATGACTGTGGAATGCAGGAAGAAAATTCTATGAAAACTGACTGATACACTGAGAATACAAAAAACAATGACAAACTTGGAATCAGTAGTCTGAGGCTGATGCTACAAATCTGTAAGCTTCAATACAGTGTGATCTGGTGAGAATACACAACAGATGGACATAAACATTTAGACTTGAGTCTTAATTACCTGACAAGATGATATAAAGCATATCCTCAAAATACCAGCTAAGCTGCATTCTCTTCTGCTGATATACTAGGCTCCTGTTGTTTTTTCTTCTCTATTAAATTACCTTAACTCATTACAAGGGCTATTCTTGAATGTGCAAATCTTATAGTTATACCTGTTTTGAATCTGAATTGCATTGTTACTTTATTTATTCAACTTAAGAATGAAAAAATGTACTACATCTACTACACATTTATACTCTTCTCTTAGTTCCAAAAAAACTGCAGTTACTTTCTTCTGTTTAGAATATGTACAAGAAAGCTTTCTTTTTGTGTTATGTACAATGAAAAGAGAACTTCTTACTAGTCAGTGGCCTTGTAGCAAGTGTTAACCATGAATTGACTACCAATGAGTAGACACTAACATGTAAACTTGCAATATTAGAAATCAATTCACAGTCATAGGTTCATAGGTTCATAGGTTCATACTAGGCTATCTGCCCTAGGGCATTTATAAGCCTAGCCAGAGTGTGTGTGGCTTTCACCACCCCTTAGGATGAGAATACTATACCCATTAGTTTGCTGTGCCTCTGTCCAGCAGTGACATAGAGATGATTCCCAGGGTAAACCTACGATCTCCCATCCACTCGTCAAGATTTCTTTTGAACAGAGTCAGTGAGGGGCTCTGCCTCACATGGACTGGGATTCTGTTCCATAGTGTAGGGAGTCTCTGGGTGATGAATCTGTCCCTCCAGCATGTCCTGTTTATATCCGTGTTGAGGTTTAAGTCTCTTGCTCTCGTGGCTCTGGTGGATTTGGATTTTTTGAGGTGGAGCATGTCCATTAATTCCGGGTTGGACATGGCCTTGTATGACAGGCACAGATCACCTCTGAGCAGACGGTATGCGACTGAATAGAGCTGGAGTTTCTTCAGTCGGGCAGCGTATGACATATGTTTGAGCCCCTTTATCCTTTTGGTGAGGAACTTTTGGGGTCTTTCCAATTGCTGCAGGTGTCGGGTAAGGTACATTCTGAATGGGGCATTGTACTCAATCATTGGTCTGATAAGTGAAGAGTACAGGGGTACAATGACCTCTCCTGATCTGGATGTGAATCCCTTCATGATCAGGTGGGCAATGTAGAAGGTCTTCCTAACCACTTTGGCAATGTGAGTGTCAAAAGAGAGGTTACTGTCAACTTGGGTTCCCAGGTCCATGATAACTTCTTCCATGTTTAATGGATTACCACCTATGTGGTAATTAGGGGTTACCTTATTTTTCCCAAAGGGTATGACTATACATTTTTTAGCATTTAGCTTAAGGCCATGGCTCTGGCACCAGTAATCCATTTCTATGAGACCTCTCTGGAGGATGTCTGTGCCTGATGGAGTGTCAATTATGGTGCCCAGTTTGCAGTCATCTGCAAATTTTGTCAGCCACAATCCCCCTATGTTTGCCTGAACTTCAGAAAAATAAATGCCGAACAAGAGGGGGCCCAGGACTGAGCCCTGTGGGACACCGCTCGTGACCGGCTTAGAGTCTGACATGGCACCAGCAACTCTAACCTTGTGGGTTCTGTCCTTGAGCCAGTTTGCAACCCATCTTGTGACATATGGGTTTACATCTAAGCTGGTGAGCTTTTCTATGATGTCCGAGTGGGGTATTGTGTCGAACACTTTTGCTAGGTCAAGGTAGGCTATGTGAACTGCCTTACCCTCATCAATGGCCTTAGTGACTGTTTCGAAAAAGTCGACCAAGTTCAAGAGGCAGGATCTGCCCTTGACAAAGCCAAATTGGGTAGGATCCAGTGTCTGTAGGTCCCCAGTGTCTTTATTTATGAGTTCCATTATGATCCTCTCCATAGCTTTGCATACAAGGCTCGTCAAGCTTATGGGGTGGTAATTTCCTGGGTCCGTAGAAGCACCACATTTGTGGAGTGGGACCACAGTTGCCATATGCCATTCTTTGGGTACATATCCTGTAGTAAGGCTAAGATTAAACAGTAGCCTTATGTGTGGGTTTAGTTCCTCATTGAGTTCATGTAGCACACAGCCAGGGACACGTCTGGTCCCATTGATGCTCTGTTTTTTGCTTTAGAGAGAGCAGCTCTCACCTGGGCATCTGAGATGTTTGGGAGGCTAGACTCTGGTGGGATAGATATTTCTCCTTTTGGGGGGGAGGGAGGGGAGAAGTTTGCACTGAACCTGTCTGCCAGTATGTTGGCAATGTCTGTGGGTTCAGTGATTTTTGTATCATTTTGGACTAATTCTGAGCATATCTGGGAGTTTCCACCCAGGTTTCTAACATAGCTAAAGAAGGCCTTATGATTGCCTTTTGTGTCTTTAGCAATTTTTCTCTCAAAGTTGGCCTTGGATGATTTTATGAGTGATCGTAGTTTTTTGCTAGTATTGATCAGAGATGCCTTCCCTTTTAGGGATTTTGCTCTGTCATGTAGTAGCTTTCTCCTCTTGTTGTAGAGTTTGTTTATGGCTGGGGTCCACCAGACCAGGCGCCTGCCTTTGGTGGAAAGGGTCTTGATTTTATTAGGGATTGCTTGATCCATACATTCCTGGAGGTACTCGTAGAAGGCATTTGTAAGGGTTTCAGCAGCGTGGGTTGTGGTTTCCACTGGCTCGGGGGCCTTGAAGGATACCACTCTAGTCTTAAGAAGTGTGAAGTTTGCTTTTGAGAAGTTCTTCACTGGTCTTTTTTGCTGGGGTTGGGGGCGGGATGTGGATCTCCAGTGAGATTAATTTATGGTCTGATCTCACCAATGAGGGATATACTTTCGGTGTGGAGCATTGTGTCCCCATGTTTGTGATGATCAGGTCTAGTATATTTTCTCCTCTTGTGGGAATGGTGACTAGTTGTTCCATAGCATTTGAGTTTATGAACTCCAGGAACCTTTGGGCTAGGGTGTTGGGGCTTGAGTAATGTTCCCAGTCTATGTTTGGGTAGTTGAAGTCACCCAATATGACGGTGTTTGGAGAGACATTCATACTCTCCAGTGTCTTCAGGAAGGCTGTGTGGGTTTCCTGAGTTTGAGAGGGTGGTCTGTAGCATGCTACAAACTGTAGGGCAGTTTTACCTATGGTTAATTGCACCTGGATGGTCTCCGATGCTTCATGCGTTGCCACTAACCTGGAGGTGTGGGTATCCTTTATGAATATGGATACTCCCCCTCCTTTTGTGGTTCGGTCCGGATTTTGGGGCCAGAACGCATGATATGAGGTATAACCTGATAGTGCTGGGGTGCTCTCAGGAGCCTTGAGCCAGGTTTTAGTCACAGCACAGACATCAATGTTCTCCATACTGAGGAGGGCTTCAAGGGCGTGCATCTTGAGGTTTAGTCTTCTGGCATTGAGCAGTATTACCCTTAGTGTTTTTCCATTTTTGTTTTCTAGGGTGGTAGGTTTATCATTTGAGCCTTGCCTAAAAAAGGCACTATGGCGGTGGCAAGAGCCTTTGCCAATATCCGGAAGCCTAGGGGTGACAGGTGCAAGCCGTCCCTTGCGAAGCAGCGTGGCTTTTCAAGCATGTCATCCCAGGCAGACAGACATTGGATCCCCTTAGAATGACACCAGTAATTAAGCCAATTATTAAAGCTGATCATTTTGTCTCTGTATTGTGGCATCATTCTTGGTGAGGGTAGGATAATGCTCAGGGTCAGGGTCATACCAGCCTGGGCTACATAATCTGAGAGCTCCTCTATGTCTCTTTTCATGTAGTCCAGGGAGGTACGTCTCAGGTCGTTCACACCGGCATGGACAATGACTGAGTCATACTTGTACTTGCTGTGGAGTGACCTGAGTGCTTGTGTTATGTGGCAGATTCTAGCGCCCGACAGGCAGCTTACTGTGATCTTTTCCTTGTTCAGTTTGGTGAGTGGGACGTCAGTGTGTCTGACTATGGAGTCACCTATAACAAGTGTGTCTGGTATTGTGTTTGGCGTTAAGGGCTGTGACTGTTTAGCACACTGACTTTGAGAACTATGTGTTGCATGTCTTATGTCTTGAGGTGGCAGTTGCTTGGGTGTCTGCTTTGGAGGCCTCTGTAGTTTTGGTAGATTTTTGATCAGTGCCTCCGAGTATGTCTTTGTGTGTTTATGTGCTTGTTTTGCAGTTGTGATAGTTCTATGTGAAACTGGGTTTGTGGTGTGCGTGGTTTTCTTCTCCTCCTGTCTGGTCTTGCCAGTCCTGAGTTGAGAGAGCTCAGCCTCCAGTTTGGCTATATAGTTGCATCTCTCACATGTATTTGTGTTTTGTGGGAGAAGGAGTGGGTTGTCTGTGTACATGAGGCATTTGTAACATTGCCTCAAGATGCCCAGATTCACCAGCTGAACAGGAGAGGACGCTAGCAACTGACCCTTCGACATGCTAGAAAAAGTGAAAAAAAGTTTGCTGTGTAACTGAGTCAGAAGGGACCTATAGGGAAATGGGTACTCAAGGGGATTCTAGGCTAATGTAGTACTTTGTTTAGTATATAAGTACTTTGCCTATATAAAAATGCTTTAGGAGCACGTGCTGAGCTTTTGAGATAGAGAATAGACTGTTTAGATTGCAAGTAGAGAAGTTCTAAGGGAAAAATTGAAGAGTAGACTTTACGGAGCCAGAAATAGTTTAACCTTGTTTAACCGGCGCTGCCCAATGGTGCTCTATGGGCAACTCGCTAAATCACATAGCGCTAAAAGCGGGCTTTATAGCAGGGGGTTGAAAAGAGCTAGGAATTGACCCAAAATGGCCAATAGACTACAAGTTTCTGGCTGGAACCACTCCTCTAGGGACAAATAGGCTGCTCAGTGCTCCCACTCCCACTGGTGAACAAAGAAGCTTCCCTTTATCCAAATAAGGATATGGAATAGCACAGGAACCAAGACAAAGCCCAGAGATCAGCAAACTCTGAAGACTGGACTATTCTAGTTCAGTAAGGTGGGAAAACAAGATTTTTTTTTTTTTGCAGAAAAGAGAGGAAAAACAGACAGTAAATGCTTTTAAATGGCTAGCGCACTTGAGTGAGTTAGCCTACAGGTAAAATTAAGCAACAAATAACTTTTTAAAAGTGCAAAACAGTTAATCAACACAAAAACAGTTTAAATAGAATGCAGAGCTGTATAAACAGACGAAAATGCAGTCGCTAAGCAGTAAATAATCAAAAAGCCAGAAAAAAATACTTAAATCAGGAAAAGTCACTCTTTTGCTCTCTGCTGCTTGTAGAACTCTGCAGGACACCACGAGGAGCTGTGCTGAGTTGAATACAAGCGAAAAAGCGCGCTAAAGTGGGCTTTATAGCAGGGGGTTGAAAAGAGCTAGGAATTGACCCAAAATGGCCAATAGACTACAAGTTTCTGGCTGGTACCACTCCTCTAGGGTCAAATAGGCTGCTCAGTGCTCCCCACTCCCACTGGTGAACAAAGAAGCTTCCTTTTATCCAAATAATGATATGGAATAGCACAGGAACCAAGACAAAGCCCAGAGATCAGCAAACTCTAAAGACTGGACAATTCTAGTTCAGTAAGGCGGGAAAACAAGATTTTTTTTTTGTTTGTTTTTTTTCTTTTTTGCAGAAAACAAAGGAAAAACAGACAGTAAATGCTATAAATGCTTTTAAACGGCTAGTGCACTTGAGTGTGTTAGCCCAGGTAAAATTAAGCAACAAATAACTTTTTAAAAGTGCAAAACAGTTAATCAACACAAAAACAGTTTAAATAGAATGCAGGGCTGTATAAACAGGCGAAAATGCAGTCGCTAAGCAGTAAATAATCAAAAAGCCAGAAAAAAATACTTAAATCAGTTATAGCAAATACAGTTATAACAAATGCTCTGAAATATACTGTATATTTCCAAAATGTTTGAGAAGGACAGTCAGAACACAAGAAGGTTCAGGCGAAAGAGAGAGAAAAAAAAAGTTTTGTTTTACTTTTTGAAAGGGAAAAAGGAGGAACAGAAGGCCTTATCAAATGTTCTCTCTGTATTAGGCAGAATGAGCTAATGACACTAGACTGGGAGGTGTGTCACAGTAGGGGCGGGCAACTGCAAAGCCAGCAAGTATAAGAGCAAGACACCAACAGGGAGGGAGGTTGGGACAAAATAGCCTACAGACAGCAAGCACTAGAGAGACAAATGAAAGTTTTTAAACAGATAAGGATTTGTGAAGATACTGAGTAGACAAAGTGCTTTATATATATTAAATTTTAAAAACAGTAATCTGTAAAAATAATCAAAAATAATCAAGATACTTATATTTTGAGCTCAGTTGCGGTCAACAACTTCTCCAGTCTGCACTGTGTAAAGACAGAAACCCTATCAAAGTTAGGGCTTAAAAACCAGAACAATTTAAACTACTATCAACATTTTACTATCAATATTTTGCCAACAGCTGGAAACTATACTGTCACTAGTCAAACTGCTAACCTTGAGACAAACATAGCAGAACAGAAACAATTAAAATGAAACACACACACACACACACACACACACACACACACACACACACACACACACACACACACACACACACTACCTGTACTCAGCTAAGTCCTCCGCAGCGATCACCCATCTCCAGAATGGCCTGCCATGTGGTCGTGTAGCAGCCCAGCTCCTCCATAGTGACCTGTACTCTGCAGCAGCTGTAATCCTGCAGCCCAGCTCCTCCATAGTGACCTGTACTCTGCAGCAGCCACGATCCTGCAGCCCGATCAGTCAGCCCAGCTCCTCCATAGTGACCTGTACTCTGCAGCAGCCATGATCCTGCAGCCCAAATGGTCCTCCATACTGGCCCGCGCATGCTGTGGTCTCCCACGAGATGTGAGGAGACTGGAGCCTCCTGCTATTGGTCCAGCCTGCAGGTGATGCAGTCCAGTGACCTTCTGGTTTGTGCAGCCATCACCGCACAGATCTCTGGGTTGGAAGGGCAGAGTTTCCTGCCTTCCCTATCTGGACTGCCTAACTGAGCAGTCTGGAGCTCAGGAATGCCTGAGCATGCATGCTTAGAGTTCTGGTCTGCCTAACACAGCAGCCAGGAAATAAGCATGCATTTGCGGAGTCCGAGATATTTTTTTATTTTTATATGTTCTGTGGTGGGGGGAATAGGGACTTTATTTTATGCATTTTACAGGTGGGGGACCCATTTTACAGGTGGGGGCTGCAGTCCCACAGTTCTATAGCACGAGCCACCCCTGGAGCAGAGGTACGCCATCAAGATGCATAACAAGGTATGAAGGTTGTTATTTCAGTTATTCATGTTAAAATTAAACAACTTTAAGTGGAGCTACCAATAGCTTGTCAAAAAACATAAACACCAGGAAAATGCTAGCTCTGTCATACTCAGCCGACTACTTCCTTGTTTAGTGTGAAGCAAACTGGCATTAAAATCTTATTAGTATAGCAGTTTAAAGAAAGAATGAAAGAACCATAATGAAACAGGTTAAGGCATAAAAAGACAGGCAAAAAATCCTTAGTGATTCGTAAGTAAATGTATTGCTTTGATTCTCTCCTGCACTTTATAACCTGTAGGTAGTTATTCCAGTAATTCATAGATCATGAGAGCATTATGAATACAGGATAAGCACTGCACTATGATTGGAGAGTGAGCAACCCGATTTCTATGTAGGTTCCTGGAAGTAGAAATGTGGGTACTTTATCACAAACTAGTAGGAAGTAAAAGTATGTCAGGGTTATTAATGGGGTCTTCCCTTCATTTTATTGGTTACTGTCCTTATCTATATCTCTGTTTCTGTCTCTCACAATATTTCTCTATCTTCTAAACTATTAATGTGTTTAGTAGCTCAATTTATTTGCTATGATTTATTTGACTTAATACTAATTCATTAATAGAAATTGTCTATTTCAGACATGAAAGTAGAAATTATAAATGGTTAAATTATGCATATTTCTGGCATTAGCCAAATTTAGAGTTCTTCATTTGGGGTTACAGGTAATATGGCTTTTAAAGAGGGGTTATAAAGAGTAAGTGGAAGGATGCTTGTCTGTTTAAAATTTTAAGGCATAATACAGTTGTCACTTTAGATCTGCAGTCAATTGAATTGGAGTGAGGAGGAGGGTTTCTGATTTGCTACTATGTCATCTGTTAAAGGTAAAGTGAGTATTAACAGATATAGAAAGACAGTAGAATGTGATGTGTAAATCACTCTCTGTAGTGCAAATCCAATAATACACATCCATTTTCTTAGCTATATACCATATATCAAAATACTGATATTTTTTCTCATTATATATATCAATTCATTTGGGAATGGAGGGAGAAAGCTCATAAAATACACAGCACCGAAACAGAGTAATGAATGATGACAATACTGTGTGCATATCTAGGTGTGGGATTTATTTGCCTTACTCATGTCCACATAAGTCCATCAAATAAACAATAAGTTTTAACAATTTCAACACATAATCAAAACTATTAAAACATAACAACTATTTAGGAAAAAATGACCAACCTGTGCTGTGTAAACATTTCACCAAACAAATAAACCAGAGTAAAACAGTTCAAAAAATTAGAATGATGAGGTGACGAAGTATAAAGTTCAATTCAGTTAGATTCCACCAATTTTCACTATTTTTGACCAAAAAAGAAAACCAAATAGATGTAAAAACGCTCAATTTATTGGTGACAAATGAACAAAGGTTTTGGGAATGTCCCTTCTTCAGTGTTAATTTCAGTTAATCAACTTCTTAAAATGTATAGTATTTTCAAAAGACCCCCCACCTGATACAGCCATCCAATCCATAACATAACATCATTAACAGTTCATTAAATATGCAATTAGTTCTAAAACATACTAAAAGAGATATCTCCCATACTTATACCATACTTATAAGCCAGATGTAAACATATATACATATACAAAGAAAAATATATTCATACAAACAATCAAAAACATATTGTAAAAATTGATTCATGTGTACAATATAATATATGACTAATAGTCTATCTGTTTTTAACTAAACATCTCAATTACTAAACTATTACAACAACTATAAGAAAAAGCAATATGAAAAAATTATTTCACTACATTTATTGTTTGAACACCCAAAAATAACTAATCATCTATCTGTATTGTTTCTGTCTAAAATCTAGTATTGGTTTTAATGTTATTCTAGTATTTATACCTGGTGCTCTATCTGCCGCTAGCCTTACTATCCTTTTATATTCTGCCATTTCTAACTTATTATTCTGGTCACCTAATCGAAGATTTTTATATACAACGTCTAGCATTTTAAATTTAAAGTTATGTAGATTACCTTTATCTAATCTATGTTGGGCTAATGCATTAGATAGAACATTCCTCTTCATATCCGACCTATGCTCTATAATGCGGTCTTTTAAACATCTTGAACATTTTCCAACGTAAAAACTTGAACATTGTACGCATGTAGATAAATACACCACCATTGTTGTTCTACAGGTTGCTGCACAGTTTATTTCATATTTTATATTGCTTATAGGATGTTCAAAATACTTTTTATCACAAATATCTAAACAACAACTGCAATTGTAACATGGAAATGCCCCCATGTTATGTGTCACAGATGCTGATAAATTTATTTTAAAGTCTTTAAAGCATAATTTCATTTTTAAATTACTCATATTTCTGTAGGGAAAATAGGGTTTATTCCCTAACATTGCTTTCAATTCTGGTTGAACCATTAAAACATGCCTTTTTATAATTGCTTCTACATATCTTGTCAAGTTATTATAAGTAGTAACATTTCTTACAGCAGGACCTATATTCTTATCTTTATCTATAGTATCAATATCCTCTTCTTTCGGCTTGTCCTGGTTAGGGGTCGCCACAGTGGATCACCTGTCCGCCCAAGATTGGCAGTGGAGTTTTACAGTGTCGAGTTGCCAGCCCAGCACCCGACCTTCCACAGAAGGCACACACATGCACACACTCACACCTACGGCCAATTTAGAGTGTCCAATCCACCTACAGCATGTCTTTGGGATGTGGGAGGAAACTGGAGCACCCGGAGGAAACACACGTGACCACAGGGAGGACATGCAGACTCCACACAGAAGGCACCCCAGCTGAGGAACAAACCAGAGAACCTCTTGCTGTGAGGTGGCAATGCTAACCGCAGCACCACCGCGGCCACCCATCTATAGTATCAATATAATCACTAAAAAAAGGGGATGCTTGTTTTGTCCTTAATTCCATTATTTCTTTACTCATTTTATTAATATTTTCCTTATCATACCCCCTGTTTTGGAATTCCGTTGCCAGAATTTTCATTTTTTCTTTACATTTATTTGAATCTGTGTTCAACCTACTAATTCTTAATAGTTGACTTTTAACAATACCATTAAATACATGTGCTGCATGCATACTTTTAGCATGTGTGTACTTATTAACTTGTACATTCTTTCTGTATGCACAGGTCTCTGTTTTATGATCAATGCCTTTATAGATTTCCGCATCCAGAACAAATATTTTATCATGAGAGTAATTACTAGTAAATTTAAGAAAACTTGTAGTATTATTTAAATATTGAACAAAAGCCTCTAATTCTTGTTCATTTCCCTTCCATAGTAAAAAACAATTGTCAACAAAACGTTGGTAAAAAAAGAATATCTTTCTTAAATTTATTTCCAAGACCTCGTATATATTTCTTTTCCCATTGATGTAATACTATGTTTGCATAGGTATTAGCCATAGCAGTACCCATGGCTACACTGGATACTTGCAAATATGGCTTTTTATTAAATAAAAAAAATATTTTTCTCCAGAACTATTTCTATCATACTACAAAGTGTCTCTACTTCTTTACCTTTCATTTTTATTTCTTCACATAAAAATTCACAAATTGCATTGACCCCATGATTGTTTGGTATTACTGTAAACAGAGAACTTATATCTAAGGTGACCATTATATATTCTCCATGTACATTACTCTCATACCATGTGTATAATTTCTTCAAAAAATCATTGGTATCTCTAATATATATCTTTGTATATGTATATATGTTTATATCTGGCTTATAAGTATGGGAGATATCTCTTTTAGTATTTTTTAGAACTAATTGCATATTTAATGAACTGTTAATGATGTTATGTTATGGATTGGATGGCTGTGTCAGGTGGGGGGGTTGAAATTACTATAAATTTTAAGAAGTTGATTAACTGAAATTAACACTGAAGAAGGGACATTCCCAAAAGCTTTGTTTGTTTGTCACCAATAAATTGAGCGTTTTTCCATCTATTTGGTTTTCTTTTTTAATGATGAGATGACACCAGGCTCTCAGCATAAACCGAACAATCTTTTATTTTAAAACAACATAAGTGCTTTCACAGCTCTTGCTGCTTCTTCAGATGTCAGTATAGAAATGCAGTCTCATACACACAGGAATTTATGCAGAAATTCAACCAGCAACTCAACCAATCAAGAAATTAAGTACTGAAAGAATACAAACAATAAATGTTCTAAAACTTAAAAATAAGAGCTGAACTTAAAATCAACTAATGCACACAAGTATATGTAAAGCTCATCTAAACAGTGAGCATGTCTGTAACAAAGGTTTAAGGGGAACTTTATCATTTAGTCCTGATCCATAATCAGTCCTTAACCTGGCTATCCACTTCTCTCTAAGCTTTCAGTAGCATCCCTAACATCACCCAACTTCTTAGTAGCTGCTCCCTGTGCTATGACTTGAAACTTAATACAGTGCATGTGTGAAGTAAGCTTCACATGTTTAGACAGAGCACTGTACTCAGTACCATTATTTATATGTCTTAAGTGTTCTACTACATGTTCCTTCAACTGTCTGTCAGTCTTGCCTACATAAAACTTTGTGCAGGCAGTGCACTACGCTAAATAAACCACACGAGAAGAAGTGCAAGTAACTTGAACATCAAGCACATGCTGCTTACCTTGGTCTGGATGTGTAAATTTACCAGAAGTGTCAATATAGCTACAGCACTTACAGTTATGACATGGTCTACTTACTTTACAAGTGGAACCCATTTTATTCATACTAGTTTTGGCATCAATAAACTATTTTGGATAACAAATCATCTGTTTTAAAGATATTTTCTTCTTAAAGATAAAGTTAGGTTGTTCACCCACTATCTTTTTAAGATCATTATTTGTTGTTATAATGGGCCAATGTTTCCTTATAATATCCAAGACATACCCTGTAGTGTAAGAATAAGTTACCAGTACCCTGCATTAATATCACCCTTTCTCTTAGGGTGAATTGAAGGTGGATTTGATGAAAAGAAGGGCCTGCCTCTATGTTCTCTAACATCAGAAACTTTATTCAATACTTGTTGTACATTACTCCTTTTATAGCACCTATCCACAAACTTTTTCTCCAGATCTTTCATTTCAGCCTTGCCCTGTACTATGTTATCAAATACAAATTTGGGGTGCATGCTTGTTAGGTGTAAAAAAGGTGTTCCTATAACAAGGTTTCCTGTACAGTGAAGTATCTATCTGCCCACTGCTTGAAACTCTGTTAAGTACATCTAATTAACTAATTTCTATCTTGAAATACTCAGCTGTAAATCTCAAAAATGTAGTACTAGCATTAATCTCTTCTTTAAATTTAACTAGCTCATCTTGTGTGCCCTTCCAAATAAAAAATAAATCATCTACAAAACTTCTGTAAAATAAAATGTGTTCTACATATGTATCAACCAATATGTGCTTATGTTCCTAGATGAGCATGAGATTGGTGTAGCTGGTGGCACATGATGTTCCCACTCCTACCCCATCTTTTTGCAAAAAATAATTACCATCAAAAACAAATACATTATTATACAAAATCAACTCAAGTAAATACAATAATTCAGCCTTACTATCACTAAATATATGTTGTTCCATCAGATATTGTATCACTCATTCAATACCTAACATATTTGGTATAACTGTAAAGAGGGAACTTACATCCAGTGTTACCAAGTACCATCCCTCGACATCAAATGTAGCTATGTGAACTCATAGAGATCATAATTTGTCTAGTAAAATACTGAGTACTGAAGAATTATCACTGGTGCAGAAGGGTCTTTCTTTTGTGCTCTCCCAGAGTACTGATATTAATGAGATGATTTTTGATGTGAAAACTTTCATTAGAAATCTAATGTTAAAGTATATGTATAAAGACAATGCATTTATCTCTAGTGAATATGTTTTTTAGGAAGCCAAGCACTTGCACACCTGTTTTATATCCCCTTATTGAGGCACTTGAAAAAAATATGTTTAGATGAAATTTATAAGGGCTATGATTCTGCAAATAAGTGTAAATGCTTTTTTAATATGACTATTAGAGAGAAAGAAGTGCTTGAACACTTAATATGTGATCAGAACATTGTTATACACCCTGCTGATAAGGGGTGCCCTATTATGATTTTAGATTCTTTATGCTATGCTGATAAAATGAATATGTTGTCTGACAACTCTTTTTATAGTAATACAATTACACTGTTTGATGTTAATAACAAGGTAATTTACATTAAAGACAAGTTGAGCTGTATGATTTCATCTGGGCTGATAGAAGTAAGTCTGATTATTTGTTTTTGTGCAACATCCCTTGATTCCCTTTATACAGTGCCTGCCCAAATTACACAAGGATCCTGTAAATCCACTGCTTAGACCTATAGTGTCTGGTAGAAAATGGAGTACAGAGTCTATGTCCATCTTTCTAGAAAATCATTTTAGACCACTTTTCAGTACCAAATCACATATCCTGAGTGATTCTCAACAATTTCATTAAAAATTATTCATTATTATTTCATACAGAATCATTAAATTTATTCCCCAGTTAATTTAACTCACGTTGAAGCACTTTGTCATTTGCGCACAATATAGATACCCTCATCTCTTGTCCTTTTACAATGTTATTAAATATGTGAGATGGGTGCATACTTGTCCTATGTAATAAATTGTTCCTGTAACATTCCTTCCTATGTACTTTTGTATCAACACCCTCTCCTTTCATATTAAGTTATATTTATATCTAAGTAAATTTGTAAAACATCTTTAGGGTGTCTAGGTTGCCCTCCCATATCAGAAATAAATAATGAGCAAAGTGTCAATATAAAGTAATGTGCCTGGCATATGGGCCATTTATGATCACTTCTTCCACTCATGTAGCCATGACTCCATTGGCATAGCTATTGGCACAGGATGTGTCCATAACTATGCCACCCTTCTACAGCTATATCTCATGTTCAGAAATGAACACAATAATGTGTTCATTTCTGATATGGGAGGGCAATCTAGACATCCTAAAATTTTTTTTATGATTTTATAAATAGCACAACTTCATTTTTAAAGATTACGAGTTTTTGTATGAAGAAATAAATTACTTAGATAAAAAATTAACTAAATATAAAGGAGAGGCTGTTGATGCAAAGGTACATAGGAAGTAATGTTAGAGAAACAATTTATTACATAGGACAAGTATACACCCATCCCACATATTTAATAACATTGTAAAAGGAAAAGGGATGAGGGTATCCAGATTGTGCGCAAATGACAAAGCACTTAAATATGAGTTAAGTGAACTGGGAAATAGATTTAATAATAGGGGTTACAATATACACAAGGTGAATAATATTTCAACATAAGTTAGGGGACTGAGAAAAATGCAGGCCAAACCATACTTCTCAGAGACTGACATTGTAAAGGATAAAGAAGGACTTAACAATAATTTAGTAAGAATGCCAGTGTATTAATCTAGTAATGTCAAGCAAGCCTTAGAAGTACATAAAAACATTTTGGCCAATTTTAACAGCTGAAAAAAAGATCAGAGAGATAGTAGTGGTTACCCCAAGGTTTCTTTTCAAGAATATGAGACCCTTAAAAAGGCTTTTATGCTATCCCAAAATTAGGGAGGCTAGAAGTGGAATTAATTTATTTACAAAACCCTGTTTGAAATGTCAATTTTGTACCTATATACACACTACAGGTTAGTTTTTTCATCCGGATCTGGAGAAAATAATCTTATTTACTATAGAAAGTGACTGTGACACCATGCTTATAGTTTATCTGGGTCACTGCATAGAATGCCAGTCATTCTATATAGGTAAAACAGATCACAGATTAAGAGATAGAATAAGGGAGCAAAAGCATAATATAAGCAAAAGAGCAGCCAGTAATGCATTGGCCTAACATGTTATGAATCTTCTTCTTCTTTCGGCTTTTTCCCAGTTAAGGGTCACCACAGCGGATCGCCTTGTCCGCACATTGAATGGCAGTGGAGTTTTACGGTGTTGAGTTGCCAGCCCGGCGCCCAACCTTCCACAGAAGGCACACTCACACCTAGGGCCAATTTAGAGTGTCCAATCCACCTGCAGCATGTCTTTGGGATGTGGGAGGAAACCGGAGCACCCGGAGGAAACCCACGCGACCACAGGGAGGACATGAAGACTCCGCACAGAAGGCACCCCAGCCGAGGATCGAACCAGAGAACCTCTTGCTGTGAGGCGGCAATGCTAACCACTGCACCACCATGGCCGCCCATGGCCTAACATGTTATGAATAATGATAATAAACATTGGTTTAAGTGTTTAGTTACAGATAAAACTAGAATAAGAGAAATAATGGATGATATCAGAAATAGGACAGAAGAAAAAGGGACAAGGTGGATAATACAGATAATAAGGATGAGAGCAGATAGTGGCAGAGTTTTAAATGAAAAAGTTCCTATTAAACCAATTTTGAAAGCTAGACCTCTACAAAGATAATGTGGTATGCTGCCCAGTCCTTCCATTTATTTATAGATAAAATATATAAGTTAATTTAATTTCTTATACAGAACTGTTAATAGGATTTTTTTATTTTAGATTTTAGGTATGTGATTTTAATAAATAATAATTTTAGCAATGTATTTTCTATGGGAATGTATTTATGAGATATGGGTGCTTTAAATGATAATTGATTCATTTTTTTTTTGTATTTAAATGGAAGACTTACACACTGTTAGCTAATGTCTGATGAAGCAGTTAGTTAAACTGTAAAAGTGCTTACGTTTTGTTTCAATAAATATCTTATGGTGTACTAAAATTGCAAGCCATCATTTTGTTCTGCTTTGTGGACTGTTCATATTTCTAAGCAGAACATTAATCTGGTGTGTTTTGATTATCATTTGTGAATCAATATTTGGGAAACCTGTACCACCTTCTTTCCAACTTTTTGCATGTCCTTTAAATGGTATAATTGGTTTATTAGGATACTATAGAAAATTAAAAATGAATAGAGTTTATGTTCTTTAAAATAACATTGGAAGGGATTATAATTAGTGACTGAGTATAACATAAGATTTTAGGCAGAATTACTATTTTAATTAATGCAAGACTATCTTCCATTGTGCAAATAACTTATACCAGTTTGTGGTTGAGTAACTATATTAATTACATTTTTATAATTTACTAACACTGAGTATTTGCAATTAGATGTTATAATAATTCCACATTATTTAACTTGTATATTATACCATTTAAACTTCTTATATATTTTTAACAAATGATTGTTTTTTATTAATTAGCAAAGTATTTGTTTTGCATTGATTAAATGTCAAACTTGAAATCTTTTGAAAACCATTTATGGAATTAACTATATGTTTTAACAATGTTTGTATATTACCTATAGTTAGTAAAATATCATCCATAAAAAGTTGTATTTTGGAGGTATAATTCTCATCAGTTGAAAACCCTTTATATTTTTATCTAATATAGTTAGCAAATGGTTCTATACATAATGCAAATAACAGAGGGGACAGTGGACAACCTTGTTTAGTGCCTTATGAGATTTTAAATGATGCAGAAAGAAACCTATCTTAACAAATGAAAATAACTTGTTGTAAAGCTTTGCTATTAAATTTATAAACTCCTGAGAGAAATTATGTTCTTTAAGCACTTTATTTAAATAAAGACAATCCACTGAGTCCAAAGCTTTATCTGTATCCAGACTTATCAGTGAAAGTTATTTTTATTCTTATTTGCAAAATCAATCAAGGTATTAAGCCTAATAATATTACATTGCACCCTCCTATTTAATACAAATCCAGGTTGATCATTATTTATTTCTCCTTGCAAAAATATTTTCATTAGAGTAGACATAAGTAACTTATAATCATCATTTAAAGTGAAATAAGATGATATGAAGAGCATAATTTAGGATCTTTACCTTGTTTTAACATGGGTAAAACAAGAGAAAATCTCCAAGATGGAGATACATTGCAAGAATATTTAATTTCTTCAAAAGTTTTTAGCAAAATTTTTAACATATTATCAGGAATTAACTTTAAAAGCTCTACTATTATACCATCTAATCCTTCAGCCTTGTTCATTTGAAGATTTTTAATTTGATCTTTTAATCCTTTAAAAATTACTTATAAGTTCAATTTTTTTGTTTTTTAGTTAAATTATAATGTAGATTACCTTTTAAAACGCTATCAACTAAACTGCTATTCCCTAAAGTACTATTCTTACTATTAATTTGTTCATAATAGTTCCTAAAACACTCTAATTTATCCTTTAAATCTGTCACTGTTTTATTCTTATCTCCAATTTTATATGAGATTTCTTCAATATGTTTTATATTATTTATTTTCTTTGATATGAAAGCCAATCTATGCAGATGTTTAGTGTTTATAGAACTTGATTGCAAATTTAGTTTTTCTAAGTTTATTGAAATTTTATGATTTAGTATTTCAACATATTTCTGATTCAATGCTTTCAACTCTGAATTTGCAGACTTACCATTAAGATTTATATTTACTTTGATTTATCTATATTAGACTGTAAAACATTTAGTTCTCTATCCCATTTCTTCCTTTTAGAAATATACCAATTTTAATTTTACCATTCTATTCCAAGCTTTTACCATGTCCCACAAAATTACCTCTATAATGTCACCATTATTAGTAAACTCTAAACAATTATTTATCTCATTTAAAAAAAATCACTAAAACTATGAATTTTAATTATGTATGCAAGATTAAACGTAATTGCATTGTGGTCAGTTAAAGGACAAGAAACTGTCAACACATCCTCAGTTTTTGAATATAGGCTACTAGAAGTAAAAACATTATCAATATTAGTTTGGATACCAAATTTAAATGAATAATGAGGATAATTAAGACATTCTGATAATCTTAAATCATAAATGTCTCTCATCTTCATAGATTTAATGAAGGGATCTAAGTAGCTAGCAACTCAAAAATGTATGGGTTTCTTCTTAACAGTAGTATCATTATTAGATGAAATACAATTAAAATATCAGCTATAATCATTTCTCCATTCATATAATAATAATTTTTGAAACTTTAGCTCCAATCCCAAGAAGTCAATAGGTACTTATAAAAGTTTAACATATTTTAGTATTTATTTCTACTACAACCAATCCCAACACACCATTCTTATCAGAATAAGTATCCATACATTTTGGCATAACCAATTAATTTTTCCATAAGAAAAGAGTGCCTCTTCTTTTTTATCTAAACTGAGAGCTAACTAGAATTGAATAATCTTTTAAAAGCAAGCTGTTTAAATGATTAGTTAGTAAGTGTGTTTCTTCTAAAATGACTATATGAGCTTTGTGAACCTTCAGATATTTAATTAATCTATTCCTCCTTAATGGATTATTTTGACCATTAATATTAAATGAAATTCATTTGTAAACTGACATATTTAAAATCAAATAACTTAAACATTTACATATAAGTGGTTTAACACAATTACTAAGAACCAAGTTTCAATACAGCTTGTTGTGGACATATATACTAATTCTAAAAGTAGGTACCCTAACATGGAATAACAAAATCCTGGTTTGATGATATAATCATACAAAACACTCTCTAATGACTCCGTTAAACTACCTAATCTCAATCTATTGCTACTACTTCCTAATAATAAACTAGTGACATCTTAAACTGAAGTAACAAAGCATACCCACATTAGATTTCTCATGTTTATATTATGCATATTTAATGAACTCTATTTAGCTAATATTTAAATAAACCACAAAATGAAATTATTAACATTTAGCTTTTCACTACCATATTTTAGCTAGATAAACAATTATTCACTGACACTAAACACAATGTAAAATTTGCTAGCAAACTAACATAGATTGTCTTTCACAAATCAAATATATATACCATATAGAAAATTATATTTTCTTCATGCTATCTTAATACTTATACAAAAAGAAATCAAGAGCATGTATTAAAATCAGTGCACATCTCAAAACACCTTACTTTTTTATAACTTTAAGCAACTAATTTCTTTATGACAAAAGAGACCTTGCATCCCAAGATCTAAACATGCATATCATCCTTACTCCTATATCTACACAAACATACATTTATTACACCATAAATAATCATAAATCCATATACTACTAATCTATATTAATATTTTCCAATAAATCTTATATTTTAAATCAGATTAGCATATTGCATTATATAGCACAGTCAGCAATACAGCCGGCAAGCTAATAAACTGTAGACTTCACTCTATTCCTGTCAACAGCAAACATAATGGGCTAGATTCATGAAGGCTTGCATGGAGTCTAAGAGTAGAGTAAGACTCCATGCAGCCAACATGTCCACCGAGCGATCCAGGAACAGCCGGTAGGGGCGTGCAACAGAGCTACCAAAATGAGTCCTACACGGACAGGGCTTGGATATGCAAATTACCTCGATTGCAGGTGAAAGCTATGCAAATGAGGTAAATTTATGATCCAGGAAACTTGAACCAATCCTAGTAAGAGTAGTGTTATTTGCAGAAATGTACTCAGTTGACAACTGAGAATGGTTCTGCAAATAGCAAAACGGAACTGTGACAGCTCCAAAAAAAGGATGCATCCAGTTGAGCAAGCATGCCAATGGCCAAAAATATGGCCATTGGCAATGTTCACTGATGAAAAATAAAAATAAAATAATGTTTTTTCTCGACCCAATCCCCGGGGTTTAAGTGTAGCGCAGTGCCACGCAAATGCGCTGCACTGCAAAAACCAGAAAATCAATAATGAAGATCCACAAATGTGGATATCATTGCTATTCTGAATTTACAATGCAAGGGAATGGCAGGCTGAAGACACCATGGACACCGAGTAGAGATTGCTAAGGGGGGAAGCTCAGTCAAAGAGATGTAACCAAGCATTAGTAGGCAATACTATGCAAATGAGGGTTAGGATAGTGAATCACAAGTTTACATAGCAAATGAGCACAGTCAGTGGAGTGTAGGAGTAGGATAAGGTGAGTAACAGAGTAGAAAATAGGTGACATCATGAGGGGGGTATGTATGAAAGAAGTGAAGCTCATTGGAGCAGAGTGGCATGTGTCAGCTGTCATTTACACATCAGTGGAAGAGGTGTGTCAACAGGTAGGCTAGGTAAAGGCAAGAAATTGAAGGTGTATGCCGTGGATAACACTAAAGTTTCTTGTAGAAGTGCTTGCAGTGTGTTTGCACATGGGTGCGCACCTGTATATCTGGGTAAGACTGTGTGCACGTGTGTACACCTGTGTGCATGCGTTTAAGCCGAAGTAAGCATGTCTAAGGTTGTTTAGAGTTGTGTAAGTGCATTTGCGCTGGTGTGCGCATGTTTTAGCAAGAATAAGTAAGTTTTAGTCAGTGTAAGCATGTGTGCGCGCATGTGAGCTGGTGTGCACGTGTTTGTGCCTGTGTGTGCGGCACTGCCCCCCTGAGGAAACAGAAAGGGAAAAGGAAGCACAACAAATAGTAGGAAGTTAACCAGGGAGTACTAGCAGAGCTGGCAGGTGAAAACAATCAGAATCAGGGAATTACACAGGCAGTACACTAGCCCAACCCAGCCCAGCACTTAAAACTCTGCAAACAACACTCCACTATGTTTCTTTCAAGAGACACTGCAACACTGCAGTAAGCTAATAGAAGTGAAAACTGAAAAAGCTTTACTGAGACAAAGAAATGTTAGGGGCTGCCATCGCTGTTATAAGGTGACATATGCAACATGCTGAGGGTGGTGACAATGCGAATGCTGCTGGACAACCCACAGTGAGGAGACGGAGAAGAGTGTACAGGCCCTGGGTAACCTACCAGGGGCTACATGAGCTGGAGATAGTGGAGTACTATAGAGTGGACAGAGACCTCTTGCAGCCAATTGTTGAGCTGTGCAGGCCACACCTCACACACACAAGCAACAGAGGGGAACCCATCCCTGTGGAAACCAAGGTATGTGTTGGCCTAAGAATATTAGCAACAGGTACCTTCCAGAGACCAACTAGTGATATGATGGGGATATCACAGGCATCAGCATCCAGGGTACTGCACCAGTTCCTGGATGCCATGTCAGCACATGTCGGTGATCATGTATATTTCCCCAATTCCCGTGAGGTATTGGCCAGCAGTATGCGTCTCTTCCAGCAAATAGCGGAATACCCTGAGGTAGTGGGTGCAATAGACTGCATGCACATATTCATCAAAGCACCAGCCGGTGAGCGGGGTAGGCTCTACTTCAACCGTAAGGGCTTCCCCTCCATCAACTGCCAGGTCATGTGTAATGCTCAGGGAATAATACTGAATGTGTGTGCTGGCTGCCCTGGAAGCTACCATGATTCCCATATCTGGCATCTGACGCAGCTCTACCAGATATTTGCTAATGGGGGCATCCCTCATGGTCACCTAGTGGGGGATGCTGGCTATGCACTGGAGCCGTGGCTGATGACACCCATTAGAAATGCACACACACCTGAACAGAAACGCCATAATGAGGCACATGTGCAAACACGTAATGTAATTGAGCGTGTGTTTGACCTGCTCAAGTCACAGTTCTGGTGCCTGGACACATCTGGTGGAGCCTTGCAGGACTCACCAACTACATGTACCCAAATTGTCACAGTATGTGCCATGCTACATAATATGATCCTGCAAAAACAGCTGCAGCAGGAGCAGCATAGGCCTGGGCCAAACAGCCCCCCACCATTGCCAAGGCCATCACAGGCAGAGCGTGACTCAGAGGAGGAACAACCTGAGCCTACCTCAGTAGGCAGAAGGAGACATGCCCAGTATGCTTTGGCCTTAGCAAAGAGGCAACGCATAGCACATACACTGGCTCAGTAGGAACCCTGGAAATGATACCCCTCTCTGACTTTCACAAATAGTAAAAGGGATGCCTAACTTGACACTACCTGTTTCCAAACATGTATAGGGAGTGCAGTATGTGCATCCGACATAGGTAGCCCTGCAGCACCACCTGAGGCATGATTGCCATGTGTTAAGCAATATAAAGCAGTGCTAAACAGCTTTCACCACCATTTAGTATATGTAAAGCAATTGCACACACTAACACTAGCACAACTGTGGTCAATGTTGAGCAATATTGGGCAATGTTCTGTAATGTTGGTTAACGTTGAGCAATGTTGGACAAGCCTGGTCTACGTTGGGCATAGCTGAACAAAAGCCAACATGCTCATATTTGCTCTACTGGCCCTTAAGCAGTCTGGTCTGCTCAGTATGAAAATATAAAGCAGTGACAGGCCTCAAACCCAGGATACTGTGCACTACACATACTACTGAGCCATTAAACCATGACAGTATTACACTGGTCAGCCTGTATGAAGAAATGTTGATAAATCTATGCAACGTATCTCATGGAAACCCTGCAAGCGCAGCATAATCCCTGTCGAGTTATGACACAAAGGTGAGCCCTGCAGTAAGAATAGAACCTGATTTTTAACACACATATAGTATAATTGTTAATATTGGTCATGTTCACACACATCAACAAATGTAGTGGACTTCAGACAGCAACATACTGAAAGGTCACACTGGGCATGCTCACACACGAATAAACGAGACAAATGTCAGGCAACAAAACACTGAAAGGACAGACTGGGCATGCTCACACACTTGAATAAATGAGACAAATGTCAGGCAACAAAACACTGAGAGGACAGACTGGGCAGGCTCACACACTTGAATAAATGAGACAAATGTCAGGCAACAAAACACTGAAAGGATAGACTGGGCATGCTCACACACTTAGGCCATGTCTGAGTATAGCAGTGGGCCACACATATCTGGCAGTTACATGTGTTAACACAGGAACCTCTCAGTATTCACCAATCTGCCATGTGCACACAGTTATATGACAACAGACACATATATAATATATTGGAACCCTGTCATAATAAAATATGTTCTGCAGATACTTAGGTTGTTCATAGAAAGTGTGAAAGCAAAGAAGAGAAAAAACCTGCAATCAGTATCATCAATAAACAATGTGCATCCTAAACATTACCCTAGGTGCATAGGTTGATACTAGCCTATCTGCCCTAGGGCATGTATAAGCTTAGCCAGAGTGTGTTTGGCTTTCGCAGCCCTGTTAGATTAGTAGACTGTGCCTGTGAATAGTAGGTCACACAAGATAGGCCTTTTACATTTGCTTTATTGTGCCTCTGTCCAGCAGGGAACCAGAAGAGATTCCAGGGGTAAACATATGATCACCCATCCACTCGTCAATATGTCTCCTGTAGGGGGTCAGTGGGGGGCTCAGCCTATGCATGACTGGGATCCCATTTCAGAGTGAGGGAAGTGTCTGGGATAGAAATGTGTCCCTCCAGCATGTCCTATAAATATCTGTGCTGAGGTGTAAGTCCCTGGAGCATTTAGCTCTAAGGGAACCAGATATCCTGAGTTGGAGCATGTCCATTAATTCTGTGTTGGACATGGCTGTAAACAACAGGCACAGATCGCATCCGAGTAGGTGGTAAGCAACTGAGTAGAGCTGGAGTTACTTTAGCCGAACTGCACAGGGCATCTGTGTGAGTCCCTAGATCCACTTGGTGAGGTACTTTTGTGACCAATACAGTTGCTGCAGGTGTCGGGTAAGGTACATCCCAAATGGGCATTGTATCCAATCATGGGACTCATGAGTATAGGGGCACAATGACTTTACTTGATCTAGATGTGAAACCCGTTGGGATAGGGAGGGCTATATAGAATGTCTGTCTAACCACTATGGCAATGCGATTGTCAAAGGCAAGATTACAAACTACTCATGTCCCCATATCCATAACAACTTCTACCATACTTAATGTATTAACACCCATGTGGTAATGTGTGGGCACTATGTGATTCCCAAAGGGGATGACTATGCATTTAATGGCATTCAGCAGTAGGCCATGGCTCTGGCACCAGTTATCCATCTCTGTGAGACCCTTTTGGAGGATGCTTGTGCCAGCTGGAGAGTCAAATATGGCACCCAATTTACAGTCATCTGTGAACATGGTCAGCCATATTTCTCCTGTGTTAGCCTGTACGTCAGAGGAATATATACTGAACAAGACAGGTCCCAGGACTGAGCCTTGTTGGATGCCACATGTAACTGGTGTAGAGTCAGACATGGCACCTGCAATACATACCATGTGGGTGCTATCCCTGATCCACTTAGCAATCCATCTTGTGACATATGTGTCGATATCTAAGCTGGTGAGCTTATGTATGATGCCCGAGTGGGGTATTGTTGTGAAGGTGTATGTGAGGTTCAGGTAGACTGTGTGAACTACCTTCCCTATGTCTATGGACCTGGTAACTGTTTAAAGAAGTCGATCATGTTCAAGAGGCAAGATCTGCCCACAACAATGCTGAATTGTGTAGGATCCAGTGCCTGTAGGTTCCCGATGTCTGTGTGTATGAGTACCATGATGATACGCTCCATAGCTTTGCAGACCAGGCTAGGTAGGCTTATAGGGCGATAGTGTCCGGGGTCTGTTGTGGCACCACCTTTGTAGAGTGGGACCACTGTTGCTGTATCGCCATTCCTTGGGTACATATCCTGTAGTAAGTCTGATATTGAACAGTGACTTCATGTGAAGGTTACGTTCATCATGAAGCTTGTGTAAGATGCAAGCCGGGACACGGTCTGGTCCCATTGATGCTTTGTTGTCTGCCTTGGAGAGGGCAGCACTCACCTGATCATCTGTGATGTCAGGGAGGCTACACTCTGTCGGGATAGACATTTGCTCATTAGGGGAATTGGGGGGTGACATTTGCACTGAACCTGTTTGCCAGGATGATGGCAATGTCTGTGGGTTCAGTGTATGTATTGTCATTTCGCAGTAACACACAGCATATCTGGGAGTTGGCACCCAGGTTCATGACATAACTAAAGAAGGCCTTGTGATTGCTCTCAGTGGGTGGTGCAATTTACCTTTCGAAGTGGGTCTTAGATGAATTCATGAGTGAACGTATCTTCTTGCTAGTACTGATCAGAGATGCCTTCCCTTATTGGGATTGTGCTCTATCATGTAGTAGCCCCCTCCTTTTCTTGTATAGTTTATTTATGGCTGTGGTCCACCAGACAGGTCCCCTGCCTTTGGAGGAGTGAGTCTTGTTCTTATTTGGGATAGCACTATCCATGCATTCCAGTAGGTGTCAATAGAATGTGTTTGTAAAGGATTCAGCGGTCTGAGCCATACTTATCTCTGTCCCAGGGTATTTGAAGGATACCACCTTGGTTTTGAGGAGTGTGACATTTTCTGTTGGTAAGTACTTCACCAAGAGAACCTAGGATGGGGATGGGGATGGGATACGGATGTCCAGTGAGATAAATGTATGGTCTGACCTTACCACTGAGCGGCATATCTCTGGTGTGGAACATGGAGTCCCCATGTTGGTGATGATCAGGTCCAATATGTTTTCCCCTCATGTGGGTGTGGTGACCAGTTGTGACATAGCATTTGTGTTTAGAAATTCTAGCAACCATTGGGCGAGGGTGTTGTGGCTTGAGTAGTATTCCCAGTCAATGTTTCTGTAGTTGAAGTCACCCCATATAATGGTGTTTGTAGAGACTGTCATATCCTCCAGTGTTCCCAGGAAAGCTGAGTGGGGTTCCTGAGTTTGGTCGGTGGTCTGTAGCAGGCTACAAACTGAAACACAGTTTTGCCCACTGTTAGTTGCACATGTATGGTCTCTCATGCTTTCTGCAGTGCTACTAACCTGGAGGTGTGTGTATCTGTGATGTATACGGATACTCCCCCTAAAGTTGTTGGCCGGTCCAAGTCTTGTGGCCGAAAAGCATGGTATGAAGTATAACCTGGTAGTACTGGTGTGCATTTGGGAGCCTGAACTAGGTGACTGTTACTGCACAGATATCGATATTCACCATACTGAGGAGAGTCTTGAGTGTGTGCATTCTGGGATCTAGACATCTGGTGTCGAGCAGCATTACCCATACTTTTTTTTACCTTGTATTGTCCATGGAGGTGGGTTTGTCATTTGAGCCTTGCCCAAAAAAGGCACTGTGGGGGTGGCAACAGCCTTAGCCAGTATTTGAAAGTCCAGGGGTGACAGGTGCAAGCTGTCCGTAGCGAAGCTATGTGGCATGTTGAGCATGTCATCCCAGGCTGACAGACACTGGATCCCCTTTGAATGACACCAATATGTTAGCCAACTGTTACAATTGATCAGCTTGTCTGTATACTGAGCCATCATTCTTGGTGAGGGTAAGATGCTACACAAGGTCAGGGTCATACTGGCCTGGTTTACATGATCACAGAGCTCCTCTATGTCCCTTGTCATGTAGTCCAGGGAAGAACGTCTGAGGTAAGTCACACCAGCATGGACAATGATGGAGCCATATTTGTACTTGCTTTGGTGTGACCAGAGTGCATGTTTAATGTGGCAGAACCTGCCACCTGACAGACAGCACAAAGTGTCCTTCTCCTTGTTCAGCCTGGTGAGTGTGACGTCAGTGTGTCTGACAATAGAGTCATCTATTAAAAGTGTATTAGGTGTGTTTTTACCCCTAAGGGCAGTGACTGTGTGGCACACTGACTTTGTGAACCATGTGATATGTGGGTAATGTCGTGGGGTAGCAGTTGTCTGGGTGTCTGCTTAGGAGGTCTCTGCTGCTTAGTCAGATATTATGTAGAGCCTCTGAGTATGTAATTGTGTGGTAATGTAGTTTGTTTGCTGTCGCTATAGGTCTATGTGTGACAGAGTTGTGGTGTGTGTGTGGTTACCTTCACCACCTTATAGACTGTGCTGATCATGGGTCGAAAGAGCTCAGCCTCCCGTTTGTCTATATAGTTGCATCTCCCACATATATCTGAGTTTGTTGGGAGGAGGTGAGGGTTGTCTGTGTACATAAGGCAGTTGTAACATTGCCTTAAAAGTCCCATATTCACCAGCTGGACTGGAGAGTACACGCGAAACCAACCGTTGGACATGCCAGGATATTATGATGGCATACTCTCTGTTGACTGATCAAAAGGGATCAGTAGGGTGTTAAATCTATAAAAGAGTATAACAGAGGTTTAGTGCTCAGGTATGTTGGCGTGTTTGAAAGATTATCTGCAAAGGAGTCCAGACAGAACCATGACACTTCCTTCAGCTATGTCATACGCAGCACTGTACACACATATATGTCCTGAGTCAGGGCCAACTGTACCTGACTGACAATGCCGACATCCTGTCAGACAGGCACATACATACATACCCACCTCCCACTGACAAATGTCCCTATCATCATACCAGGAGATATCACATGTAGAATGGGTAAACAGCTCCTTCCAAAGCTGAAAACATAATAGCAATTGGATGACATTTTTCCCGATATGTGTCATAAGTGAACTACAGAACAAGCAGACCCTGCACCTGAATAGTCTGTTGAGCCACATCCTCTCTGCAGGATCTGAAACTGTTGAATGTGTTACAGCAACATATGGCACACCCCACAAGTGTTGGTGCACAACAGACCATGGGAACTATAGTCCTATAAGCCTATGATGTCTGATCTGCAAGTCCATTGAGTCTATCATGATTGAAGTCATGAACAGATCTATTGGAAGCTGACAAACACACAGCCCTGCCAACTGTGGTATGATCATGGGCAGATCATGGTTCCCAAACCTGCAAGACTGTTTGCAAGGCAGCCACCCAGGACACACATCACTGAAGGGAGCTACACACATCCCACATAGGCTCTGAGTAGCCCTTTATCAACATCACAGACACATGTTGTATCCACAAATTCAACAACCTGTGCATAAATATGTAGTGTCATATGAAGGAATGGTAATTTGTCCACAGATAGATCACACAAGCTAAGAATTGCGGAGTCCTGTTCAAGCTGTTAACACCTGCTGACCCACATGGTTCATTCCTGGGATTGCATAAAACAAAGTGCACACACACTTTCATGTCCAGTCTGATGATGTCAGCATCCTACAAATATAGCAGGAGAAAATAAAATACCCAGTAAAACATATAGTGCATCATGTTAATGCATACCTCTGTAGTATCATAATGTAATTAGGTAGGGGTATGAATCCTGCAATTTCTGTGTGTGATCTCCTGTGAGAGGAGTATGAAAAGAGGTTGATTCTTCTTTGGCAAGTATGATGATATCAGCATCCTAGAAATATAGCAGGAGAAATAAAAGCACCCAGTAAAGCATATAGTGCATCATGTTAATGCGTATTTATGTCATAACATAGCTAGGTAGGGGTTTGAATCCTGCAATTGTTCTGTGTGTGTGTGGGGGGTGTGATTTCTTGTGAGAGGAGTTCCCTTTTTGGAGACTAGGAAAACACATGAATAGAGGTAGATTCTTCTTTATCAATTCTGATGATATCAGCATCCTAGAAATATAGCAGGAGAAATGCAAGCACCCAATAAAGCATATAGCGGGTTGTGTTAATGTGTATCTCTTTAGTATCATAGTTAGGTAGGGGTTTGAATCCTGCAATTGCTGTGTGTGTGATTTCTTGTGAGAGGAGTGCCCTTTTTGGAGACTAGGAAAACACATGAATAGAGGTAGATTCTTCTTTGGCAAGTCTGATGATGTCAGAATCCTACAAATATGGCAGGAGAAAAGAAAACACCCAGGAAAGCATATAGCACATTGTGTTAATGTGCATCTCTGTAGTATTATACCATAGTAGGTAGGGGTTTGAATCCTGCAATCACTGAGTGTGTGTGGGTTCCTTTGAGAAGACTGCCCTTTTTGGAGTCTGTGAAAACACATTCAAAGAGGTAATCTCTTCCTTGGCATGTCTGATGATGTCAGTATCCCAGAAATACAGCAGAGGAAATGAAAGCTTCCAGTAAAGCATATAGCATGTCATGTTACTGCGGATCTCTCTAGTATCATCACATAGTTAGGTAGGGGTTTGCATCCTGCAATTGCTGCGTGTGTGTGTGTGACACTGTTGGTTAATGTGTTGTGGGTTTTGCTTTTACAACTGTATGACATAACAATAAAACAACAGTATGTGCATTGCACACTTCTGGTATATGTGTGGCAAATGCATATATGTATACATGACCTCAGTTGTTATCTGTGTGGCAAATGCATATATGTACATGTGACCTCAATGAGTTCACAGGTGTGAAGCCTGCTTTCTGCATGAATACATCTGTTACCATTGACAGTCTGTGCTACTGCTTCTCAGACCTTAGGTCACATATGTATGTATGTGTCAGGGCCAGCCACTGTAGTGATCTGTGGCCTAGGTCATCTGTGTCACACACACCCATGACAGTTTCTATAGAATAGTGTGAGTGAGGGGTCATGCCTGGGGTATATGTTAGACATGTTCAAACACAACACAGTCTGTCAATAATGGCCATTCATTACAGGTGTACAACACCTCCGTGGATATGCTTACAGACCCCTTCATGCTTATGTGATTCACTGAGGGACATCAGCATACCTTTGGAAATGTGGATACCAAAGGACAAATGACATAAGATGTGGCTTTATGTACACATTGGTACCCCTGCTACATGTTGTGGGCCACTAACAATGTGGTACTGTCAGGATACTATGTATTGTAAATGTGGATGACTATGCTATAGTTGGCTTATAGCTTTACAGCATGTGTTGGTCAACAGGTATCTGTCTGTATGATACCCTTGTGGAGGATAAGTGTCTCATTTGGAGAATGCATTGTAGGCCACTGTATGCATTATCAGATCTGGATGGAGATATCCCTAGTGTGTTTGCTTGTACCTGGGATGTCTACATGCCAAACAGGAGTGGTCCCAGGAATGTGTGGCGGCCAATACCACTGGTTACTGGTATAGAATAGTACCAGAAGGACACAAATGCTACTGTGTATCCTACATCTGTGCAACAGTTGTCAAGACATCAACTAACAATTGGGTAAAGTCAGGCTGTTGAGGTTATGTATACTACCAATATGCAAAACAATGACCAATATAAACAGTATCACCCACAGCATAGTGTCAAACCATGTCATACATACATGTGTACCCAAGTCGTAACATATGTGTAGTAAAATGCAGGCTGGCCACCAATAGGAAATATGAAGTGTTAACACTGTGTAATACAGGGCATGTCACCCTTCCCATGTGTCCACTATGAACATGCATGCAGATGGTGCACCTCCACCATGTTCACAAATGTACACCTGCAAATCTGTACTGAACACATCACAGACATACCATCTACTCACCAGCACATGCTGCCAGTACCGCACACATCAGCCAAGTGGCACATGGGCAGACAATACAGTATTGGAATTAACACTGGTGTAAACAATACTACATTGATAATCATAGCTTTAATGCATCATGCCTGCTCAGATATACCTACAAGGATATCAGTACACCTTGCTGTTGACATGCTAACATTGCTACACTGCTATTAGGTCACCCTGTGCATCAGCACCATGTAAACCTGTTCCTGCATCATTGTCACAGATGACAGGAGGTGGCACAGTTTCATCATATGCACAGGGTGTGTTATTTGTTTGCCAGAGCCCGACAATGACCCATCCAATCAACATGTGTGTGTGTGTGTGTGTGTGTGTGTGTGTGTGTGTGTGTGTGTGTGTGTGTGTGTGTGTGTGTGTGTGTGTGTGTGTGCGTGTGTGTGTGTGTGGGACAACAGTACAGTATGGGTCAATGTTGTTGTAATGTGTGTGTGTGTGTATGTGTTAGCCCTAGGTGTTTGGTTTATGTGTGTGTGTCTGCATGCACACAGATCCACCTTGTGGCTGTCACATATGGATGATTGTGGGACAGCCACAGACTGTACCTGCCAGGCTGTACAGCTCACTGTCTCCGGCCATGGACACAGTACCTGTGCCTGCCAGGGGTGCCACGGACAGTATCGGGTACCAAGCCAGACTGGGTACTATCGTCAGAGGCAGAGGGATGTCGACTGGACCCATGTACCTGCTGGGACTGGCCAGAGCCATGTGCATGTGGTCGTCTAGGACTGTCTATTGACAGCCCAGCCCCACCATTGCTGGGGCTGGTACTGCCATGACAGGAGCGGCTGGGACTTATGTGTCGTCCGCAACGAGTGCCAGCTGATGATGTTGCTGGCATATGTCCACATCGATGTCTTAGCCATCCTGCACTGTCCTGGCACATGGACATTACATTGCATAGGACATCTAGTGTCTCCCCCAACGTCTATCAATGACCTCGGTGTAATTACGGATGGCACCGGCAAGGTCACGGATACTGTCATTGATAGCGGTGCTGTGAGCCCTCTGCGCTCTTAGTCCCTGCCTAGTGTACAGTTCCATACGTACCTGTGCCTGCATTACAGACCGGAACATGGCCGAGGTTGTGAGACCTGTGGGGGCACGTCTGCCAGGGGCATTATGACCAGCAGTGCTCCCACGAGCATGCCTGGACATATGCCTATGTGGTACCATTCCAGGTGTCTGGTTATGGCTGCTGTGTGGGGTTGCATGTGCCATAGATACCACACTATCCAGGTCAGTGCCTGCTGTATGCTGTTCCTCCGCTAAGGCCATTGGTGTTGAGGGATGTATCGGCAGTATGAATGTGTGCATAGATGGGGTGGACAGCTGTGTACTGTCGATTGGTGGACCAACAACAGACCCTGACAAACCTGCCTGTGCCACTACACATGTGTCATCATGCCCACTATTTGTGGCAGTGACCTCAGGTTCCCTGCTGCACTCATCCAATACCTCAGCACCTATGAGAGGAAGACAGGAAACACGCTTCACAATCTGTGCAGAATGTTAGCGCACATGCACACATGTACACATGCACACATGCACACGTACACATGCACACATGCACACATGCACACATGCACACATGAACACATGCACACATGAACACATGAACACATGCACACATACACTACTCAGTCAAGTTGACACACACACACACACACACACACACACACGCACACACACACACACACACACACACACACACACACACACACACACACACCAACAGCAAAACGGAGCATATCCATTAGTGGTTGATGGTGCAGTACAGTATCACAAGCCAAAGAGTCCTATCACACGTGTCAGCATGCAGGATGTGTGTTGATCAACAGCATGCAGTGCGAGTGTGGAGAGTCCTTGTTGATAACAGTATACATGTCTTTGATGCATGTGTGTTTTTCAATGTTTGGCCTCACCCTGGTACACAACGTATACATGGACACAACATTGCTGTGCAAGTCTGGAATGCTTTCCAATGTCCTGTGCACCATCACTCATAGGTATACATACCATGGCCAGATGCACACAACTGTCAGATGTAAAGCAATGAATGCTATGTGTAGTACTGTAGCTACTGTAACTGGATGTAGTGTAGTACCATGAGCCATCATCAGGCAGCATCATGTGGTCACTCAGGGCCACTAATGTATGGCACACTGGCAACTATCTTGCTGTACCTGACCTGCACCACTTTGGCTACATTAACCATTTCACAGCCAGTTGTTACATGGGTATTTAAGGTGTTCAATAGGGAGCATTGCCTCACATGAATGTGTTGTGTGTTGAAGTGGGTCACACTGCCCCATGATAGTCCTCTACCCCCAGGTTTAGTATGCATGCTGTGTTGTTGACATTTGGGATACTGGAGTATGACCTTACAGCAGGTGTCTACATATGCTATGTGTATCAAATTAACACTAACTACATATGACAAAGTGGTGTATGTTGTGTGCATGTGTATTGACTCTGCCTATACAATGTCCACTACAATGTACCACAATTGGTTGGGATGCTCTGTGTATTGCATGTGTTTGAGGTGGATACTCATGTTACTGGGATGTGCATAGTCCCAGAGAAAAAATGTAGAGCATGCATTATGTGTAGGTGTTTTACATGTGTATATGGCCTGCAGGTCTCCTATGACATGCACATGTTACATGCTATATTAAATGTAGAACACTCACCAGCATGGGTGTGCTGTCTTGCTATCACACCAGAGGGACCTACAAGGATATGAGACAGTTTGTCAGTGTCAACAACTATGCATTGCTGCTGTGTGTTTGCAATTCCACAGTAGTACAAGAGGTGACAGTCACAGGCATACAAATTATGTTCCAATTTATCAGTATTGCATGACACCAGGCTCCACATCTTCTGAATACACAGTACACATCTGGTAAATGCATGTTCTAACAATTGATCTAACAGTAGTCTACAGATATGCCATGTTACCTGCACACTCTGTATCTATGTGCTGGGTGACTCCGGCCTCCAAGATGACGCATGTCTGTTGTACTGCTCGTCCAGGAGCCACCACGCTGAGGAGCAGCTCTTCCACTCTGGTGAGGGGGGGGTGTGTTGATGCACCACCACCTGTGGCAAGCTGTTGTCTGTGGACATCGGCGGCATGCTGTCGGACATGTCTGATTGAATCACTGCAGTGATAGCGTACCTGCTCAGAAGTCCAGTTATGCATGCCTACAACATTCACCCGATGGACAACATCCTGTCACAGTGCAGTGTGTCCATGCTGGTCCTGGCTAGATCTGGAGAACAGCAGGTTGTAATGCTGTACCAGGGCATCAAAGATGACCTCCTCCTCCTCAGGGGAATAAGCAGGCTTCCTATTGTGAGACATATTCCTGTAAGACAATAAAACAGTCATTGTGAGCAAGCCATGTGGCACACTTAACATGCTAAAGTACAGACATCAATGAAATGCCATATATAGCAACCTATTGGCTGTCAGTAGATACACACCTTTAATACCACATAGGACTGCTCAGCCCACAACTGCCTGACAGTGCCTGGCACATACTATATTCCAAAACATGTTCTGCCCAGCAACAAAGTGGAACCAGTATGTAAGACTATACAACAGTACATGGCACACTCTATGTGACACAAAGCACCACCTAGCCACAGGGGGTGTGTATGAAGCTAATGCATGCAGACATTTGTCATCCATTGAAATGAATGTTAAGTACAGTTTAAGTACTATCAGTACACCATGCTACTTATTGATAGCAAACCCCTCAGTAACAGATGTAAACATTCATCACTATAGGTGGCATACTGCTGTAATACACTACACATGTTGCTAGATATGCACATATATCCTGTGACACATATGCCACCAAGACCATGTTACAGACATACCCACACACACATCAGACATACCTACAGGACACATAGGTATGGCAACCCAGATCAGTTTTACCTGTGTAACATACAGTACTGTGTGTCAGCACCTACAAAACCTCATGCCTGAGGTTTGTAATGTGTGAAGACTACAGGTAACAAACAAAATAGTGTGTCCAAGCAATGTGGATATAAACCATACTGTGCTGATTAGGCCTACAACTTCAGGTAGTACTACTGTTCATACAGGATTTGTATTCACTAGTATTACCAATCAATAAGCATACATGTACTGCTGAAGCCTACAATGGCACACTCCGGTCAACACCATGGGACTACGTCACACTGTATGCCTTACTGCTTTTCCTGCCTAGCAATAGCATACGTATCCTTTGCTGGGATTTGAGCTACAACACTACATACCATGATATACACGGTTTCACACTAGGCTATTACACATATACACAACTTTAACACATTCGCCTACACATTCACCATCACACCCATTCAACCTCACATAGCAAGTAATGCAACAAGTACATGTGTGTATGTATCGGGTCCTAGGTAGCTAATAGGCTATTATCCGTAGGACCTACGAAACCCTAGCCATATGGTACCCTGCCCTTTTACACCCATGTAATGTAGGTTCATGTGCCCCTGTCATGCAGAGCCACAGTGGTGACTCCTGGGTTATGTTTCCTATTTCACACCCACTCATCATGATTATTCATGACAACTGCTAATGAGAACCTTCATTTGCTATTGATAGATGGTTAGTTCCAGAGTATGGTATGTGTCTGAGATGATAATGTACCACTCCAGCATGTTCTGCTTTTTCACGTTATGGGTTTAGATCAGTACAGTGTGTAGCTTATTTGGAGTGTAATCTGTATATATGGAGCATGTCCAACACCTGTGGGTTTGGCATAGCTTTGTATGTTAGGCAGAGGTTGCCTCTGGGTAGGCAGTATGTGACACAGTGTAGCTGTGTTTTTGTAAGACAGTCTGCATAGGGCATCTGTTTGAGTCTGGTAATACACTTTGTGAGGTATGTGTCTGGCATCTACTGTTGCTGTGGATGTCTTCTGAGGTACATACCGACAGGGCCAATGTACTCTATGATGGGTGTTATGACTGATGAGTACAGTGGAACACTGACATCTTATTCCATGGATGACACACCTTTTCTGATGACATGTGGACCATACTCAGTTTACATGACTAGTGTGGCACTGTCATTATCAATAGGGACACTACTGTCCACCTTTGTCCCATAGTCTCTCATCACACTTTCAGTGTTGAGTAGACTACCACCTATGTGGTAGTTCATGGGTACAGGGTTTTTAACAAGAGGGATGGCAATACGTTTACAACATCTAGCTTGGGTGTACATATGAACATCCATTGGTGTACATATAGATATACATATAGGCACATATACCGTCCACCTTTCATGGTGGGAATACCAATTATGTAAAGGTTGAGAGGGATGCAGTTATGTAATGATATTGCACAGTCTTGTGCAGAATGCATGGAAGGTAGTGTCAGCCCATGTACCTTTAGCAGGACCCCCTATCTGGAAGACTAAAACCTGAGGAATCATACCCATGGCGTTTAAACACCACATGTCATATGCCAGCACAGTATGCTGTCTTGTTTGCCACACACTACCACCTACACATAAAAATGCACATAACAACCTGCAACAACATATAATTGTCCACCCTTCACAAACAGTTGCAGTATATCTCTTGCTCTATGCACATGTTCAGATGCTAATTTATCAGACACATACATATCTCTCCATATGTGTGTGCCATACACACACAGGGTACACACTGTTGTAAGTCTGTACACCTCACGGATGACCTGTTGGACCTTGCTACAACATGGACAGTTGCCACATGTGTGCATACAGTAATAGTACAGGGTGTATATATAGTTGCAAATGATAACACTACTATACTAGCCTGGTACAGCAGTTGCCAATGCTGAGCTACAAATTATGTTACTATCATGCATGTCTTACTCTGTCACATCCAAGTTTATATAGGTGTTTGCACTACTCCCCCAAACTGCCATTATATGCAGTACTGTACAGACCATAGATAACATGTTCAGATGTTCGACATTTAATGCTAAGATACATATGTCACAGTTATGTCCCACTGCACACAGCTACAAACTAATTTGTGCATGGCAGTAGTTATGCATGGCATCGCTGCATACATACCTACTACTGACACTTATGCATGTTTTTGAGTATGTACAGTACTATTCATAAACATCTACTACTTGCTGGTAACTACAAATCTGTTACATACCTGTTACTCACTGTCAGGTCCATCTGTGTATGCTTTTCAAGGTTTTCTTTTTATTTAGTAAGTAAAGTTTTTTACTTATTAGTTATTATTGGTTATTAATTAAGTTTTTTTTTCTTAATTAATATATTTAGGTTTTAAAGAAGTAAATATAATATTTACTTAAGTAAGGTTTCTTTATTAAGTAATAAAGTTTGTCAGTAGTTGCTGACACGTGCAATGTAATGATTGCATGTGGGGATAGCAAGTACAATCTGCTTTTATAGGTATCTGGGCATGTGCATGTGATGCCCTCTGCACCAAGTGGTGCCCAGCATTTGGTAAATGCATACAGCCTGCTGTGTGGTAATTGCAGTACTTACTGTCATAGCAACCCAATGCTATAAATTGCTAAGGTATGTAGGCATAGCCCTTTCAGATTTCCAGAGTGGGGCCCATGCTTGTTTGCTGTAGACACTGTTGTGTAAGTCAGAAGGTTGGTATACTTCTTATATCTGAAGCTAGAGGTGTAGGCAGTGATGTACATGTACTCAGGCCTGACTGTTGCCACTTGCAGTACAGAGCTATCAGTGTAGAGTTTAACTCACTCCTACAAATGCTTACACAACATTTATGTGATTATGTAGTTTCTTTTCCACTCATATAATTAACTGCCATACAAACGTAGTTATTGAGAAGTATTCTTTTGGCACATGAACTGTTTGTGAACTGTTATGCTGTGAATATTAATGTAGTCACTTCTGCAGGGTTTGTGGTTTTATTGTTGACATTAGCACAGGGTTCACAGAACAACTGGACAATTCCAGTACTGTGTATGCCTACCTACATCCTTGGTAGACCCTAAACACACACGTGTATTTAAAGTGTGGGGGGGTTGCTGACATACAGAGAGCATTATGTATTATTGTGTGAATGTTATCTTACTCGACTTAAAGGATTGGTGTGTACCTGTTGGTTCATCAAGGCAGGTGGTCTGTCTGCATAGTTCCCAACCGTGAACCTATCCAGATGGTAGTCAAATGTTACACTGTTATTCTTTGTCTGTGCAACCCACAGGTGTTTTCATCACTAGTACAATGGCATTGTTACAGTCAGTTGTTACCAGTACATGGCTACATGCTTTGGTATTTCTGTGTTGTACTCCTACATAAGGGTATGCTTGTGGAAGTCCTACCACAGCTATTTGCAGTGTGTGTAACAGCAGGATAGCTGCTATAACTGTGTGTTTGTGCCTCTGCCAGGCCTATGAAACACTCAGATACATCTTTGCATGGAGTCAGGGATAAGTAGTTAAATGTGAAGTACACCTTACACATAATAGAGACAGAAAAAGTCTAGACTTGTGTGAAGCAGTGCATATGGATACGTACTCCTTTTATGAAGTGCAAGCATTGTCTACGGTTATTATTGTCAGTATTCATTGTGTAATACCCCACCTTTCTGACTGATGTCAGTAGTTTTCAGAGGGATTCAGAGGGACACAGCTTAAATATGTTTCACAATCAGGGACATAAGTATTCACAGTTGGGTAGTATGGCCTCTGCCCTAATCAGATTTGCCACTGTTTGTCCTGCTATGATACTGTGTGGGGGTTGTAAAGAGCCTCTGTAACTTTATTTGCTGCTAGAATGGCTGCTTCTCATATCACACTCATGTAATACATTTCACAACAATTGCTGGTAAAGATCCACAAAACAAGCTTTGTGTTATGGCCTTCCTATTTTTCCCTTACATTCAGTCATTGAAATGCATGATATATTTATTTGAGCTTTCAGGTCTACACCCTTCATCAGCATACAAAATCACATTACACTGAACACATTTAAATAGAGGATAATTAGAATCACATGATCAAGCCAGCCATTCAAACAACCACTATGATAAAATATGTAATTTAGTTTAAAAACATTTCTTAACTTCTTAAGTGAAAATAATTTTCATGTAAATACATATTAAAATTTGAAATATAAAGTACAAAAAACTATTAAATGTATATATAAATAAACAAATACATCTATATATTCTCTCGCTGTCTTTTGATTAAAACTGGTTTTAAACTAACTGTTCTATGGTAATACTTATCAAGAACTTTTAATACAATGGCAGCAACTAAACCTTGAACTCAGTATTAGCTATATGAAGCTAATGAATCAATTCTTTGAAAAGGTGGAATGTGAATTGATGGAAGAGATAGAGAAAATTGAAAAAGATGTGTTTAAGTTATCTACAACTGATTTTATGAATGAGAAATATCAAGCCTTTATAAGTCACATCCAAGTATTAGATACTAAATTAGAAGCGCAAAAGAAACGTAAACTTCAACGTGACCTGGATGATTTTAAAAATGGACATATTTTCCATTGGCCTAAAGAAAACTTTAGAAAGGATTTTGGTCAACGAAGGACAGATAACGTAATTAATAAACCATGCATAATGAAACCTGTCAATAAACTTCTTGATGAGCTTGATAACTTTGAATTGCCATCAACGCCTGGGTTAGCTGTAGCCAATCAGCAAGTGCATACATCCGATGCGTTAAACTTTGCTTCCATTTTGGTGCATCAGTGTGAGCAGGGCCAGTCGAGGATGAAGGAGACTGATATGGAGCAGTTCTCAAATGGTATTTCTATCGTCGAACCGAGTGATAATGGTTCAGTCTTACAGAAAGAGTCAGTCTCACAGAAAGAGCCAGCAGTACCCGTGATGGAAGGAAAAAAGAAGCGCAAACAAACTGAGATCTCTTCTTTTTTTTGCCCTTTCATTTAAAACAACCAGAAAAGGTTGTATTGCAGCAAAGAAGGCTGCAGGAACCTCCGGAGCAAAAAACTCCGCAACGCCCAACACAGGTGCAGAAAAGGAAGAACGACAGCCCCAAATTACCCAGCAAAGCACCAAAACATTGAAAACATGTTGTTTACTGAAAGGTACTGTTAATTTAACAAATATTATATTGTCTGATGAACATTACAAACTTTTTGAGTATGGAATGAAATTTATTCCTTCGTTTAAAGACAGCATTGTGGACGTTATAACAGATGTTAAGTTATTTACGAGGAATATCATGTTAAAATCAATGTTTAAACAAGCAAATAATTTGAATTCAGCTTTTAAAAGGCTAAGTGTTTTTATGCCTCAGTTATCCCCTGTAATATTGGCTTTTTTAAATATTGTGGAAATGGAGGTTACGGCCTTATATGTTAGTAAAGGTAAAAATAAGAATAGGAACAGAAGTATTAGGTACAATTTGTCATTTAGTGAATATAAGGCCCTACAGCAGATGAAGAATGATAAAAATATTATAAGTAAACAAGATGATAAGGGAGGGGCTACTGTTGTAATGGATAAATTATGGTATATGAATAAATTTGATAATTTTCTGTCAGATACATGTACTTTTAGGAGGATAACATTTATGGATGTAAAAAAGCATATCTTTCAGATTAACCTAGCACTATATGATATGCAGCTAAATCAGGATATAACCATTGATTTATTGTCCTATTTCACAGTAACCTGCCCCAAGATTACACAGATCTATGGAATACCTAAAATTCATAAGTCCATGGATGACCCGCCCTTAAGACCCATTGTGTCGGGTAAAGGATGGGTGACTGAACCCATCTCTAGATACTTACAGAATGTTCTTGCAAGATATATACCAAATTGTGAAACAATATTAAAGGACACAATACATTTTTTAGAAAAGCTTGATTCTTGGAACAAAATAAAAGATAAAGCTGAGTATCTTCTGGTTACACTCGATATAGAATCACTATTTACGGTGATTCCAATTGATTATGGGATAGAGGCAATAAGAAGTTTGCTAATAATGCAATCAACTCAGCAGGTGCGTGAGATTGAGAATATTTGTCTCCTGTTAGATCTAGTTTTGACTAAAAACATCTTTATATTTGATAATGTGCCGTACCAACAATTAACAGGAGTAGCTATGGGCACATCAGTAGCAAACACGTTTGCCAATTTGGTCCTATATATGTGGGAAAAACAGTATATCTTGAGTGTAAAAATGAAAA
>NC_056739.1:238557196-238559696 GCF_019279795.1 Protopterus annectens
AGTATGTAAATTTTTTTGGAAAAAAAGAAAAAAAAATTTACTGTGATTAATTGCATGTTATTCCAGCTGGTACATGATTAATCAAAACTAAAATGTCTAACTTCTCCTGAAGTTGTAAACTCAAAATTACTGCATTTCACAACGTAATCACCTATTTCTCTATACCCACAACTCCAACCTCTCTAAATACCTGCAACTAGTATAATTCATGGGAGAGGTAAAAGGTCAAAAACATAGATGATTATGATAGCTTTCCAATCAAATATGTGAATTATGGGTTTGAGACATTGAGGCCAAGAAATTCACCACAACAGCAAAGCTTGAGATATGAATATTGTCATTCATTTGAGAACACAGAATATATAACTATGATTCTTCATTGTGCCATGTGGAGATTTGTTTGCACAATGTACTACTCACAGTAGAAAATAAAAGCTCAAGTGTTTTGCTGTCTTTTAAAGCTGATAAAGCACTTAGCAACCTGTGCCAAACAGACAGGTAGATATGTCAGTGAAACACTTTGAAATCAAGTATGCAGCAGATTGTAGATATAGAAATCTTGCAGAAAAGAAGTTGATAGACTTCTATGTCTGTCATTTGCTGGTCGGCACTGTCAGTTGTTTGTGTCAGACTCGATCTTAACATTTTAGGGGTGCTTAAGAATTGTTATGATCAGGTCTTACAATAATGAGGCACTTAACTATTTTTTCCAGATATTAGAGTATAATCATAGAGTTCCATACACTACAAAACTATAGTTTAATGCCTATAAAGTTTTTCTGCACTAAGTTTTTCTGCATAGTCGCCTAGTTTGAGCATTTTCTGGCTTGTTAAACTTGATTTCTGCATTAGTAGCTGTATTTAGAGCACAACCAAAAGCTGTTTACTGAATTTCCTGTTTGCACTTAATTTTAAAATCGTTTTTTTTCTCAAAACTTGCATATTTTCTGTCTTTGGCCTAGCATTCTTGTGTGGGGTCATTTACTGCACTGTTATAACTTGATAATACTTGTGAACCTCTGCTATCTCTGAAAAAGCAAAAACAAAAAAATCT
Source organism: Protopterus annectens (assembly GCF_019279795.1). Lineage (NCBI taxonomy): Eukaryota > Metazoa > Chordata > Ceratodontiformes > Protopteridae > Protopterus > Protopterus annectens. Next base: position 238,558,251 of record NC_056739.1, read on the forward strand.
TGCTTTTTTCCCATTTTTCTGAGATTTAAAAAAGTTCAGTTACGGGCTTGCTGTTCTTGAACTGTTTGTAAGTTTCTGTGAGGCCATTTTTGCTTGGGCTAAAGGAAAGTCTCTCTGTTGATCAGTGGCAGTGAAAAACCTTGAGCAGCTTCCCTGCCCCCCGTGGGAGTGGTTACTGACTTGAAACTGTAGTTTTATTGACCAATAGGGGTCATTTCCAAAACTCCTTCATCTTCCTCTCTTAAAACCTAGTTGCCTCGTGGTTTTGGCATCTTTTTAGGCTTGTTGGCTGTTGGTGAAGCACTCACCAAGAGGAGAAAACACTGAGAGAAGAAAGGAGCCAGTTTTGAGATTTTAAGTATTTTTCCTCTGTTTATTTGCTAAGTTTTTCTGCATAGTTGCCTAGTTTGAGCATTTTCTGGCTTGTTTAACTTGATTTCTGCATTAGTAGCTGTATTTAGAGCACAACCAAAAGCTGTTTACTGAGTTTCCTGTTTTCACTCAATTTTAAAATCGTTTTTTTCTCAAAACTTGCATATTTTCTCTTTGGCCTAGCACTCTTGTGTGGGGTCATTTACTGCACTGTTATAACTTGCTAATACTTGTGAACCTCTGCTATCTCTGAAAAAAAACAAAAACAAAAAATAAATCTTGCTTTTTTCCCACTTTTCTGAGATTTAAAAAAGTTCAGTTACAGGCTTGCTGTTCTTGAACTGTTTGTAAGTTTCTGTGAGGCCATTTTTGCTTGGGCTAAAGGAAAGTCTCTCTGTTGATCAGTTGCAGTGAAAAACATTGAGCAGCTTCCCTGCACCCCATGGGAGTGGTTACTGACTTGAAACTGTAGTTTTGTTGGCCGTTTTGGGTCAATTCCTGGCTCTTTCCAGCCCCCTGCTATAAAGCACGCTTTAGCATGATTTAGCGCGATTTAGCGCGGAGTTGCCACTAGAGCACCATCGGGCAGCGCCGGTTTAACAAGGTTAAACTTTTTCTGGCTTCATAAAGTCTGTTCTTCATTTTTTCCCTTAGAACTGCTCTACTAGTAATCTAAACAGTATATCCCTGAACTAAAAAGCGCAGCACTTGTTCCTAAAAGCTTTTTTTTTTTTTTTTTTTCAAAAAAAAAAAAAGCTCAGCACTTGTTTTAAAAGCATCTTCTTTTCAGATTAAGCACTTCTATATTATACAAAGTCCCTCACTAGCGAACCCCCCCCCAGGAGTACCCATTTCCTTACTAAGTCCTCTCTTATTCAGTTACACCCCAACTTCTTAATTTCTCTAGCATGTCGAAGGGCCAGATGCTGGCGTCCTCTCCTGTCCAGTTGGTGAATCTGGGAATATTGAGGCAATGTTACAATTGCCAAATGTACACAGAGAACCCTCTCCTCCTCCCACATAACACAAATACTTGCGAGAGATGCAGCTATTTAGCCAAACTGAAGGCTGAGC
>NC_056739.1:238564696-238674696 GCF_019279795.1 Protopterus annectens
TTCATTTTTTCTAAATAAAAACTGAGCAATGCTTAGCAGTGCTTAGCTCTGCCTAGCAAGCTTGAGCATTGCTAAGAAGTATAAGTCTAACCAGCATTCAGCCCAGCTAAGTGGATTTGAGCAGTGCTTAGCATTACTTAGTAGTCCTGAAACCAGCTAAGCAAGGGGGGTGTGTCTGAGGCTGCTTAGCTATGTTTATTGGTTTCAGAAATGCTGAGTATGTTCATGTCCAGGGGAGAACTCTTTCTATTAAGCAATGTTCGCACTAGCTGCAACAGTTTTAAAGGCCTAAAAGTGGAGTAAATGTGAAAAAAAGGGAAAGGATATACCAGACAAAAGGCAATCAACTAGAAATGACTAATTAGGCCTCTGCCACTCACAGTAGCCCATTTAAAACCCTCAATAATGCAGCTGACAAGTGGAATGTATGATAGTCAGCCAATTATACAGGCAGCATCTGCAGCACACCAGTATGAAGTATGCAAACACCCTTTAGTCTGATTTTCCATCATACTCAGCACCACTGGAGTACACACTTGGGAATTTTAACTGACAAAATGATAGGGGCTGCTGCTGCTTTGCTACATCTCTACATGCTACAGACTGAGACCACTGATGATGATGATGATGATGATAACTGGCCAGACTGAGGAGAAGAGTGTTTTGACCCAGGTTAACCTTTCAGAGGCTACATGAGCTGGAGATAGTAGAACTCTAGAGGGTGGACAGGGACATACTTCAGTAAATCACCGAGCTCTGCTGCGCACACCTCAAACCCAGAACCAACAGAGGGGAAACCATCCCAGTGGAATAGGTGTGTGCATCCTTAAGAATACTAACTACAGGTACTTTCCAAAGATCTACTGGGGACATCATAGGGGATCTCACAGGCATCCACATCCAGGGTACTCCACCAGTTCCTGGATGTCATGGTAACACAAGCCAGTGAGCAGATTTATTTCCCCAGCACCCCTGAGGAGAGGGCCAGCTATATGTGTCTCTTCCTCTATGTAGCAAACTACCCTGAGGTACTGGGTGCCATAGATTGCATCCATGTCCACATCAAGGCACCACCGGGTGAAGAGAGTAGAGTGTGCATCAACAACAAGGACTATCACACCATCAATTGCCAGGTCATGTGCAAAGCCCAGGGCATTATCATCGATGTGTGCTGGCAGCCCTGGCAGTTATCACGACTCCCACATCTGGCACACCTCACAGCTGTACCAGGCATTTGCCAGGAGGAACATACTATCTGGCCATCTCATGGGGGATGCTGGCTACACACTGGATCTATGGATGATGACACCCATCAGAAATGCAGACATACACACTGAAGAACTCCATAATGAGTCACATGCCCAAACCAGAAACATTGTAGAGTGCGTGTTTGGGCTGCTCAAGGCACGGCTCCACTGCCCTGACATATCTGGTGGAGCCCTGCAGTACTCGTCAGCCACATGTGCAAACATGTTCATAGTATCTGCCATGCTACACAATATGATCCTGTGGAAGGAGCTGCAGCAGGAACAGCACAGGGAAGGGGACACAGCCCCCCACCATTGTCGAGGTCCCCACAGGCATAGGGGGATGCAGATGAGGAACCCAGGAGCCTATCCCTGTAGGCAGATGTAGGCAGGCCCAGTATGCACTGGTCTTGGCAAAGAGGCAACGCATAGCACATACACTAACACCCTAGGAACTCAGGGACTGACACCTCTCTCTGACTCACGCACACAGTAAAAAAGTTGCCACACACATCACACTACATGTCCCTTACCATGTATAGGCTGTGTACTGTATGTACCCGACAGAGTCAACCCTCAAGCACTGTCCTCACAATTGCCACAGGCACAAAGTAAGTCACTCTTCTTAACAACAAATTAATGCTGTATTACATTGTGCTAGCATATCTATGGTATCACTGCATGTATGCCAGGGAATGGGGTGGCCACAGGGATAGCAGCAGACAACTGACAACTATGTGAGACCACAGGAAATGCCCATCAAATGCTGGCTTACCCAAAATATGCAGTAGTCCCCTAGGTGACATAACTCACTGCAGTATATGTGGGGGACTACCAAACCGTGGGGTCCTAGACCATATGCATAGATGTCAATGTTGGAGTCCCATACACACCTCTCAGCCTCTCACAGCAAGTCATACCAGAAATAAATGTGTGGCAAAGGCCCACAAATAGGGACAATGATGAAATAGATCACTTACAAAATTACACAGTGAGAATCAGCAGGTTTAGCAATTGCCTTAACTCTCCAAAGGGCAAGAAGTCTGAAACTCATATGTCTGTCATAACTGTGTAACCTTCTGTCTGTAGTGATATGCCAGTATTCTCCAAGACAAGCACAGTACTATGCTAAATGAAACCAAAATGTAAAGCAAACATCTGGAAAGTCTGTGGAAATTTGTGCAGATGAGGGGTATCCCCCTCCCCCAACACATCTGTCTTCCAATAGCAATGCAGGAACATTCATGTTTGCCTGATCTGAGGATTCCTGTCAGTAAGTAATGACACAATACATTTCAGTATCAGATGGCATATATCAGTAAAATGTCTGCTTAAACAAACCCTGTTACTCTAGCAACCTTTGACTTTTGTAAGAGCAATATTTATAGTATCTCCCTATCATAGCTCTCAAGCTCTTAACACAAAAAATCTGGACAAAGCGAAAAATAATTGGGGGACAAAGCCTCAAAAACAGGGACAAATTTTAAATATTGCTTTTATAAACTTAGAATGTTGCTAGAATAAAAGGTCTTGTGTTACCATTCATTTTCTGAAGGATATGAAGTCTGAAACTCAAATGCCTGTCATTATTTAGTGAATTCATTCCTCACTGATTTGCCACAAGAATCCAAAAAAGCACAAATTTTATGAGGAACAGAACGAAAATATGACGCAAAAATCTGGACATTCTGCAGAAATTAGTACAGTTGAGAGGTATGCTCTCTATGTGTGCACCATTCTCTCCTCATTTTGGCAGGCTATCTCCAGATTTCTTGCACTAACAGGTTGAGAGGTATGACTGTGGCACACAAAACCCGGACTAGAGTACATCTATCTCTGGAATGGAGTCCCACTTTTACTATAGAGGGTCATACTGGGCATGATCCTACACTTAGAATTATAGCCCACATCTAAAGCCACATCGGAATATATAACTGTATTGTACATATATGTCTTTGCATACAGACAGCTATGTACACCTTAACTGTCTCTACTCACACCCATCACACAGGATGACCCTCAGCTATCTGTAGGTGGCCCATATGTGATATCTATGCATCTGTTGCATGTGATACACATACATGTATATGGGCAACATATAACAATATTCCAAGCATACACACACACACACATAGACATGGGCAATAGAGAGAGAGAGAAACAGAGAGAGACACACAATGATAGAGAGAGAGAGAGAGAGAGACAGAGACAGAGATAGAGAGACTGGGAGACACAGACAAAGAGTGAGTCATAGACAGGGATACCCTGAAAGGTATAGAGTGATGTCTTGCTGTGGACAATTGCACACCAGTTGTAACCAGTTGCATGGGCCCACATGAAGGTGAGCTTCATTGTGTAATACTAGTGAGGTAGGGGTTGTAATATCACATTGTGTGTGTGTGTGTGTGTGTGTGTGTGTGTGTGTGTGTGTGTGTGTGTGTGTGTGTGTGTGTGTGTGTTTGTAGGTTAAAGTATTATGAAGCCTTCTCCCACCCAGTACACTTCCCATTGCCCTACTCTGCAAGACCTGCTGATGTCATTCACCTTAGATGTACCTTTGGATACTCGTCAACACTATAAGCTGCATGAGGCATGCAATAACTGGGTAACACTGTAGTACAAACAACTAGATAGGTAGGGGTTATAATCTCAGTCCTAGAAAATGTGTATATGTCTGTAAGTGTGTGTATGCATTCATGTTGGTAGATGAAAGTATTTTAAGGTGTTTCCCACCCAGTGCACTTCCCATTGTCCTACTTTAGAAGAACCGCTCATGTCATTCACGTTAGATGTACCTTTGGACACTCATCAGCCCTATAAGCTCTGTGGCATGTGCAATAACTTCATAACACTGTAGTACAAATGAATAGATAGGTAAGGTTCTAATCTCAATACTGACAACTGTGATACTGCATGTGTGTGGGTGAGAACCATATCCTCTGTGTGTGTGGGTGGTGTTGGTTATAGCATTTTCAGGCCTGTTTCACCCAGTACAAGTCCCATTTCCTTACTTTATAAGGGCTGTTGAAGTAATTCACCTTAGATGTACCTTTGGACACTATCGGGCCTATATGCATTGTGGCAAGTGTGATAAATAGGCAGCACTATAGTATGTACATGTAAATAGGTAGGTATTTGAATCTCAATACAGCCAACTATACTACTGTTTGTGAAGCATGGTCTCCAGTAGCTGTTGTGTGTGTTGATTACACCATTTTATGGCCTGTTGACACCCTCCACATGGCATTTCTTTAAAGAGCTGGTTGATGGCATCCACATTACAAACACACTCACACATTTTCTAACACTAAGGCTCTGTGGCACATGCAATAGTCATAGCATTATATATTGTACATAACTAAAGAAGTTGGTAATATAATAGGAAAAGTGTCAAATCTGTGTGCATGTGGGTTTCAATGCATGCCCCATGCAGCTGAGTGTCTGTGTTTCAGATGGCTATACCATGTGAAGGGTCTGTGACCCCACCGTTGGCAAATCAAACAGCCCCTACATTTGTCATCCAATTGAATAGTATTGGCAGACACTGCAACACTATAGTAGCTCTGTGGTGTTTGTGTTATGTATTCAGCAGTATCGTTTGTACACCAAGGCAAGTTCAAGTTCTGCTATCAGCAAGAACAGGTCATGAGTGTGTGTGTGTGTGTGTGTGTGTGTGTGTGTGTGTGTGTGTGTGTGTGTGTGTGTGTGTGTGTGTGTGTGTGTGTGTGTACATCTGCTTGCAGCATTCTACCTGTGTTATGGCCACCAGTATACCTTTCAACCCCACACAAAAAGACATCTGGTTAAATCCATGTGGAAAAATGGGGCAAACACCAAACTTTGAGCACAACCTTCACATATTGCTGTGACATGCATGGAAAGAAGATACCAGAACAGGTTGTGCATGTGAATGCTCTTTCCAAAGTGTATGTGTCTATACATGACAATAGCCGTCATCAATCTGCAGTGTTAGTCTGTCATGATTTTCCCACAGTTCATCAGAAAACCATGTTATGACAGATGGAAAGAAAGTTTGTCAAACATCAAGACAATCTACAGACATATGCAGAGGTCACAAGTATGGCCACCATCTGTACCACCCTGCAGGTTGCAGTCCATGTTTGGCAAAGTGTGACCTGTGACAACAACTGAGACAGTAAAGAGGTCCCAAGACAGTAGGACAACAAAAATGTCATAAGCTCCACTAATGATTGCATAGAACAGTTATTGCACAGCAGAAGCACCTCAATGTTATGACTGATAGTGTAAGCTAAGGTAATGGCACACAACAAAGGTGTCATTTTAGAAAACCAGAGGAAGTCCTGTGTGTTGCACATGCCATGGCCATGGTATGTCCTGCCAACTGTCATGTTACTACAGGTCGTGTCCCATACTCCACATTTGATAATGTTGAAAGCTATTCATTGTCACTTATGTATGTGCAATATGTATACATGTGAAGTTCCTGAGACTACCTGGTGCCCCCAATAACCCACAAATATATAGGCAAGAATGATAATTGGCTTCACCCACATATGTAGGTACAGCCTAAGGCTGTGTGAACTGTAAGTATTTTCCCTCTGTCATTGAACCACAAACTGCTGTTAACATATTGTATTGAGCCATACAGTGAATATGGAATCCTCTCAAGGTCCCAGCTTCATGCTGTATGCAGACAACAGTGTCAGCATGCCATACAGCAAGTACATGTCCCCACCATGCCCCACATCATCACCAACCCCATAAACACACAGACTGCGATGACAGGCCTGGGTACCCAGGGTGGCAACATAGTTGCATTCAGGCACCAAGTATTGACAAATATTAGGAATTGCTTGTATGTGGTTCACCACATAGGTGAAGGAACTGCATCCAGCCAAAAGGTGAACATGCACCTCTGAATAGTCCTCAATCAGTAAAACAATACATTAGCAGCATAGCCAAGGTCAGCCATGTCCCTCACACACTAATGTGGCATTGGTACAGGATAATATATGCATTTATGAACATGTACAGTACAAGCTGTGATAATACATAAATCACTGACATTCACAATAGGTGTGCATTTGTGTGCAATACAAAACCCCACCCACAAATGCAATTTGACCTGACATATGCATCCAGGTATGCAAAAGTTACCACTATAAATGCTACAGTATTGATGTGATGACCACTGGGGCCTTAAATGTATGCTCCTCGGCTGTTGACTCTGTGCCAACAACCTACATGATAAATGTGGGGATGTGTGCCTGGGAGGCAGTGGCTCCACAAAGGTTAGTGAGGAACTCCACTGTTGGTTTCATTGGTGCTTCTGTAGCAGGGCAACCACCATTGCCAGCATGGTCCCTCGGCACAGCTGCAGCTTTTTGCTGTGCATTGTATATTATGTCTGTGGCATGGTGTCGGACCTGTTCATAGCCCCTTGCCATGGTGTCCAATGTTGTTGACTGTCCCCACCAGTTCTGCCCATGGGGCAGTTCACTGCTGCATGTGCTGCTAGCTTCTCCTCAACAGTACCCTGTGATGTAGTCTCAGGAAATTCAAGATCGCCGCAGTCTTGGACTCTGTGTATGGTGGATGACGTCTACGATACATCCCACCTGGAAGACATGAACAGGGGAACACATCACAGGGCCACATACATTGGCTACCATCATGTACAGACCATACACATCCACAATTGCGAGCATTATCCACTGCAAATGCCCAAATTATTCCCCTGCCAACTATCAGTACAATATGTGTGTGAGTATTGTGAACATACTAGCATTACAGTATGTATTGCCCCACTTATCTTGATGTGTCATGTTCCCCCCACTGAGGAACATTAATGTGCATAATCCACCATTTATCTTTCACATCACACAGCACATGCAGCAGCTGGGGATATCAGGGAGGTTCCCCACCACAGAATACCAGGCCATCAAACATCTACCGTACACCTATAGGCTATAAGGCCAACCATCTACCCAGTGTCATACATACTCTTCAGGAGTGACTTTAGTCTGGCGTGCAAGGAAATCATGGTCTCCACATTGCTGGGACTGCTGGCTGCACAAGTGCAGGTCATACTCACACACACACACACACACACACACACACACACACACACACACACACACACACACACACACACACACACACACACACACACACACACACACACACACACACACACCCACACACCCACACACACACACACACACACACACACACACACACACACACTCAACCTGGTAAGTGACCTGGACTGGCCTTGTTGGCAGCTCACATGGCACACAATCACTCTGCAGTGAAATGTTCACCATGTCCACATCAGGCAGGGTAGCTACTAACACCTTTGCATGTGTGATCTGGTGAAATGGATGGTTAACAGCAAATACACCTTTGGGATACCACCTGTGTCCCTGTTGGATGAGGATATCAGCAGCTACCTTGCATACACATGGCCTAACTTGTGGCCTAGGCATATGGCTGCTCATGGCTGATAGCCTAGTAACCTAAGAAATGGCCTGACTGCTGTGACAGACTGTGTTGTTATGTGTCCACACACATCACTGCCATCGACTGCTGGGTGCCCTCTATGGGCAACATTACAATACCATGTCATCCAGCCTACATCTGACAAATAGGTGAGTGCTACTACAGGTGCATGTGGACATTCCAGTAGCATCTGAGGCACACAATAACAGAGACTGGTGCATATGTGGTGCAGGGTGTCGTACTCACAGGTGTCTGACATCTGCAGTACCAGACATCATTGTGTTCTTACTGCAGTCCTTCATGATTTGCCACTAATTTGCCAGAAAAACAAACTTTTATGGAAAACATGGCCAAAATTGTGAGACAAATATCAGGACATTCTGCAAAACCCTGTACAGTTCAGAGGTATACTGCAGACATAGCCATCAGGGATCACAGTAGGTGCTGGACAGCAGACTTACATACACCATGACAGTCCCGGAAGTGTTGTTGAGAGTTACTGTTTAAATTCCTATTTGCCATGACTGCATGTCCCCATCCGCATTCCATTACATACTTAATTGTTTGACATACCTGATATAGTGCTCTACCCCTTTTTCAGAATAAATCCACAAAATATTTTGTGAACGGTTGCAGTCTGTTTTCTTTATGAAAGTATCAGACCTGTTTAGCATAGGCATCAGCTTGCCTTTTATAGGTAATTTTCATGAAGAGGTGATGTCTTGTGTCTGTTGCTCTCATTTGCTAATTGCATCCAGAACAGCTGGGCTGCTTTTCTATTAGCCAATGTCATGGCAACAAATTGCTATAATTAAGGCCTTCACGTGATTCTTGCCCCTTTTCCTGGCTTGTGAGGGTGTATTATGGAGTTGTTGGAGCTACTGCATCACAGAGGGTAGGTGGTAATACTGTCCACTGTTTGGAGTGACGTGTTGTGTCTGCAGTTTTGCATGCTATGTCTGCATACCTCACAACCTCTTAGCGCAGGAAATGTGAGCACAGCATGACAAAATGTGGACAAAGGTTCACAAATAGGGAGGGATTTTAAATATTGGTGTCATAACCTTAGCTAATGGCTAGAGTAACAATGTTTGTTTTCACATTTAGATTTTGAGGGATTTGAAGTCTGACACTCAAATGTGTAATACTATTTAGTAACCTCCATCCTGATATCATCCCAGTGATTTAGCAGAATACCATAAATGTTATGAGGAACAGTCCATAAATATGAGCCATAACTCTGGATATCCTGTGGAAATCTGTACAGTCACATGTGACACTTTGCAGCATTTATTAGTCTCCATACTGGTTCTGTGTCTGTGTCAAAGGCCCAAGTACACAGTGATTTTGGCCACTATATGTCAGAGTACCATGTGATTGGCTCTCAGGATGTGTTCATATAACTCAGTTGCTGTACTCAGGAGGTCAGTTGGCCTACTGGTATGTTGCCCTAACCACAGTTCAAATGGTTCTGTGTTCATAATTTGGCAGTGATGTTTTCTTGCCCTAAAGGTATATCCCTGTACTGCCTGATAAATTTACAAATGCATCAGCATACCAAAATCTGTACATATTTTCACAAAATGTTCAGAATTTGTGCCTCTGTTTCTCAGAATATTTGTTGTTTTCTGACAAATAACTGGGATAATCTGGGATAAGATGACATTAAATAATAACACAGGTTTGAGTTACAGACTTCAAATCCTTCATAAAATGTATGTTAAAACAAATCATGTTACTCTAGCAACTTTCTTATATGTATAACTGCACAATGTAAAATTTGTGCCTATTGTTGGGCCTCTGTCCCCCATTTTGTCAGTGTTCATCCAGTTTCTTGCACTAGGAGGTTGAGAAATATGTGCATTCATAAATTCCGAGAGCTGATTTGGCGTATGGGTACATTGCTCTGATTCTAGTGTAGAGGGTCCTGGATTGAAGAGATGGCAGTGTTGTCTTTTATCCCTATTGCTAAATGTCTGTAATGCATGATATGCTTGAATAAGCATCACAAGCTACTACAGCTCAAATGGTGTGGTGGTACATTGCTCCAACCCTAGAGCACAGGGTCCTGAGTTTGAAACATTGTAGTACTATGTTTTTCTGCCTAATGTTAGATGACTGGAATGCATGATATGTTTGAATAAGCAGTGCAAAGTCCCACAGCTCATATGGTGGAATAGAATGCTGCTCTGACAGTAGTGCACAGGGTCCTGGATTTAGGACCTGCTAAAGCTGATTATTTTGTTGCTGGGCAGAACAGGGGCTGATGGAGACACAGTGATTAAAGCAGTTTATGCAGTTTTAAGCAGGTTTGCATGACGCTAATCGATGCCAAGAGGTGCTTAGTCCTTTTTGGCTTCACTTAGTGCTGCTTATTCCCGCTTACACCCATGCTAATTTCAAAAAAAGCAAAGAAATAAAGGATAATAGGAAAGTGGTGAAATGGGAACAAGCAGGGGAAAAACAATGTGAAAAGCAGTTAGAGATGTGCAGGACGGGTGTAGGAAAGGACCATAGCTCTCCATTTCTTCTGCAGCAATGACTGTGAATGATGTGGACAGTTCAGAATTTAGAGCTTCACACCCTACAGCAAGGGGTGTGGGCAGCATATACATTTGTTGAATAATTGAAGGGTAAATTGATTAACATCAGTGTACATGGGGGCAAAATGGGGAGCTATGTATGGGAAGTGATTTTCTGGGGGGACAGATGCCTCTTTTTTTTAAGGTGAGAGTAGAATGTTGGGGAAAGGTTGTAGGTACATTTGGGGAGGTAAGGTGGGTAGGAGAGGTTGCTTTTGTGGACAGACAAGACAGCAGACAGGGGTGTTGTATGACACATGAGGGAGTAAACACCTTGGATGTGGATGGTGGTTGGGAATCTGAGGCCCATGAGCCCCTAGATGCAAACAGTGGGACTGAGGTCCCCACCCATGGACAGTCACCACTGCCCCTTCACAGCCCCAAAAGTGGCTGTGCTGGGGGCTGGACAACAGGGGCAGGCTGCCCCTTGAGGTGTACCAATCTGCCTTCGATCTGGCTCAGGCATGCATCCAACTCTGTTTGGATGACCCTCTGCACCATATCATGGAACCTTCTGTGGGTTAGGGCTTTCTCTCTGTACCCATAGGTTCATAGGTTGGTACTAGGCTATCAGCCCTAGGGCCTATACAAGCCTAGCCATAACAATTCCCTGGCTATTTCTTCCCACATTATTTACTTTCCAGGACCCCTGTCTAGCAGGGCAACTGACGTGATCCCTGGGGTGAATTTCCTTTCTCCCATCCAATCGTCAAGGTTCTTCTTGAAGAGGTCCAAAGAGGCACTCTGCTTGACATGTATGGGCAATCTATTCCAGAGTCTGGGGAGTCTCTGGGTCAGGAACCTATCCCTCCAGCATGTTTTATTTATTATGATGACAAGGTTTAGATCCCTGGAGCGTGTAACTCTGAGGATTGGGATTTCTTTAAGTGTAGCATGTCCAACAGCTCTGGGTTTGACATGGCCTTGTATGTTAAGCAGAGATCGCCTCTGAGTAGACGATGTGCGACAGAGTATAGCTGGAGTTTTTTAAGGCGGTCAGCGTAAGGCATCTGCTTTAGGCCTGTGATTCTTTTAGTGAGGTATTTCTGAGGCCTTTACAGTTGTTGCAGATGTCTTGAGAGGTACATACCAAATGGGGCGTTTTATTCTGTAATGGGTCTAATGAGGGATGAGTACAGTGGGACAATGACCTCCTTTTTTCTGGATGAAAAGCCCTTCATGATGAGGTGTGCCACATAAAAGGATTTCCTGACTGTTGTGGCGATGTGGTTATCAAAGGTGAGACCACTGTCCACCTTTGTCCCTAAGTCTCTTCTCACACTTTCTGTGTTTAGTGCACTGCCAACTATATGGTAATTCATGGATACATGTTTTTTCCCAAAGGGGTTAACAATACATTTCTTGGCATTGAGCTTGAGCCCATGGCTCTGGCACCAAGCATCTGTTTCTGTAAGGCCCTTTTGTAGAGTATCCACATCATTTGGGGATTCAATAATGGCTCCCAGTTTGCAGTCAACTGCAAACTTTGTTAGCCAGAGTCCCTTAGTGTTGACCTGCACTTCAGAGAAGTAGATGCCAAACAAGAGCAGCCCCAGGACTGAACCCTGAGGTACTCCACTTGTCACTTGTCTGGAGCTGGATTTGGAATCGGCTACTTTTACAGTGTGGGTTCTATCAGTAAGCCATTTAGCAACCCATTGGGTGACATAAGGATTAATGCCCAACTTAGTAAGTTTATCTATGATTCCAGAGTGGGGGATGGTGTCAAAGGCCTTGGCAAGGTCTAGATAGGCTGTGTGGACCACCTTACCCTTGTCCATGGCTCTGGAGACTGATTCAAAGAAGTCAATCAGGTTCAGGAGACAAGATCTGCCCTTCACAAACCCAAACTGGGTGGGGTCCAGTGTTTGAAAGTTGCCAATGTCTTTGTTTATAAGTTCCATGATAATACGCTCCATGGCCTTGCAGATAAGGCTTGTCAGACTGATGGGATGATAGTTTCTGGGTTCCAAGGTGGATCCCCCCTTGTGGATTGGGATAACTGTAGCTCTGCGCCTCTCAGTGGGCACGAAACCTGAGGTGAGGCTATGATTAAACATGACACTTAGGTGAGGTGCCAGTTCATATTGTAGTTCATGAAGTACACAGCCCAGGATTACATCTGGTCCCATGGATGCTGTATTCTTGGCTTTAGAGAGTGCATTTTGTACCTGTTTGGACATTATTACTGGAATTTGGCAATCTTCCAGTATTGAGATGGGCCATTTAGGGGGTGAGAGAGGGGTGAAGTTGGCACTGAATAGATCTGCCAGGATATTGGCAATATCCTTTGGATCAGTATATTTAATGCCATTCTGTTTTAGCTCAGAGCAGATCTGAGCATTGCCATTTAGATTCTTGACATAGTTATAGAATGCTTTGTGGTTGTCTTTGGAATCTTTGGCAATTTTATTTTCGTAACTAGCTTTGGAGGATTTTATGAGGCATCTCAGTTTCTTACTGAGGCTAGTAAGGGCGTTTTTTGCATCCTGGGATTTTCCTCTTTTCTGCAAAAGTTTCTTCCTTTTGTTGTAAAGTTTGTTTATGGCAGGGGACCACCAGATTGGCTTCCTTTTTTTGGATGAGAGCATTTTAGTTCTATTTGGGATGGCACGATTCATGCATGAGTGGATGTGCTCGTACAGTGCCTTAGTGTAGGATTCAGCAGTTGAACTTTCAGTTCCCGTCTTCATGGGTGTCATGAAGTTTGTCACTTCTGACTTGAGTAGCATGAAGTTGGCTTTGGAGAAGTTTTTTATGGTGGTTTCTTTACTGGGGTCTGGGGGTGGGATGTGGATGTTAAGGGTGATTAGCTTATGGTCAGACCTGACTAACGAGGGGGTGACCATAGGTATGGAGCATTGATTTCCTATGTTGGTAATGACCAGGTCTAGGATATTGGAGCCACTGGTGGGACTATGGATTAGTTGATCCAGGGCATTGGAATTTATGAATTCCAAGAACCGTTGCGCAAAGATGTTGGGACATGAGTAGTTTTCCCAGTTAATGGCAGGGTAGTTAAAAATCACCCAGTATTAGGGTGTTTGGTTCTATCTTAATATTTTCCAGTATGTTTAGAAAGGTGTAGTGAGAATCCTGGGGTATGGTGGGGGATCTATAGCAAGCTACAATTTGGATTGCAGTCTTACCTAGTGTTAGTTGCACTTGGAGAATTTCAGACACATTGTGTTGGCCAACTAGCCTGGTGGTGTGAATATCCTTGGTGAATATTGGCACTCCTCCACCTTTAGTGTTTCGTTCCTGGTTTGATGGCCGAAAAGTGTGGTAAGAGTTGTAGCCTGGTATTGCAGGGGTGCTCTCTGGAGCCTTGAACCAGGTCTCAGTTACTGCACAGATATCAATGTTTTCCATTTTTAGGAGTGCCTCGAGAGAGTGCATTTTGAGGTTTAATACCTCAAAATGCCTCATACCCAAGGATGAGACGGGCCTCATGCCCTGAGGCAGTTCCACCAGAGGATGGTTCAGGACCAGCAAATGAGGCAGTTTTGGGTTGGGTCTCAGACAAGCTGGGGACCAATGCCATGACCAGATGAGGTGGGACAGGTGGATCCACTGCCTTCCCAAACATGCTATGGTGTTGAGGTTTTTCAAAATGCATTGGTTAGTCATGAACAGAACATTAGTTATAACAGCATGCATGGATTTTCCAATGAGCCCAAAACAATAAAAGTGAAATAATTACATAGCAAACAGAAGACATGCATAAACGAAATATCAGTCAACATTGCAACAGCATGCCAGTTACATTTATGGCAGCAGACTACCAACAATGGTATTCTAACAAGGTATGTTAACATGCAACTAATTAAATATATGAACAATAGTAAAACACAAGTCCCAACATTAGATTTTGAGAAGAACATACCCGTAGTATATGATTAATAATTATTGATGCAGATAAGGGGTGGGGGTAGAGAAAAAAGTCCATTAACAACCGCATATGCTTCCATATTTCACAAACATACAGTACTCTACAGGTCTGCCCTCGCTTTACATCTACCTATGAGCCATAGCTTCTGTAGTACATGCATAACTGTTAAACTGTCAACTGGAATGATATGGGCAAAGTGTGACAACTCTGAGTACATGACTAGCGGGGACCCATACATATCAGGGTTATATATATGATGAAGAAGGTGTACCCTGCACTAATGTTGTGTGAGTGTGCTACTGGCATACTTCACCTGGATTCATGTCTGTGTCCAAGGTCCTTGGCATCTTGGCAGAAGTGACCACTAGCCATGACAGTGTGACACTTTAAGAGTTATGTATTGGTTAGAGTGCATAGTGTATGTACCTGTCCTGCTGTCACTTGCAGGTGTGGGGGTGGACAGTGAAACAGTTGTACACGGTTTATTATTATACCTTTCATACAGCTACTACAAACATTTCTTTACCTGTAAGAGCTGTGGAGAACATATCTGTTAGCATCACCTGACTGCTTCTACAAATTTTAAAAATTACTTGAGTGTAAATATTCACACATCTTAGTACCACTCCCTGGATTTAAACCATGGTCTGGCTGTGCAAAAATGAACAACAAAGATATTTCTCATCAAACTAAGCTACCGAGGAACCTCTGTCACTTGTTTGACTGATTTTTCTCTAATAGTCTCTTGAGTAGACAATCTGACCTTGTAAGCTAAGTGTAGTGTCACCAAAGGCTGTGGTGACAGTTGAATTTACATGCCTTAGATTCATGCATAACAGTTGGTTAGTGTACTGTGTCTTAATCATTTTAAATAATAAGATCTGGAATGAAAAGATTAATGCAAGGCAATGCTGCAGGGGACACACTATAATATATTACACATTATTATTCAAGGTTCAGATGTTAGTGCAGGACATACTTTATATTTCATTTATATTTTGTTTTACAGTGTTACAATCTACAGTTTTGCATAACAGCTGGTTATCAGAGTGATCTCTGTTAATGCATGCTGTCAAAGCCATATGTGCTGTGAAGCACTTGTACACATTCTATTTCTTCAACAACATACCAGATTAAACACAACAGTTTGTTGTATAAATTTTTATCTGAGTAACATGACACAGTGCTTTATTACAGTTGAGATTCTACATTCAGTAGTACTGCATATCCTGTAGATCAATATTGGTCTGACAAGCTTTATTTATTCAGTACAGTCAGAACACACTATACCTACTGGCAGTAAACAAAGTACTGCTTTTCATTTATTGCACTATATACTGCAAGATAGATCTGTACTCACCAGACTCACAGTGCAGCCTTGCCAGTCTGTTCACATGGGCCTCCACATTGCTAGTTCTCACCTCTGCAGCTGTAAACCCTAAACCTATGCATTTCACTATGTTATCTGTTCCTGTAACTTTAATGCATTGGACACTTGTGTGTAACTGGGGCTTTTATACTTGGGTCTATATTGCAAATAGGGTTCTGGTCAAGCTGAACCACCACAGTTAACATATTTCAATGTATACAGAAAAAATTAAAAAAAACATTTACAACATTTCCCTATCATGCGTAAAAAGCTGAATGGTCAGAATTCGATACTTGCACCTAATGTACAAGTGCTGGTGTACTAACCATTCACCAAGTGAGGATATGCTGTTAAACTGCTGTATATACCTTTTTTTTTTTTGTTTAAGCATTGCTGAGCACCATGCCATGCTGTGCAAACCCACTCAGTTATGCTTAAACTTGACCTTTTCAACAAACATTAAAAGGATCCGGTTTCTATTTTTAGATGTGTGGCATGTGTTCCTTGCAAATGTCAATAACTACATCGGTAAACAAAATTAACATTAATATATTAAAATGCCATCTGCAAATCATTGAATTTTACAGGAATAAATTTCATCTATTAAGAATCCCTGAATACTAGATCTAATAAAGTTTGCAAAAGATTCAATTGCTAGAGGGAATAATAGAGGTAACAAGGGACAATCTCATTTATACATTTTACTATTTTGAAAGAGCTAGAAAGAAAAGAGCCAATTTAAATAAAACAGAAAAAGTTACTATATAGATTAGTTATAAGATTTATAAAATCTAGAGAAAAATCATATTGTTTAAGTGCTTTGAATGAATAGGTCCAACTAATAGAATCAAAAGTCTTATTTATATCTAGACTTATTATAGTTAGTTATTTTTTTATTTTTATTACTACTAAAGTATTAAGCATAATTATTTTATCCTGAACATTTCTATGTAGCATAAAACCAGTCTGATCATAATTTATTAATCCTGACATAATAAGATTCAATCTTTTTGCAAGAACAGACATAAATATTTTATAATCAACATTTAAAAATGGAATAGGATGGTAATAAGAACATAAGTTAGAATCTTTATTTGGTTTCAAGACAGGAGATATCAGAGAATGTTTCCATGAGGGGTGGGATGGTTGACATATGTTTAACTTGTTCAAAAATGTTTCAATAGGATATTTAAAATATTCTCTGGAAATAATTTGTATAATTATAGCATTATACCATCAATGCCAGGGGTTTTACTTGCTTTAAGATTATAAAGTTGATATTTTAACTCCTTCAAAGAAAATGACTTATCAGTGTTGGATCTTTGTTCTTTGGTTAATTTAAAACGTATACTGTCTTTCATTGTTGGTTATGTTAGTGATTTGTAAATCTGCCTCTTTGTTATTAATTTCTTCATATTTCCTAAAACATTCTAGTATGTCTTTTAAATCAGTCACTTTTTTATTTTTCTCACCTTGTTTGGAAATTATTTTTTTAGTATGATTAATATTTATTTTTTTCTTAGATCTAAATGCCAACCTATGTAAGCTTTTATGGTTTATTCAGTAAGTTTGTAATTTTAATTTTTCCAGATTTATTGATATTATATGGTTAAGTACATCAAGATATTTCTGTTTTAATATTTTCAACTCAGTGTTTTCCAATTTGTCATAAGGATTTAAACTGGATTTCAATTTTACAAATGTACAATTTATAAAATTTTAGTAGATGACAAAAACATAAACTCCTTATCCCACTCTTTTTTTACATATGTACCAATTTTAATTTTTCCATATCCATATAGATAAGCTTTTTATAGAATCCCATAGTATTACTTCCTAAATGTCTCCATTATTATTAATTTCACTGTATTGCTCTATTTCTTTGAGACACCATTCCTTAAAATCTTTTAATTTTACTATATAAGCAGGGATTCTCAGATAGTACATCAAATTACTTATCTTTAAAATTAGCATAATTGTAATAGCATTGTGGTCAGGTAAAGGAGATGAAGTTATCAATACAGCTTTAATTTTAGTAAACAAACTACTAGAAGTGAACACTTTATCAATGTCTGTCTGGTAGCCAAATCTATAAGAATAATGTGCAAAGTAAAGAGAGTTAGTTAATTTAATATCATAGGCATCTCTCAAATATTGTGAATTAATAAAATGATCTAAGTGTTTAGCTACTGAGGATAGCTTAGCAACTGTATCAGTAGTTGTGTCTTTTTTTTAGAAAAAATACAGTTAAAAATCTCCTGCAATAATCAATTCACTTTTTGTATATAAGGTTATAATATCCAAATATTTTTTGGCAATTTTGCTTCCAATTCCAGGAATCCAGTAACAAATTCACAAAAATATACATTTTTTTGTTAATTTCTACTGCTGCTAAACCCAATACACCATGTTTATCTGAATAAGTAGTTAATATTTTAGGCATAGGTAATGAATTTCCCCAAAATACAAGAGTGACTTTTCTTTTTGATTTAAAATGACAGCTCAGAAGAACTGAATGATCATATAACATCAATCTGTCTACATCTAAAAATAACAAATGATTTCTTGTAAGAAAATTATGAGAGTTTTATGCAATTTTAAATAAGTGTTTAAGCTATTCATCCTCAATGAATTATTAAGTCCATTGATGTTTAATGAGAGACAATTATACATCAACATTCATAAGAACATGCAAATGCACTGATTTAAGGTGAGTTAGCTTAAAATATAATAAGCAAGTAGAAACAATTGTTGTAGATATATATATATATATATATATATATATATATATATATATATATATATATATATAATTTTTCAAACTTACATACATTCAAACTTACCATCATGGAATGATTTGATGATAAAATCATACAAATCACGCACCTACCAACCCATCCCGTTGTCACCAAGTTATAAACAGTTGCTACTGCTTCCTAATTCAAGCAAATATTATTAATTATAACTATTTAGAGCACATTCAAATCATGCTAAAAGGAAAAACAACAAAGTATTAATTTGAGAAATATTAATACTTAAAATCATAGAACTATAACAATGGAAATGCTAATAATAAAAAACGATGTTATGTATTTCTGAATATATCAAAAATATCCCAGAAATAATGCATTTCAAATTCCTCTGTTTGATCAAAACATTTTATATAGACATTACTTCAAATTAATCCTTCTATAGAAGAAACTATAAATAGCCAAGTATTTACGCATTTATATGGAGGAAATAAAACTGACAGTACCTATAACACATTAACCTAGAGGCATCATAACACCAATACATATCAAGTTCATATATCATAAAACTTTTAAAACTCATTTAACAAGATGGGTGAAAAGGTGAAATCAATAGAATATGGAAATATAATTAAAAGTTGCTACAATATAAAATTACACATTTGTGTATATTGTATGTGCTTATATGTGCATAATATATTTACATGAATATAAATACATAAAACTCTGTGTTTGTAAATTATGATTAGGTGTTTGATTTGTATATTAACAGTTAAGAGAGTGAATATGTTCTGTGTATCTGTGCATGAGAGTAAATATACAAATGAGTGAATGTTTTTAAATGAATGTTTATTTGTATTATGAATGAATGTTAATACCAATACCTCTAGTACTTGGAATATATATTTAACATCTAACTTCTGTATAGGAAGCATTATTTTATGATTATATTTTAAGTATCATGTACTTACAAATGCATTATTATTTTCATTGCCATATTTTGAAATGTGTGGATCAATTTTTGTATTCATCATACCAATGGGAAACAGAAAGTGCTTGGAATGATTTACAAGTGAGTTAGTATAAAAATATGTATATCACTAACAAATGCAGAATATTTAGACCAGTTCAATCTGCTCATTAATATTATTTTCCAATAATTAGTGAAGTAACACTGAGAAATTAAGGGAACAGATGTTAAGCAGATTCAGGTGTTTTAAGCACCTTCTCCTGTAAAGTGGTTCATATAACCCAGAAAACAGCTGCTTATATTAAAGTATGAGTACAGTAACATATATAAATGCTGTTATATGCAAATTAATATCTGTAGAGAAGTAAAATAATTTTTTTCTCTAAGAGCAAGTCCAGCATTATTGTTAATAGTTTCCAGTCAATGTCTTTAAAAATCTTTTTGTATAAAATACAATTTTATAGCAACCAGTGTGCAGAGGTGTGAACCATATGTTATGCCATATAAGATATACTAGCCACCTGCATGCTTGTTTTCATTTACATTTTAGTAATTAAGTTCTCCCTGTGTTTAACCTTACAGTCTTGTTGCATTGCACAGCTCTTCTGTGTGTCACATCAGGTGTTAGATTTCATAATTGCATTTCAAGGAAAGCACTGGGCAGTTATATATACTAAAGTAATACCAAAAGGTTCTGGGGGTATTTAGTTTTTGTGAACAGTTGGTTATACCTTGTGTAAATATATCTGTATACCCTTTACTTATGAATCTTTAAGTGTGGTCTATGTAAATATGTATTTCAGTTTGAGTGTATTTTTGCATGTGGATGTCCTCATATATAAAATTGCAATGTAGCATCATTTACTTAAGTATGGATGCTTAATTTGTATCTTACCAACTTTCAGAGGATTAGTAGCTATCTATGACAATATTTTTAATACACTGCCAGATGCCATGTATGACACATTCTCTCTTTACTATGCTATCATCTTCATTCGTGCAATGCATTTGTAAGTATTTTGTATTCTGCCAACAGTCTTGATGCTTAACTACCTCTTTGTATTATATCTCAGGTCTTCCATTATCTGTGGATCACCCATGGTCTACGCCTTTGTTATATTTTTTATGAGATTAAACCTTCAGGTATGCCTCTGTCTGTTACAAGAAGCAGATCGGTTATTTGACTTATTAGAGCTTATTTAATGGCACTATCTATTCTTACAAAAAATCTGTATTCAGGGGGAGCCCAGGTAGAAAATGCTAGGTAGCCCTTGAACAGTACAAAAGTTAGAAAATATCAGAAATATAAGACAGCTAGCAAAGAAGTTAAAGGATTGCATTTGCATTAATGAAATGTGGATATGTGGATATGGGACAATAAATAAGGTCCGTGACAATAATGGTTCAGTTAAGGAAAGTAACAATTTAAAATATCAGGATTCACAATGCCAAGTACAAAAATGTTTAGACTGAATAATCAAAAATTCATTCTAACAGTGTGAAAATTTTTGTGTGTACAATATAACAGGTAGTATGTTACAGAACAAGAGAAACTGCAGAAGAAATTTCATTACTCTAATAGGGACTTCTTTGTTTATCAATAGTAGTTTGCAGTAACTGTCTAGTTCATATTATTAAATCTATATTCATTTTTCAGCTTCTTTCATTACACATTAAAACTAGTAATATTGCTTAGACAAGAATTTCCCTTGCTATAAATCACATGTTCCTCTGCAATGTGAAGATCTGCTGCATGAGTAGATTATATTTGCACTGTAATATTATAAAGAATACACTGCAGTGGTGGTGCTGCAGTAGCATTGTTGCCTCATAGTAAGATGCTGTCCGGTTCGATTCTCAGCTAGAGCGTCTTCTGTGTGGAGACATGCGTGAATGGGTGTACCTTCATTGAAGGTTGTGCGTCAGACCTGGCAAGTCGGCATGTAAAAATCTACTGCCAATCATTAGCGGACCGGAGTTCCGCTGTGGTGACTCCTAACCGGGAAAAGCCGAAAGACACAACAACAACAACAACTCATATAAAGAATACAACTTTCACTTAATTTTAATTAGGATGACCACAGGTTGTCACTAAACAGAAATTAGTACCAGGTGTCTTTAAGTCTGCTGAGGTCTTCTTTTTCTTCTTCCCATTGCATTCTTCTTTTTATCTTTCTGTTATTCCACTTTTTGAAAGATAATGAACACACATAGTTGTTTTAAACTTAACTAGATTAATTTTATGAGTTCTATTTCTGTGCTTCTTCTGCTCTTTTTAACATTCTAAAGTTCACTTCCTATAAAAGAAGGTTAAAGTTCAAAATGCATTTCCTGCAGCACAGGCAGCTTGAACATGCAGTTTAGACTGTTATAAGTTAAAAATCAGCTTGAGGATGTGAAAAAACATTCAAAACCAATTTAACTAACACTAAGCAGGAAAGGGGGCTGAAAATAAATCATTACTGTAAATAAATGTCTTTAGCACTCGCAAGCAAAACAGAGTCATTTTTTTACTTTTAATAAGAACAAACTACTTTTTTAAATAAAATTACAATACTTATATAAACAAATGCACTGACAGTCAGTAACATCTCTAATTCTTTGAATAAGAGCCAAAGTAATGAACAAATACCACACAAGTTAAATCTATTAAAAGAAAGTGAGGTCATCTATATAAATGATTTTCATGCAGCCAAAACCACTTAACACAACACCCATTGTAGGTAGATACAATCACATTCACCAGATAAAATAAAAAGATCACTTGAAATTATGTAGAGAAAGTATATATAAATTAGTAAAACATGTAATATACATCCCCCACATGCACACTACTGTATGTTAGAAAGTAATGTTTGAGAGGATTTAAATAAATTACTTAAGAGGCTCATAAGTAATAGCAATATTAATATATATATATATATATATATATATATAGATATATACACACTATCTCAGATACTGTCCATATGCCCCACCACATACAAACTACTCTCTATGTTTGAAAATAATGTTAGAGAGAATTAAAATAAAGTGATCAAGGAAATTATAAGTAATAGTAATAACATATATACACTATTTCACACAGTATAGAAAAAGGGTATTTTAATAAAGTATAAACATTTGTTGTTTGTTTTGCCTTGTATTTGATGATGAAATGTAATAGATGGCAAATCTGAATACATGTGAGAAAGCTATTTAGGTAAAACAGAAAATGAGAACATTACTTTTCTTTAATTTGTTCACTATTTTTGTCCTTTGAAGACCAGCCATTTCTTGTTGCTTGTCTCTTTAAGCAGACAAGAATAAAATCAATATTTTCTGTTTGATCAAAAGTTTCTTTTTCTGAGAAAAGTTCACTGCAACTTCTAGAAAATTAAATGTTTTCTGACCTTCTGGTAAAAAGATCCTAATTCTCACTGGAAAAATTAATTGAGCTTTAATTTTTAGCTCCCTTAAGTCTTTTATGAATGGAATTGCTGCTTTCCTTTTGGTAATAAGAGATGCAATATAGCCATTGTAAAACCTGATAGTGTTGCTATTTATTATCAGAAAATTAGCCCATGCAGTTTTCAGTACCAGGTCCTTGTCTTGGCTGGAGAGAAATTTTACAATAATAGATCTGGGGACCAGAAGATTTTTCTTCAAAGATGAAATCAAACGCAGTCTATGGGCTCTGTCTGTACCAAAAGAAAAAGCTTTTGGTAGATTTAGAATTTTAGGTATCCGAACCCAGCCACTGGGGATGCACAAACCAGTGCATTTCTTTGTGCCGGTCCCAAGCCCGGATAAATGGGGAGAGTTGCATCAGGAAGGGCATCCGGCGTAAAATTTTGCCAACTCATACATGCAGAAAACAGTACAGAAATTCATACCGGATCAATCGAGGCACGGGTTAACAACGACCGCCATCAGTACTGCTGGCCAACAGGGTGCTGGCAGAAATTGGGCTACTGTTGGCTGAAGGAGGAGAAGAGGCGGAAGGCATGCTCGAAGGCAGGTAAAGGCTAGGACTGTGATAGTGAAGGTTGGAACTTTGAATGTTGGCAGTGTGACTGGTATAGGGAGAGAGCTAGCTGATATGATAGACCGAAGGATGGTTGGTATATTGTGTGTGCAAGAGACCAGATGGAAGGGGAGCAAGGCTAGGTGTATCGGAGGTGATTTCAAATTGTTTTATCATGGTGTGGATGGGAGGAGAAATGGCCTAGGCATTATCCTGAAGGAACAGTATGCTAACAGTGTTTTGGAGATGAAAAGTGTGCCAGATAGAGTGATGTTTTTGAAGCTGAAATTGATGGTGTAATGATGAATGTTGTTAGTGCATATGCTCCACAAGTTGGGTGTGCGATGGATGAGAAAGAAATATTTTGGAGTGAGTTGGATGAAGTGGTGATGACTGTACCCAAGGGTGAGAGACTGGTGATTGGAGCAGATTTCAATGGGCATGTTGGTGAAGGGAACAGAGGGATCAGGAAGTGATAGGTAGGTATAGTGTTAAGTAAAGGAATGCAGAAGGTCAGATGGTAGTGGATTTTGCAAAAAGGATGGACATGGCTGCAATGAATACGTATTTTAACAAGAGGGAGGAGCATAGGGTGACATACAAGAGTGGAGGAAGATGCACACAGGTGGATTATATCTTATGTTGAAGGGCCAATCTGAAGGAGATTGGAGACTGTAAAGTGGTGCAAGGGAAAGTGTAGTTAGGCAGCATAGGATGGTGATTTGTAGGATGACATTGGTGATCAAGAAGAGGAGGAAGAGTGTGAGGGCAGCGCCAAGGATCAAATGGTGGAAATTGAAAAAGGGTAATTGTGAGGTGATGTTCAGGGAAGAGTTAAGACAGGCACTGGGTAGCAGTGAAGCATTACCAAATAGCTGGGTAACTACAGCAGAGCTAGTAAGAGAGGTGGCTAGAAAGGTGCTTGGTGTGACATCTGGAAAGAGGAAGGAGGACAAGGAGACCTGGTGGTGGAATAAAGAAGTACAGGAGAGTATACAGAGAAAGAGGTCGGTAAAGAAGAAGTGGGATTGTCAAAGAGATGAAGAAAGTAGACAAGAGTATAAGGAGATGAGGTGCATGGCAAAGAGAGAGGTGGCAAAGGCTAAGGATAAGGCATATGAAGAGATGTATAAAAGGTTGGACACTAAGGAGGGAGAAAAGGACCTGTACTGATTGGCTAGACAGAGGGACTGAGCTAGTAAAGATGTGCAGCAGGTAAGGGTGATAAAGAATAATGACGGAAACATACTCACAAGTGAGGAGAGTGTGTTGAGCAGATGGAAAGAGTACTTTGAGGGGCTGATGAATGAAGAGAATGAGAGGGAGAGAAGGTTGGATGATGTGCAGATAGTGAATCATGAAGTGCATTGGATTAGCAAAGAGGAAGTAAGGATAGCTATGAAGAGGATGAAGAATGGAAAGGCTGTTGGTCCAGATGACATACCTGTGGAAACATGGAGGTGAAATGGCGGTGGAGTTTTTAACTAGATTGTTTAATGAAATCTTGGGAAGTGAGAGGATGCCTGAGGAATGGAGAAAAAGTGCTTTGGTACTGATTTTTAAGAATAAGGGTGATGTGCAGAGCGGTAGTAACTACAGATGGATTAAACTGATCAGTCACAGCATGAAGTTATGGGAAAGAGTAGTGGAAGCTTGGTTAAGAAGGGAGGTGATGATTAGTGATCAGCAGTATGGTTTCATGCCAGGAAAGAGCACTACAGATGTGATGTTTGCTCTGAGAGTGTTGATGGATAAGTACAGGGAAGGCCAGAAGGAGTTGCATTGTGTCTTTGTGGATTTAGAGAAAGCATATGATAGGGTGCCTAGAGAGGAGTTGTGGTACTGTATGAGGAAGTCGGGAGTGTCAGAGAAGTACATAAGAGTGGTACAGGATATGTACGAGGGTAGTGTGACAGCGGTGAAGTCTGCGGTGGGAGTGATGGATGCATTTAAGGTGGAGGTGGGATTACATCAAGGATCAGCACTGAGCCCTTTCTTATTTGCAATGGTGATGGACAGGTTGACAGACGAGATCAGACAGAAGACTCCATAGACTATGATGTTTGCAGATGACATTGTGATCTGTAGTGAGAGTAGGGAACAGGTGGAGGAGACCCAGGAGAGGTGGAGATATGCTCTAGAGAGAAGAGGAATGAAGGTCAGCAGGACTAAGACAGAATATATGTGTGTAAATGAGAGGGAGAATAGAGGAATGGTGAGGATGCAGGGAGTAGAGGTGGTGAAGACGAATGAGTTTAAGTACTTGGGATCAACAGATTAGAGTAATGGTGAGTGTGGAATAGAGGTGAAGAAGAGAGTACAGGCAGGATGGAGTGGGTGGAGAAGAGTGTCAGGAGTGATTTGTGACAGACGTGTACTAGTAAGAGTGAAAGGGAAGGTCTACAAGAGGGTAGTGAGACCAGCTATGTTATATGGGTTGGAGACATTGGCATTGACAAAAAGGCAGGAGTCAGAACTTGACGTGGCAGAGTTGAAGATGTTAAGATTTGCACTGGGTGTGATGAGGATGGACAGGATTAGGAATAAGTATATTAGAGGGTCAGTCCAGGTTGGAAGGTTTGGAGACAAAGCCAGAGAGGCAAGATTATGTTGGTTTGGACATGTACTGAGTAGGGATGCAGAATATATTGGGAAAAAGATGCTAAGGATGAAGCTGCCAGGTAACAGGAAAAGAGGAAGGCCTAAGATAAGGTTTATGGATGTGGTGAGAGAGGATATGCAGGTGGTTGGTGTGACAGACTAAGATGCAAAGGACAGAAAGAAATGGAAACAGTTAATCTGCTGTGGCGACCCCTAATGGGAGCAGCCGAAAGAAGAAGAAGAATTTTAGGTATCCGGTTAGTTAAAAACGTAAACATATTGTCTACTTTTTCCTTTTCTGGTACTCCATATATCCTAATATTATTTCTTCTAGATCTATTTTGTAGGTCATCTAGTTTTTCCATGAGCAAAGTATTTTGTTTTAACAGGAATTCTGTGTCATTCTAACCCTCTGTCGTTCTACTATCCCAGGTCATTTAATGTGTCTTCTATTGCTGAGATCTGAACAGATTATTGTTTTATGATCTCTTCTAACATTTATATTTGTTTATTGGAATCTTCTTTTATATTGACCACTTTGATCTCTAGTTTATCAGATTTAACAGAAATCTCCTGGATGCTGCCCATTATAGACTGCAGTTCCTTTTTCACTATGTTGTCTTGAGAGTTCACTTTTGAGTTGCTCATTCTGTCACAACAGTCAATAAAACTTCTGACAGGAAAAAGAATCAAAGAAAAAACATAAACATTTAGATTTTTATTTCAAATAGTTGTCCAAGTTTGTTTAAAAGACTCAGCATGTATAAGACAATAAGTTCTTGTTAAGTTTGTATAATAAAATCCTGTGAGAAAAAAATAATAAAGCAGAGCTAAGATGCTGTGCTGTTAGCAGTTTGCCATCTTGGCCTCACCCCCCTCTTAGTATGCATTTTCTGAAGGAAGTGAAGTCTGAAACTCAAATGCATGATATTATTTAGTTATTTCATTTCTCAATGATTTGTGAGAAAACCACACATTTTGTGAAGAATAGGTCAAAATTATGAGGCAAAATTTTAGACATTTGCAAGTTACGCAGTATAGTGGAAAACAATAGTTTACTGTTATTCCCCAGGGCCATAACATATGTTTTAATTTGTCATATGGCAACATAAGAATCTGCTATGTCCTCAGTACAGGCACAGTAATTAATGCTGTAATTCTCTAAAATATTTTCAGTAGCTTCTGCTCTAACTCATAGTGGACTCTGGCAGTGTAGTGTGCACCCACTGCACTCAAAAGATCTGTAAGCAACACTGATAATAGCATAGTTAAAAAAAGATAGTTCAACATGTGAAGAACAATGATTAAACTCCAATAGAGAGAAAAAGTTAAACTTGGTGCTTCTGTAGCACAAGCCATAATCATGACAGCATTTATGCATGTAATAGTTGTCACAACTTTTACAATCAGGTATCACACTAAGGATTTATGACAGGCAGCGTCAGTTGACAGAGAACAGCTTTGCTTCTGTCTGTTATACATGTGTCTCAACTGTCTTCGAGTTTGTCTCATACTTTTCCTCTGTCTTATGTATTTTTAATTTTCTGGTAAATCACTGAGGATTATAGTCAGTCAAAAATCCCAGAATTAGGTTTTCATATATCTTTTTGTTCAAGAAATACATAGTTATACAAACCCTGTTCCATTAACATTTTAAATGAATTAAAAATATATATAAAAACTGCCCATGAGTTTGATCCTATCTTGCCAGATATGGTGAGATGTGTGCTGCTGTTTTATAGTTTTCTAAGGCTAATAAACCACATTGCATCTTTCCTTTTTTTCATTTTTCTGTAACTGGTGGCAAAAGGAGCAGACATAACTTCACATACTACAGCAAATTATAATCAAGATGATTTTCTTTGCATCCGTTGAATACATAATGAGTGAGTTATGATGGCAGACTGGATCATAATCTTTTATATTGCATCCTGCAACATGGGAATATATTTAGTTGTTTATATAACATAATTATTCCAATGCTTATGTGAAGAAGAGGATCTTGTTTATATAGTGCTGTTCTACATTGTACAAATCTATTATGTGCTAGTAATAATCATCAGCTAAATCTTTTACATGTTCCGTTGAAACTGCAAAAGAGATGAACAAGGGTATCTATTCTTACTTTTCTGTGTGGCAGTAACTGAGAAAGGCATGTAGGGGTCAAGTGGTAGCTTAATATGTAAGGTATTGCTTAACATGCAGTTTAAAGTACAGCACATATCTTCTTTTCAATGATTTTTGAAGAGATATATTTACACATTTTGTAAATTCATTAGCAAACAAACATGCTGACCATGTTCATGATTAAGAAAGGCACTGGGTTGCATTAACCAGGTAGAAGAGTCACAGAATACATTACTGAACTAAAACTAAACAGCTAATGGCATGAATGCTATACATATTATGTCTTTGGCTTAGCTTTTAAATTTGAATGTGCAACCCCTTCAAATGATAAGCAGTCATTAAAACAAATTGTCATTAAATTAGTACTTAGCACTCTTTCAGATAAAGAATATAAGTAAATCTAGTTAAATTTGTTTCAATAATCTGTCTATACACACACACACACACACACACACACACACACACACACACACACACACACACACACATATATGTGTGTGCGTGTGGGTGTGTGTCTATATATGTACACACACACACACACACACACACACACACATATATATATATATATATATATATATATAGAGAGAGAGAGAGAGAGAGCTCCATATCAGTTGATTGAGTTTTCAGAAACTTGTGACCATATGATTCAGTTTTTGAAAACTCAAAGCTTTTGAATGGAGATCACAGAAGTTTACCCTTTTCTTGATGGTAGTGTAATCTTGGAGTTGGTATATATAATTTGCAGGGGGCGTGTCCCTTACAAAAATGTAAAAAAGATAGATTTGTGTGCAATTTTTTTTTTTATGTTCAAGGTTTTGGAAACTTAGTCTTATGGTCTCTCGATATATATATTTGAGTTTCCAAAAAGTCGATCATCTGACATACACCTATATATATATATATATATATATATATATATATATATATATATATATATATATATATATATATATATATAAAGAGAGAGAGAGAGAGATGGAGATATGCTTATATATGTTTGAACATTTTAAGCACTTATGAAACCTTTAGATAATAGTCAACACCAAGGTTATACATTATTAAGTAACTGAGATGTAAAATGCAGTCCAAAATATGAAGGCTCTCATTACTTATTAGCTCTATAATTATACAGTATTTAAGTAGGAGACAATGATGAATATAGAGAAAGAATAATTCCACTACTTTACTACAATAAGTAGCACAAAGTAGATCAAAATAGCCTAAGTATGCAGAAATGCCAAGCTAGTATGGATTTGTTTGGGCAATGTTGCACACTTCACTTCTCCATAAGTAATATAAATATTGAAATATTTTGTAATTGTTGTTATGTTTTACCAACATTCTTAAATAACTGCAGCTCTGTAAATCAAACTGAATGTTTCAATATGCATGCCTGTACTGTGCATGTAGAGTGATGTTTGCATACCTACCATTTCTTGTTAGCTTGCAAATACCTATATCCTTCCTAACATACAATATCAATTTCAAAATATGTTACTCTAAATACTAGAATAGCACTAATGTTAATGCAGTGTACAGCAAAAATAATTAGGTTAAAAATTGCCTGTTATAGAAAGTGAAACAGATGATTGCCAGTTTGCTGGCTTTAGGTGAACTGCAATAAACCGTAAAACACTTTTTTTTATCTAGAAATAGCACCTTATCTATTAATTACAGCTACTTTATGATTTAGACATCTAAGAAGTCCATCTGTGCTTAAAGGATTGCCCAGAGTAAAATATTCCAGTCTGCTTCATGCAAACTCACACTAATACTGCAAACCCCAAATAGTTACTATTTACCCCAAGCAAATGGTAGGAAGACCAGTCACTTTTATCCACAGATAGCCCCTGCACCCAACAAATATAGATGTTTTAAATGTATACAACTCTGTTGTCTGACTGTAATACAAAAATGGGCAAATAAATATATTTCAGCTTAGTTTCACATAAATAGTAGCCAGATTAAAGTATTCCAAACTGATTCAGATAAATGCAGATTGTCCTACAAAACAGAATAAAGACTGTGCCTGCTGAGTAAATGATAGGAGACATATGTACCCAGTTATTACCATTGCTTTATTTAAACCAAACACCCTCAGAAATCTGAATGTGACAACATAAATAATTGCCATAGTAATGCATTTTTGTTTGTTTTGCTCAAACAGTGATCACAATAAAGTATTCTACATCACTTAAAAATTAGACCATAGTCTTGAAAAGCCAGAATAATGACTGGTTCTGTCAAATATACATTATACTGCAAATAAAATGGATTAGCTGTTTCTAAAAGTAAAGGAGAGCAGGGTCAGTCTCTACCATTCATACTCAGCAATTAAACCTCTGTTGTGAATTGCAAACACCAGTATTTTGAATCTGCTAATTGTGACTACAGTAATGAAGTTTAGGAACAGACAAAGTTGTCATGGGACAGCTTTGGTGTGTGATGAGGGTGGAGGTAAAGACTAGGATGTAGGAAGGTAGGCAAGATGGGGTAGGTGTGTGGGTAGGGAGCAGGTAGGAAAGGATTAAACAAGTGCGAAGATTAGGGAGGAAGTGAGGTAGGTTTAATGGGTGGAACTTAAGGGCTTTTGAGGTGGGAGTTAGTGTTGAGATGCACATTTGGTATGATCTTTTTGTTGAAGCAAGATCATGTCCTGACGGCCTGAGGTGTGTAAAGTAGGCCTTAGGTGGTTCCCAACATAAAGGTGTGTACAATTCGTTGAGGTTATATTTGCAGGAAGGCCTGTATTGTTTTGTTTTTCTCTCTCTCCTGCCCCTGTTAACGGAATTGTGCTACGTGATAATACAGGGAGGGAAAGTTGGAGTAGCGGGCATAAAGGAAGTAAATGATAAGAGAGAGATAGTGGCAAGAAAGGGGGATCTGAGCATGGTCGTGGAAATCAGTTTTGGAAGTAAAAGCCAATGGAGTCATGCTAGTTGCTCTGTTTTTTTGGCGTAGTGTAAAGGTACTTACTGCAGCATGGTCCCGGATTGATTGTTATCTCGCCATGGTGGTTGGTGTTGAGGCAGTCACCTTTGTGAGTGCTGAGGTCATGTGGTAGTGGTCGGGAGGGCTTTCTGTGTCTTTTCCATAGGCAGGGCTGGTTTTCTCTTTGTGGTCTTTTAACTTTCTTGGTGATTCACTGGAGGTAGTGGTGTTGTTGCCAGCATGCAGGGCCTTTAGGTAGTTTGCACATGTGCAGTTGGGAGGTTGTCCATTATAAAAAAAAAATAATGAAATAAAATTAAAATAATGGGTTTAGGTACTGGTTAAGGGCATCAGAGCCTGTATTTGTTTTCATTGGAGGTTTAGTGTCATCCCTGGTGGTCTGAGAGTGCAGGAGCCAGCAATGCATGCTCCTCACTGTTGTGGAGACTGTGTATGTGCAATTTTGCCATTTTATTTAAAAAAAAAAAGACAAGCAGGATTACATACACTTGAGTGTCAGACCCCCTGCTCCCCATTATTATATTGTGTCATTTTAGGCTTGGTCAATATTTTGCTCTAGGAGTGAGAGGTAAGGGGGTGCAGGCTTGGCATATATATATATATATATATATATATATATATATATATATATATATATATATATATATACATACATAAAAAGAAAGACAGCCTTATATATAAAATAAAAAGACGAATAAGGAAGTTAAGTAAAATGAATAGGAAGTATGTGCGGGTAGGGACACAGGTTAAAATGGGGCTTGGATGGTAGGAGACTTTAGATGTTAGTAAGTCTTGGAGGTTAGGATATATTACTCCAGCCATGAGGTGCTTCATACGGCAGAGTGTTTTGTGAAAGGGAATGTCCGAACAGATGGTGTACCTTACAGGGCTCTGATTTCAAGGTATAGAGTCCTGAGTTTGTCGCTAGGTAGGTATGCTAACTTTGCTGCTGTTACTGGATTTACCTGGGGGTGGGGATTTAGAGTTTTGGTTTAGTACTCCTAGATTTGATCTGGTCTTTTGGTTGTCTCTAATAAAGATTTGTTTATTTCCATTTCTGTGTTTATTTCTTTTCTCTAGAGAGAGTGGTGATCATGGCAGAAGCGTTGAGACAGAAGTGGGCTAGTATCATGGCACAAGCGGAAGACCTGTTTAGAGATATCCCTAATGAGATTTTGACAACCAGCACCCAGGGTCTGATTACTCAGAGGAAGTGGCAGACAGGGTCCAAAACTCAGACATTGAGAGCTTAGAGACCAAAGAGATGGCAACGGAAAAGAGGACAACAGAGGTTGAGATGCTTGTGGTTGCACCTTCATCTTGACAGGTAATGATTCACCAGGCTTGGTGGGGCTAGAGATAGTAGGTGTAGTTGTGGGTAGTGATTTAGGATTGAGTGGGGATGTGCAAGGCTCTACGTTGGGTAAAGGCTTGGAGGCTTTAGCTGCTTGTGATTTGGGGTATGATAATACCTTTTCTTTGCTAGAGGAGGATCTGTGGCCTGGCCTATGTGAGGTAGGGTCAGAGTTTGAGTCAAGGCCAGAGGACTGGTTGGCAACACAGGTTCTATGGCAGAAGTGAGCACCAATTCTTTTGACCCTGCACATTTCACTGGTAGTGAAGGAGAAGATCTGGAAAGGGAATGTATTGATATCTTTGATTTTATTGATGCGGATGGAGTTCAGTGTTTGATGGAAGCAGAGTCAGCTAATAGGAAGGATCTATTGGTGGCATTGGCGGCTATAGGCTGCAAGTGAGTGGGTTGGTTTCAGCCTAGGACATATAGTAATTGGGGCTTGGAATTTATATATTGCATGGCAGTGTGTTTAGAGATGGATAATTCATTGTTGAATCTGCTCTTGGCTTATTGTGTTTACTATACGGGAGGCACAGAGGTTATGGGCAGGTAACATGTGGCTTTGGTACAACCAGAAGTTTCATAAATGAAAGGCAGTTGACAAATCTATGCATTGGGAAGTCAGACACCCGGATATTTGGCTTTCTGCCATGATGGATGCTTTTGGTACAGGTAACAGTGTGACTCAGCCAGTGGAAGGGGGTGCAGGGGTCTGTTGGGCTTTTAACACAGGGAGGTGTTCATGGGTAGGTTGCATATTTTCCCATGCTTGTTCTAAGTAAATGGGGGTGAATCCAGCCACACAATTTGGTGAGGGTGGTGGTCAATTTGGTGGGCAGGCAGCTTATGTCATGATCCCAAAAGGTTGGGTGGTCCTCACTCGGCATTGCAGGGAGTATATGGTCAGTTTTATTTTCAGGGCCAAAGAGGGTGGTCCTTTCAAGGAGAAAGGTGTCACGCAGGAGACCCATTCACTTATTAAGGTTCAAGTTCTGAAGGGGTTGTTAGCAAATTATCCACTACTGGCAGTGGCTGGGGAGTTAATTGAGGGTTTTTCTAGGGATTTATCGATTAAGTCTACTTTGGTGGGTGATGGTAAAAGTGGGAAAATTTGAGGTCTGTGAGAGGGAGGGAGGATGTATTGGGAGCTTTGGTTGATAAGGAGCATCAGGCAGGGAGATTGTTGCACCCTTTTTATTGGCTGCTTTTTCCTGAATTTAAAGTGTCACCGCTAGGATTGGTTCCCAAGAAAAAGCCAGGTGAGTTTCGTTTAATTCATCATTTGTCATACCCTGAAGGCAAGTCGGTTGATGATTTCATCCAAGGGGAAGAGGTTAAATTAAAGTATGTGTCCTTGAATGATGTGATCTGCATCATTAGGAGTTTTGAGGATCCCTGGCTGGTTAAGATGGATATTGAGTTGGTTATTCACCTGTTGCTGGTGCAGGAAGAGGATTGCCCATTATTGGGCATGGTGGTAGGGGATAGTTTTTATTTTGACACTGCCATGTCTATGGGATGTGCAGTGGTGTGTGCTACGTTTGAGAAGTTTAGCACAGCGCTACATTGGATATGGCAGCATAGGGTAGAAGGGTAGCAAGCAGTTCACTATCTAGATGATTTATTGTTGGTGGGTAAAGGAAGAGAAGGGGCCCAGGTGGCAATGCATGAGTTTGTGGGGATATGCGAGGCCTTGAAAGTACCACTGGCTAACCATAAGTTGGAAGGCCTAGTGAAGGTTTTGGATTTCTTGGGTTTGTCAGTGGATGTGAGATAGTGTTTATTTAGTTTGCGGAGGATAATGTGGTTTGGCTACAGGAGAAAGTCACTTGGGTGGGGTCCAAGAGTAAGGTTCATGTGAGGGATGTGATGGAATTAATTGTTGGACTTGAACTTTGCGTGCAGGGCAGTACATCCGGGACATATGTTTTTCTGGTCGGTGGCATTTCTATTAAAAGGGGGGAAGAGTAAGTACCACAAAGTAAGGGTCAGTAAGTTAGCTCAGGAGGACTTAGCTTCCTGGACTTAGTTTTTACATCAGTTTAATGGGAGCTCATTTTGTCAGTTGGAATGGGTTGGCCAAGAGGATCTGCAATTGTTTACAGATGCAGGTAGAGGTTTGGGCATAGGAGCTTATTTTGCAGGGAATGTTTTTTTGGAGCCATGACCTGCTCATTAGTCCAAGGATTGGAAGTGGGATATTGCCTTTTTGGAGCTGATGCCATTTTGTGAGGCTTCTGTGGTGTGGCAGGAGTGTTTGAGGGAAGGAGGTGGTGTTTCATTCAGAGAACATTGCGGTGGAGAGAGTGTTGTAGGCTAAGTAGGCTAGATCCCCTCATTTGTTACTGAATCTTCATAAACTTGTTACAAAGTTTATTGATTAACTTTTTATTTGCAGGCTTACATGTGGCTGGGGTTCAGAATGAGATAGCTGACCGTTTGTCTCATTTTCAGCTTTGCAGATTTTACCAGGTGGCTCCAACAGCAGCACTCCATCCCTCAGTCATTCCAGATGAAATTTGACAGACTGGTCAGTAGTAATCAGCAGATTTGTGCAACAGTCATAGGCAGTATTTACAAAGAGATCTTACAGTAGGGCATTGAGCAATTTTGACACTTTTTTGAGGCAGTTACTGGTTACAGAGTGTGCATTGTCTGAGAGTTTGTTGTTGCATTATTTAGCCAGCTTGTAGAAGCAGGGTAAGGCAATTCGAAAGGTGAGGGTGGCATTAGCAGCTATTGGGGTATTTGCCCGGGTGGCCAGGTTAGAGGATTGGACTAGGTCATGGTTGGTGGGGTGAGTATTGAAAGGGTGGGGTAGAGTTGAAGGTCCTGCTACAGATAGGAGGTAGACTGTAACTAAGGGGATTTTGAGAATGTTGCTAAGGGGCTTAGGCAGACTATGTGGATGTATGGATGATTATGTGGTGTGGAGAATGGTAAGCATGTGGATGCACTGTGGGGCATTTTGTTTGTCTGAGTTGTTGGGTTCATTGCTGTGGGATGATGTCCTTATATTGCCTGGGGCAGTGCATATTAGGCTGATGTCTTCAAAGACAAATCAGGAAGGGAAGGGGATGCCGATAGATTTGGAAGAGGTCAAGTCGAGTTGGAGGTGTCCAGTGGCATGGGGAAAGAGATTGCAAGTGGCTAAAGGAAGAATAGCTCAAGGGTTAGTTTTCACATCATTAGGTGGTAGGGCCTTGATGGGTGAGCAATTGAATTTGATTATTTTAAGGGCTCTTAGTAGTGTCAAGGTAGAGGGATAATTTTCCTCCCATTCTTTCAAGATGGGTAGGGCGTCGGATTTACCAAAGGGAGGAATATCAATTGAAGTTATTAAAAGGGTGGGATGGTGGTCTTCCAATGTCTTTTTGTCTTATATTAAGTAGTTTGGTGAGAAGTTCTGGTGTAATTTTTTCTTCCCTCTCTATTAGGCAAAAGAAGAGTCTTTATATTGGGTCATTCTTTCATATATTGGGCAGCTAGGTGTACAGTGATTAGACGCAATGGTATGAATTTGGGTGGAGCGGTTCAGACTGAAGGTTACCTGGCATGGTGTTAGAGGATTGATGTGGAGCCAGATATTGCAGGTATTTACTATGTGACAGAGTCAGTGGGGATTGCCACATATTTTGGTGATTCATTTAGGGGAATGATTTGGGAGAATTCCGAAAAGGCAGTTGGTTTATCAAAGTTGTGAGGATGTCTTAGCATTGAGCACATTATCCATCAGTGGTATTGCTTTGGTCTGAGATTATTCCCAGGTTGTGTTGGATGGAGGTTAAAAAAATATTGCTGCAGTGGAGAGGGCTAGGAAGTATGTTAACTTTACGTTGGCAAAATATTTGAAAGAAGTGGGAGTGCATACTATATGACACGTGGATTTTGAGGACAGAGATCCCATGTGGTATAGGATGGATGGGGTTCATCTCAATGAATTTGGTCTGGATTTGTTTAACCTTTATTTGGGATTAATGGTGGAGGATTTAGTAAAAGGGGGTATTCTGTGAATGGGAACAGCCCTTTTTGGGCTGGTGGGTGGAGAAGAGGTTCAGGCTTGCCCCTCTTCTGTTCCCCCAAAGGAGGATAATTGGAATTGTAGGTGGTGATATTTTTGATGATGGAAGACTTGGAGTACAAGGACTGGATTGGTGATATGCTAAGATGAGTGGGGATGCTGCCTTCTTATTAATATGATAAGTGAGCAAGTGGGGGATGCTGCTTATCAAAGGGTGAGCAGGTACACTGCACTTATGTTTATTTGCTATTTTGATGCAACGAGTTGAATTGGATTGTTTCAATAAAGTTTCCATGTTCCTATTTTATTATTAATTCAATAAAGGTCATCAAAAGTCTATGAGTGTTTGTGTAGTTTTTAATTGGACCATGACAAATGAAGTTTGGGAACAGAAAAAGTTGTCATGGGACAGTTTTGGTATGTGAGGGGGGCTGGAGGTAGAGTTTAGGATGCTAGGATGTAGGAATGTAAGCAAGATGGGGTAAGCATGTGGGTAGGGACCAGATAGGAAAGGGTTAAGCAAGTGGAGGATAAGGGAGGAATTGAGGTAGGTTTAATGGGTGGGACTTAAGGGCTTTTGAGGTGGGAGTTAGTGTTGGGAGGCACATTTGGAGTGATCTTGTTGCCCTCCCAGCTGTCCTGTTTTGGTGAAGGTTGATTGGACAATGACAAATTCATTTCTGTTTGTTTTACACAAACACACACACACACACACACACACACACACACACACACAAAACAACCAGTTTCATTAAATGTATTGACTCTGTATATCTTATGTTTGATTGAAATGTGATGTGTGTCTATAATGGAAATACTGTCATTAATAATGTACTTTCAGTTACTGTTGTTAAAAATATACATTGCAAGTCGCTCTCAGTCTGTTGCTGCAAGGAGTCTAGGAAGCACTCCAGTCAACAAAGCATAAACAAATGCTTTCTTGAATGCACAGCGCAGATTCCTGAATTTGTTAGAAAAACGAATGACCACAGTTATCTATTTCAACTATATTTCACACAATAACCACAGGAAAGCTTTCTAACTCACTTAGCACAAATATGCATTAGTCCTTCAGAGGCTGAATGATGACTACAAATTAATTAAATAAAAGTAGGATCAGTCAGCTTTAATCAAAAAATATCCCCTATGCTCAGCAAGTATAGCTTTTTATTTGACTGGGTACTTCAGATAGCTCTCTCTCTCTCTGTCTATATATATATATATATATATATATATATAGACATATGTATATATATATATATATATATATATATATATATAGACATATATATTATTTATATATATATATATATATATATATATGTATAGATATATATATATATATATATATATATATATATATATATATGCAGATAGATAAATCATTATTCCTATATACATGCATTCACAGAGATAGCTGCGGTGGTGGTGCTGTGGTAGCATTGTTAGCCTCACAGTAAAATGCTGTCCGGTTCGATTCTCAACTAGAGCATCTTCTGCGTGGAGACATGCATGAATGGGCGTACCTTCGTTGAAGGTTGTGTGTTAGGGCTGGCAACTCGGCATGTAAAAATCTATCTGCCAATCATTAGTGGACTGGAGTTCCGCTGTGGCAACTCCTAACTGGGAAAAGCCAAAAGACACAACAACATGCATTCACAGAGACACCCACACAATGTGATCACAGATTATGGCAACTTTCTTATGCAGGTATATCTCAGATATCTGATTCTGATCAAATGAATAGATAATACATAAGTAATGCAAAAACTAATGCATATCAGCTCACTGCTAATAATTCTTATATTGATACACTGCAGTCCTTTGCAACCTTGAATACACACACACACACACGCACACGCACATGCACACGCACACAAACACGCACACGCACATGCACAGGCACCCCTATGTAATCACATCACATGCGTAAATAAAAACAAACTGGAGGAATGCCAAATCACCCATTGTCTAACCTTGAAATAATAAAAAAGCATAGAAATCGACCAGGGAACCAAGTACTTTGCTATGACAATGCTACTCTCTGTGCACTGTACCAGTGATTCACCCATATTCTGCAGAGACCAATGAAAATTACCATTCAGTGTGTCCAATGCTGATGTTTGACTATGATAGAATGTGTAACAAATTATGGCAAACGGTTATTTTTTGACACACTTCAACACCTCCAACATAACGTAGTACTTTTATTCAGAAATAATTATATAAACAACTATAACAGCCACTGTGTTGACTGTTTTTAATATGTATGTCTGACTTTTTAAAAATGGCCAAAATAAAGTAATGCAGATTGCATTATGCACGTGCAGACTAGTTATGAAGAGGCCAATGAGAAACTGTTTAACATGAACATATGAAATGAAATCTAGTCATATTTATTGACAAATCAATGAAGTACCTAACATTATATCTATTTTTAGTGAATGTACACCTCATATGTCTGATTGCGATAAAAATAATGGCTACAATAATACATTTCAGCTTGTTTCACAAAATCATCTATGACAGTGAAGTATTACAACTTGCTTCAAGCAAATAAAATCTAGGTTAGTCACTCTCATCCACAGACCCCCATCCAGGAATTACATCTACATTTGTCGACTGTGTACACTTCAGAAGTCAGAATGTAGTAAATTAAATAATAGCAAAACTAAATTATTTCTGCTTGTTTACTCAGTATGACAACATTAGTTCATTTCTGCTCTTTTATTCTATGAATTGTCAAGTAAAGTAATTCAGCTCACTTCATAAAAATATGCTTAGTCCTGCAAATCCAGAAAAATGAGTAAATATGATAAGTAAAAAAACACTTAGACCCTTTTACTCATACAGACATACACATATATCAGTAGGTAATACTAAAATGTGTCTTTCAGTACTGTATACTTTCTTTGTTGATATTTATCTACAGTGTGCATTGATGATCTTCTGTTTTTCAAAACACCAGTCTTTTTGCATCTTTACAAATTAGTCCCCTGGAAACATTTCAAAATGTGGAATAAACTTCCAAGGGAAGATAGTTGCTACAAAACTGAGTGGAACTTTTAGGGCACATGAAATGATATCTCTGCTGTATCCACACATAGTAATCTGTAGAAAGGATTTAGAAGCAGAGGTATAATGAGTTACAGATTAGTGCTGCATACCACTGCAACCTGGAGAAGATAATTAAAGGGCATCACTATGTAGAGTGTCATCAAATGATTTTCCTATGTATTTTTAATAAAAGTATGTTTTCTAAGATTAAAAAAGATGTAGTGCTGTGTAGTTATTTATTTATTCCCATTTGTTTTATTTTTTAAGAAAAAATGTGTGCTTTTTACACAGTGTAAAATTGTATATTATGCTACTCATACAACATAACTTGTGATCTGTAAGTGCACTACGTTGTAACATAGAGATTTTATGGATTAAAGTTATTGATAAGCATACTCATTTCAGTAAAGAGAATACCAAAGTTAAATTTAATATGTCCTTACTGGCTATGCAGCATCTTAGATTTCCCAATGAGTATGTCCATGTATTAAGTTATGAGTTAAGTTATGCAGGTTTCCACCACTAGAGTTAATTTCATAATTTACTAGGTAGAGGTGTATTTAAATGTAAATATGGAGTTCAGTAAGGCTAGTTTCAGCAAGAGCAAAAAGCAAACAGTCCTGGATAAAAGCCTCCTCAGAACTAATACTTATAGGAACTAAACAAAAACAGATGAGGCTCACCACGGCCGATAAAAAACACTTTATTCACTGCAGTATAGTTAGCGCTTTCACATTTTAGTTTCAGCCAAGACACCACTTTATATATATGACTCACATAATAAAGCTACCACTTTTTTTTCCAATGTAGAGGATGTGGTAGTTGTACTGATGTGCAAGCATACCTCTCAACGTGCGAATCTCTCAGTTTTACTGGTTTTGAGGTCCAAATAATGGGGTGCCATAATTCCCGAGTGGCACCTTAATTCTGAGGATTACCGGCTTTATTTTTTCTGGCTTTTTTTTTGGACTAACGTCATCAAACAGAGGTGGTCCCAGTGATGTCAGCTTTGTGATCAGCCTGCCAGCCTGTTGGAATTCGGCTGAGGGCTGCTGTGGGCTGAGTGAGTGAGTTTACTATTGTGGAATGTAGTGAATGACTCCATGACTCAGAAGAGACTCAGGAGGAGCTATAAAGTTTGTATCAAATCAGTGATGCGATTGTGACCACTGGCCTGGGTTTATTTGCTGAACTTGCCGAGGGGCAGTAAGTACAATTTTTTCATGTCTCCTTTCAATTAAGACCAGAGTCAATCAGTGATACAAATTCAATTATATACATACAAGCTCATTCTGCTTCCTCCTCATGTTTTCTTAAGTTGCTTGAAACATTCACACTCCTTCATTGAACAATAATCATAGTGGAGCATACCATACTTCCTCAACTGTCCAGGTTTTTGCGAAATGTCCAGATTTTAATTTTGCCTCATATTGTTGGTCTGTTTTTTCATAAAATTGTATTTTCTGACAAATTAGTAGCCATGGCCACTCATTAAAGACTTAAGTTAGAAAATGCTGACACATTTGAGTTTCAGACTTCATGCAGAGTGCATGTGTATAATCATTGTGCATTTATATGTTATCGTAAGTCTGCTGCCAAGTCAGGAACAAGTCATTATTGTGCATTTATATGTTATCATAAGTCTGCTGCCAAGAACAAGAACTGATTTAACTGTGTGAAATTGTATCTGCTACTGTGCATTTATATGCCATATTAAGTCTGCTGCCAAGAAAAATAAATGTTTAACTGTGTGCAATTGTATCTGCTGCTGATGCTGTGCATTAAATGTTATCATAAGTCTACTTTTTAACTGCAAAGTGTGTGTGTTGCTGCTGACATCCGTTGTGCATTCAGTTTAACTGCAGAATGTATGTGTGTGTGCTGCTGCTGGCATTAATTTATTCACCATTATGCATTTAGTTTAACTTCTGGAATCCCATGTGACACTTTTTTTAGAAATGGAACCTTGTGTAAGGAAAGTGGAGAATACATGAAGGCATACATCTGAAGGATCTCAGAGTTTGTTTCACTTTGATGGTTTGCTGGTATCAGAATTCTGTCAAGACTGTTTGACTCTATGTTTGTTTTTTTTCTGAGAAGAGAACACTTTCATAAATATAAAATGCATGATAGTTCCTACAAATATTATTGATGCTGAAGGGGTTATGGATAACTTCCTGTATTTTACTGTTATTCTGAAAGAACAGACTAATAAAGTTGTCCAGTTTATTTGGTACCCTCAAGCTGGCCCATTGTACATTTAGTTTAACTGCTGGCCCATTGTGTATATAGTGAATTCAAACCCTGAGCGGATAGCATTTCAGGGGTACTGTAGTGATTATAGTTCTATCTTGTAACTTAGAAGGATTGCAGAAAGAAGTAACTTTTTGTGAAAAAAGTTGGAGCTTCTAATTTGTGAGTACAGAAAGCAGCACAATGATGTTTGACTTCAGCATATCCTTTTCATTGACTGACGTGCAGAATAATGGTGGTGTCAACCAGTATGTTGTGAGAGAGGTCTTGTCGAAGGCGAGTGTGCTGCAGATATATGTATTGAAATTAGCTTTTCGAAGCAATGGCTCTCTGGCTATTCTGGAACATTTTGATGCTCTCTACAGTGTTTTGTATAATTTATGGACCACTGATGCAGAGCTCAAAGAAGAATCCTTGGAACTACTGGTCACAGGGATATTTGGAACTACTGGTCACAGGGATGGAATATTTGGAACTACTGGTCACAGGGATGGGATATTTGGAACTACTGGTCACAGGGATGGGATATTTGGAACTACTAGTCACAGGGATATTTGTGTGTGTGTGTGTGTGTGTGTGTGTGTGTGTGTGTGTGTGTGTGTGTGTGTGTGTGTGTGTGTGTGTATGTGTGTAAAATGCCCCAGTTAAGTATAAAGGACCAAGAGCCTGAATTCTCTACCCACACCACCACTTGTGTTCAGTGTGTGAAATGTTTTGCTCTTCTTAAAATTTGTGGTTTTCCAGCAAATTAGTGAGAAGTAATTCACTAAATAATGATAGCCGTTTAAGTTTCAGTCTTCCTATCTTTTTGGGAAATACATGGTAACACAAAACATTTTATTCTAGCAACTTTTCTAGGATTATACAAGCAATGTTTAAAATATTTCCATGGTATTGGGCCTTTGTCCCCCCTCAATAATTTTGTAATTTTCCAGATTTCTCGTGCTGCATAGCTCTTCAGGTGGAAGAAGTTTAGTGCTGCTTATATCAGGTTTGCTTGTGCTGTTAGTAGCACAACAGGTAGATAACTTGTTGTTGATGCTGAAGGTTGTGGGTTCTACTCCCAAAGTATGCAGATGGATTGCTGATAATGTACTGTGTTGTACTTTTTAAATGGGGTGGATGCTGCAGTCTTGAGAATGTCCTCTTTGGAAGAGATACTTAATAACTATGAACTTATCAGTTTGCCATCCATTCTCTATTGCAATATTATTAGTTTATCATTTTTAATGTAAC
This sequence comes from Protopterus annectens, assembly GCF_019279795.1. NCBI lineage: Eukaryota > Metazoa > Chordata > Ceratodontiformes > Protopteridae > Protopterus > Protopterus annectens. The sequence goes on from NC_056739.1 coordinate 238,607,603, forward strand.
ATAGGCAATTTATTCCTCAGCGGTAACAGGCACTTTATTTGTAGATGAAACAATGAAATATAAAGTTGTTTGCTAGCAGCAACCTCTTCATTAGCTACAGATCTCTTTAATGTGGAATTATTTTACTTCTGCAGAGATTGTGCATGTTTACTGATACTGGTGGACTGTAAAAGTTTGAGTAGACATTTATGATGGAAATGTTCTGATTTGGGCAGTTTTGTCATTGTGGGTTCATGCATTTTTTTCATTGCTTACTGGAAAAATGTTCAAAAACAATAAATTTAAAACCACTCTAACAAGTGTGCTGTATTATACAAACAAGGAATATAATTTAATACAATCAGGAAGGTATATAAAATACCACATGTATGTTTTGCATGCAAGGGGCCTATGATTTGAAAACAGCCCAAAGGTAATCTTTATCCACCACTGGCCAGATGCATTTTCTTTGAATTTGGGTTTCAATGCTGTTTCAACTAATTTGTTTACTTTCAAAGGCAGGGGAGTTCTAAGTGCTAAGTCTATTTTCATTGTGAGACTGTATTGCTTTGTTTAGATGTTTATTAGTGTTTGTGCTATAAAATATAAAATAAAACATTTAATTGAAATCCAAATAATCATTGTAGAAGTAAAGCAGTATGCACAATTACACTGTTTATGGTAAATAGGGCAAAATAGCCAAGTGATGGGACATTGAAATGGCTGCAGGGTGGATGGCTTTGTATGGGGGGGCCCATTCAACTGGGGGGCCCCATTCAACCATGATTTTGTGAGGGGGAAGGGCATCAAACTCAGACAGCCCTGAGTTGCACAAATTGTAGCTATACCACTGATCGGTAGGCCAATGGAGAATGACTTTTGGCGGTCCTAGTAAACTATAATATTATTTTGCGGTCCTAGCAAACTGTAATATTCTTTTGCTAAGATTAGAATATTGCCTACCATTAAATTTCCTGATTTTACCACAAAACCCTCATACTGTAAGTCACCAAAAACAAAATCCTAAGGTTCATCATTTTCACCCTTCCAGTGATCATTATTGCTACGCATTTAAAGAAAATGGTTACCATTTACTACAGGGTCTGGGGCCATATTTTGGTTGTCTGTTCTTCAGTTTGCGTTTGAAGGTTGGTATCCCACAATTCCATTGCAGTGGGTGGGGTTACATAATTATTTCTGAAAATTTTATGTAAATCAGCATACAATTTGTACTTATTTTCTATGGGCCTTTGTCCAGATTTTTTAATGTTTGTATCCCACAATTGAATCGCTGTGTGTGGGGTTACATAATTATTTTTTTATGAAAAAAAAGCCCCACCACATACAAACTACTCTCTATGTTTGAAAATAATGTTAGAGAGAATTAAAATAAAGTGATCAAAGGAAATTATAAGTAATAGTAATAACATATATACACTATTTCACACAGTATAGAAAAGGGTATTTTAATAAAAGTATAAACATTTGTTGTTTGTTTTGCCTTGTATTTGATGATGAAATGTAATAGATGGCAAATCTGAATACATGTGAAAGCTATTTAGGTAAAACAGAAAATGAGAACATTACTTTTCTTTAATTTGTTCACTATTTTTTGTCCTTTGAAGACCAGCCATTTCTTGTTGCTTGTCTCTTTAAGCAGACAGAATAAAATCAATATTTTCTGTTTGATCAAAAGTTTCTTTTCTGAGAAAAGTTCACTGCAACTTCTAGAAAATTAAATGTTTTCTGACCTTCTGGTAAAAAGATCCTAATTCTCACTGGAAAAATTAATTGAGCTTTAATTTTTAGCTCCCTTAAGTCTTTTATGAATGGAATTGCTGCTTTCCTTTTGGTAATAAGAGATGCAATATAGCCATTGTAAAACCTGATAGTGTTGCTATTTATTATCAGAAAATTAGCCCATGCAGTTTTCAGTACCAGGTCCTTGTCTTGGCTGGAGAGAAATTTTACAATAATAGATCTGGGGACCAGAAGATTTTTCTTCAAAGATGAAATCAAACGCAGTCTATGGGCTCTGTCTGTACCAAAAGAAAAAGCTTTTGGTAGATTTAGAATTTTAGGTATCCGAACCCAGCCACTGGGGATGCACAAACCAGTGCATTTCTTTGTGCCGGTCCCAAGCCGGATAAATGGGAGGATTGCATCAGGAAGGGCATCCGGTAAAGTTTTGCCAACTCATACATGCAGAAAACAGTACAGAAATTCATACCGGATCAATCGAGGCACGGGTTAACAACGACCGCCATCAGTACTGCTGGCCAACAGGGTGCTGGCAGAAATTGGGCTACTGTTGGCTGAAGGAGGAGAAGAGGCGGAAGGCATGCTCGAAGGCAGGTAAAGGCTAGGACTGTGATAGTGAAGGTTGGAACTTTGAATGTTGGCAGTGTGACTGGTATAGGGAGAGAGCTAGCTGATATGATAGACCGAAGGATGTGGTTGGTATATTGTGTGTGCAAGAGACCAGATGGAAGGGGAGCAAGGCTAGGTGTATCGGAGGTGATTTCAAATTGTTTTATCATGGTGTGGATGGGAGGAGAAATGGCCTAGGCATTATCCTGAAGGAACAGTATGCTAACAGTGTTTTGGAGATGAAAAGTGTGCCAGATAGAGTGATGTTTTTGAAGCTGAAATTGATGGTGTAATGATGAATGTTGTTAGTGCATATGCTCCACAAGTTGGGTGTGCGATGGATGAGAAAGAAATATTTTGGAGTGAGTTGGATGAAGTGGTGATGACTGTACCCAAGGGTGAGAGACTGGTGATTGGAGCAGATTTCAATGGGCATGTTGGTGAAGGGAACAGAGGGGATCAGGAAGTGATGGGTAGGTATAGTGTTAAGTAAAGGAATGCAGAAGGTCAGATGGTAGTGGATTTTGCAAAAAGGATGGACATGGCTGCAATGAATACGTATTTTAACAAGAGGGAGGAGCATAGGGTGACATACAAGAGTGGAGGAAGATGCACACAGGTGGATTATATCTTATGTTGAAGGGCCAATCTGAAGGAGATTGGAGACTGTAAAGTGGTGCAAGGGAAAGTGTAGTTAGGCAGCATAGGATGGTGATTTGTAGGATGACATTGGTGATCAAGAAGAGGAGGAAGAGTGTGAGGGCAGCGCCAAGGATCAAATGGTGGAAATTGAAAAAGGGTAATTGTGAGGTGATGTTCAGGGAAGAGTTAAGACAGGCACTGGGTAGCAGTGAAGCATTACCAAATAGCTGGGTAACTACAGCAGAGCTAGTAAGAGAGGTGGCTAGAAAGGTGCTTGGTGTGACATCTGGAAAGAGGAAGGAGGACAAGGAGACCTGGTGGTGGAATAAAGAAGTACAGGAGAGTATACAGAGAAAGAGGTCGGTAAAGAAGAAGTGGGATTGTCAAAGAGATGAAGAAAGTAGACAAGAGTATAAGGAGATGAGGTGCATGGCAAAGAGAGAGGTGGCAAAGGCTAAGGATAAGGCATATGAAGAGATGTATAAAAGGTTGGACACTAAGGAGGGAGAAAAGGACCTGTACTGATTGGCTAGACAGAGGGACTGAGCTAGTAAAGATGTGCAGCAGGTAAGGGTGATAAAGAATAATGGCGGAAACATACTCACAAGTGAGGAGAGTGTGTTGAGCAGATGGAAAGAAGTACTTTGAGGGCTGATGAATGAAGAGAATGAGAGGGAGAGAAGGTTGGATGATGTGCAGATAGTGAATCATGAAGTGCATTGGATTAGCAAAGAGGAAGTAAGGATAGCTATGAAGAGGATGAAGAATGGAAAGGCTGTTGGTCCAGATGACATACCTGTGGAAACATGGAGGTGAAATGGCGGTGGAGTTTTTTAACTAGATTGTTTAATGAAATCTTGGGAAGTGAGAGGATGCCTGAGGAATGGAGAAAAAGTGCTTTGGTACTGATTTTAAGAATAAGGGTGATGTGCAGGCGGTAGTAACTACAGATGGATTAAACTGATCAGTCACAGCATGAAGTTATGGGAAAGAGTAGTGGAAGCTTGGTTAAGAAGGGAGGTGATGATTAGTGATCAGCAGTATGGTTTCATGCCAGGAAAGAGCACTACAGATGTGATGTTTGCTCTGAGAGTGTTGATGGATAAGTACAGGAAGGCCAGAAGGAGTTGCATTGTGTCTTTGTGGATTTAGAGAAAGCATATGATAGGGTGCCTAGAGAGGAGTTGTGGTACTGTATGAGGAAGTCGGGAGTGTCAGAGAAGTACATAAGAGTGGTACAGGATATGTACGAGGGTAGTGTGACAGCGGTGAAGTCTGCGGTGGGAGTGATGGATGCATTTAAGGTGGAGGTGGGATTACATCAAGGATCAGCACTGAGCCCTTTCTTATTTGCAATGGTGATGGACAGGTTGACAGACGAGATCAGACAGAAGACTCCATAGACTATGATGTTTGCAGATGACATTGTGATCTGTAGTGAGAGTAGGGAACAGGTGGAGGAGACCCAGGAGAGGTGGAGATATGCTCTAGAGAGAAGAGGAATGAAGGTCAGCAGGACTAAGACAGAATATATGTGTGTAAATGAGAGGGAGAATAGAGGAATGGTGAGGATGCAGGGAGTAGAGGTGGTGAAGACGAATGAGTTTAAGTACTTGGGATCAACAGATTAGAGTAATGGTGAGTGTGGAATAGAGGTGAAGAAGAGAGTACAGGCAGGATGGAGTGGGTGGAGAAGAGTGTCAAGAGTGATTTGTGACAGATGGGTACTAGTAAGAGTGAAAGGAAGGTCTACAAGACGGTAGTGAGACCAGCTATGTTATATGGTTTGGAGACATTGGCATTGACAAAAGGCAGGAGTCAGAACTTGGCGTGGCAGAGTTGAAGATGTTAAGATTTGCACTGGGTGTGATGAGGATGGACAGGATTAGGAATAAGTATATTAGAGGGTCAGTCCAGGTTGGAAGGTTTGGAGACAAAGCCAGAGAGGCAAGATTATGTTGGTTTGGACATGTACTGAGTAGGGATGCAGAATATATTGGGAAAAAGATGCTAAGGATGAAGCTGCCAGGTAACAGGAAAAGAGGAAGGCCTAAGATAAGGTTTATGGATGTGGTGAGAGAGGATATGCAGGTGGTTGGTGTGACAGACTAAGATGCAAAGGACAGAAAGAAATGGAAACAGTTAATCTGCTGTGGCGACCCCTAATGGGAGCAGCCGAAAGAAGAAGAAGAATTTTAGGTATCCGGTTAGTTAAAAACGTAAACATATTGTCTACTTTTTCCTTTTCTGGTACTCCATATATCCTAATATTATTTCTTCTAGATCTATTTTGTAGGTCATCTAGTTTTTCCATGAGCAAAGTATTTTGTTTTAACAGGAATTCTGTGTCATTCTAACCCTCTGTCGTTCTACTATCCCAGGTCATTTAATGTGTCTTCTATTGCTGAGATCTGAACAGATTATTGTTTTATGATCTCTTCTAACATTTATATTTGTTTATTGGAATCTTCTTTTATATTGACCACTTTGATCTCTAGTTTATCAGATTTAACAGAAATCTCCTGGATGCTGCCCATTATAGACTGCAGTTCCTTTTTCACTATGTTGTCTTGAGAGTTCACTTTTGAGTTGCTCATTCTGTCACAACAGTCAATAAAACTTCTGACAGGAAAAAGAATCAAAGAAAAAACATAAACATTTAGATTTTTATTTCAAATAGTTGTCCAAGTTTGTTTAAAAGACTCAGCATGTATAAGACAATAAGTTCTTGTTAAGTTTGTATAATAAAATCCTGTGAGAAAAAAATAATAAAGCAGAGCTAAGATGCTGTGCTGTTAGCAGTTTGCCATCTTGGCCTCACCCCCCTCTTAGTATGCATTTTCTGAAGGAAGTGAAGTCTGAAACTCAAATGCATGATATTATTTAGTTATTTCATTTCTCAATGATTTGTGAGAAAACCACACATTTTGTGAAGAATAGGTCAAAATTATGAGGCAAAATTTTAGACATTTGCAAGTTACAGTATAGTGGAAAACAATAGTTTACTGTTATTCCCCAGGGCCATAACATATGTTTTAATTTGTCATATGGCAACATAAGAATCTGCTATGTCCTCAGTACAGGCACAGTAATTAATGCTGTAATTCTCTAAAATATTTTCAGTAGCTTCTGCTCTAACTCATAGTGGACTCTGGCAGTGTAGTGTGCACCCACTGCACTCAAAAGATCTGTAAGCAACACTGATAATAGCATAGTTAAAAAAAGATAGTTCAACATGTGAAGAACAATGATTAAACTCCAATAGAGAGAAAAAGTTAAACTTGGTGCTTCTGTAGCACAAGCCATAATCATGACAGCATTTATGCATGTAATAGTTGTCACAACTTTTACAATCAGGTATCACACTAAGGATTTATGACAGGCAGCGTCAGTTGACAGAGAACAGCTTTGCTTCTGTCTGTTATACATGTGTCTCAACTGTCTTCGAGTTTGTCTCATACTTTTCCTCTGTCTTATGTATTTTTAATTTTCTGGTAAATCACTGAGGATTATAGTCAGTCAAAAATCCCAGAATTAGGTTTTCATATATCTTTTTGTTCAAGAAATACATAGTTATACAAACCCTGTTCCATTAACATTTTAAATGAATTAAAAATATATATAAAAACTGCCCATGAGTTTGATCCTATCTTGCCAGATATGGTGAGATGTGTGCTGCTGTTTTATAGTTTTCTAAGGCTAATAAACCACATTGCATCTTTCCTTTTTTTCATTTTTCTGTAACTGGTGGCAAAAGGAGCAGACATAACTTCACATACTACAGCAAATTATAATCAAGATGATTTTCTTTGCATCCGTTGAATACATAATGAGTGAGTTATGATGGCAGACTGGATCATAATCTTTTATATTGCATCCTGCAACATGGGAATATATTTAGTTGTTTATATAACATAATTATTCCAATGCTTATGTGAAGAAGAGGATCTTGTTTATATAGTGCTGTTCTACATTGTACAAATCTATTATGTGCTAGTAATAATCATCAGCTAAATCTTTTACATGTTCCGTTGAAACTGCAAAAGAGATGAACAAGGGTATCTATTCTTACTTTTCTGTGTGGCAGTAACTGAGAAAGGCATGTAGGGGTCAAGTGGTAGCTTAATATGTAAGGTATTGCTTAACATGCAGTTTAAAGTACAGCACATATCTTCTTTTCAATGATTTTTGAAGAGATATATTTACACATTTTGTAAATTCATTAGCAAACAAACATGCTGACCATGTTCATGATTAAGAAAGGCACTGGGTTGCATTAACCAGGTAGAAGAGTCACAGAATACATTACTGAACTAAAACTAAACAGCTAATGGCATGAATGCTATACATATTATGTCTTTGGCTTAGCTTTTTTAAATTTGAATGTGCAACCCCTTCAAATGATAAGCAGTCATTAAAACAAATTGTCATTAAATTAGTACTTAGCACTCTTTCAGATAAAGAATATAAGTAAATCTAGTTAAATTTGTTTCAATAATCTGTCTATACATACACACACACACACACACACACACACACACACACACACACACACACACACACACACATATATGTGTGTGCGTGTGGGCGTGTGTCTATATGTACACACACACACACACACACACACACACACACATATATATATATATATATATATATATAGAGAGAGAGAGAGAGAGAGCTCCATATCAGTTGATTGAGTTTTCAGAAACTTGAGACCATATGATTCAGTTTTTGAAAACTCAAAGCTTTTGAATGGAGATCACAGAAGTTTACCCTTTTCTTGATGGTAGTGTAATCTTGGAGTTGGTATATATAATTTGCAGGGGGCGTGTCCCTTACAAAAATGTAAAAAAGATAGATTTGTGTGCAATTTTTTTTTTTATGTTCAAGGTTTTGGAAACTTAGTCTTATGGTCTCTACGATATATATATTTGAGTTTCCAAAAAAGTCGATCATCTGACATACACCTATATATATATATATATATATATATATATATATATATATATATATATATATATATATATATATATATAAAGAGAGAGAGAGAGAGATGGAGATATGCTTATATATGTTTGAACATTTTTAAGCACTTATGAAACCTTTAGATAATAGTCAACACCAAGGTTATACATTATTAAGTAACTGAGATGTAAAATGCAGTCCAAAATATGAAGGCTCTCATTACTTATTAGCTCTATAATTATACAGTATTTAAGTAGGAGACAATGATGAATATAGAGAAAGAATAATTCCACTACTTTACTACAATAAGTAGCACAAAGTAGATCAAAATAGCCTAAGTATGCAGAAATGCCAAGCTAGTATGGATTTGTTTGGGCAATGTTGCACACTTCACTTCTCCATAAGTAATATAAATATTGAAATATTTTGTAATTGTTGTTATGTTTTACCAACATTCTTAAATAACTGCAGCTCTGTAAATCAAACTGAATGTTTCAATATGCATGCCTGTACTGTGCATGTAGAGTGATGTTTGCATACCTACCATTTCTTGTTAGCTTGCAAATACCTATATCCTTCCTAACGCACAATATCAATTTCAAAATATGTTACTCTAAATACTAGAATAGCACTAATGTTAATGCAGTGTACAGCAAAAATAATTAGGTTAAAAATTGCCTGTTATAGAAAGTGAAACAGATGATTGCCAGTTTGCTGGCTTTAGGTAGACTGCAATAAACCGTAAAACACTTTTTTTTATCTAGAAATAGCACCTTATCTATTAATTACAGCTACTTTATGATTTAGACATCTAAGAAGTCCATCTGTGCTTAAAGGATTGCCCAGAGTAAAATATTCCAGTCTGCTTCATGCAAACTCACACTAATACTGCAAACCCCAAATAGTTACTATTTACCCCAAGCAAATGGTAGGAAGACCAGTCACTTTTATCCACAGATAGCCCCTGCACCCAACAAATATAGATGTTTTAAATGTATACAACTCTGTTGTCTGACTGTAATACAAAAATGGGCAAATAAATATATTTCAGCTTAGTTTCACATAAATAGTAGCCAGATTAAAGTATTCCAAACTGATTCAGATAAATGCAGATTGTCCTACAAAACAGAATAAAGACTGTGCCTGCTGAGTAAATGATAGGAGACATATGTACCCAGTTATTACCATTGCTTTATTTAAACCAAACACCCTCAGAAATCTGAATGTGACAACATAAATAATTGCCATAGTAATGCATTTTTGTTTGTTTTGCTCAAACAGTGATCACAATAAAGTATTCTACATCACTTAAAAATTAGACCATAGTCTTGAAAAGCCAGAATAATGACTGGTTCTGTCAAATATACATTATACTGCAAATAAAATGGATTAGCTGTTTCTAAAAGTAAAGGAGAGCAGGGTCAGTCTCTACCATTCATACTCAGCAATTAAACCTCTGTTGTGAATTGCAAACACCAGTATTTTGAATCTGCTAATTGTGACTACAGTAATGAAGTTTAGGAACAGACAAAGTTGTCGCGGGACAGCTTTGGTGTGTGATGAGGGGTGGAGGTAAAGACTAGGATGTAGGAAGGTAGGCAAGATGGGGTAGGTGTGTGGGTAGGGAGCAGGTAGGAAAGGATTAAACAAGTGCGAAGATTAGGGAGGAAGTGAGGTAGGTTTAATGGGTGGAACTTAAGGGCTTTTGAGGTGGGAGTTAGTGTTGAGATGCACATTTGGTATGATCTTTTTGTTGAAGCAAGATCATGTCCTGACGGCCTGAGGTGTGTAAAGTAGGCCTTAGGTGGTTCCCAACATAAAGGTGTGTACAATTCGTTGAGGTTATATTTGCAGGAAGGCCTGTATTGTTTTTGTTTTTTCTCTCTCTCCTGCCCCCTGTTAACGGGAATTGTGCTACGGTGATAATACAGGGGAGGGAAAGTTGGAGTAGCGGGCATAAAGGAAGTAAATGATAAGAGAGAGATAGTGGCAAGAAAGGGGGATCTGAGCATGGTCGTGGAAATCAGTTTTGGAAGTAAAAGCCAATGGAGTCATGCTAGTTGCTCTGTTTTTTTTTTTTTTGGCGTAGTGTAAAGGTACTTACTGCAGCATGGTCCCGGATTGATTGTTATCTCGCCATGGTGGTTGGTGTTGAGGCAGTCACCTTTGTGAGTGCTGAGGTCATGTGGTAGTGGTCGGGAGGGCTTTCTGTGTCTTTTCCATAGGCAGGGCTGGTTTTCTCTTTGTGGTCTTTTAACTTTCTTGGTGATTCACTGGAGGTAGTGGTGTTGTTGCCAGCATGCAGGGCCTTTAGGTAGTTTGCACATGTGCAGTTGGGAGGTTGTCCATTATAAAAAAAAAAAAAATAATGAAATAAAATTAAAATAATGGGTTTAGGTACTGGTTAAGGGCATCAGAGCCTGTATTTGTTTTCATTGGAGGTTTAGTGTCATCCCTGGTGGTCTGAGAGTGCAGGAGCCAGCAATGCATGCTCCTCACTGTTGTGGAGACTGTGTATGTGCAATTTTGCCATTTTATTTAAAAAAAAAAAAAAAAGACAAGCAGGATTACATACACTTGAGTGTCAGACCCCCCCTGCTCCCCATTATTATATTGTGTCATTTTAGGCTTGGTCAATATTTTTGCTCTAGGAGTGAGAGGTAAGGGGGTGCAGGCTTGGCATATATATATATATATATATATATATATATATATATATATATATATATATATATATACATACATAAAAAGAAAGACAGCCTTATATATAAAATAAAAAGACGAATAAGGAAGTTAAGTAAAATGAATAGGAAGTATGTGCGGGTAGGGACACAGGTTAAAATGGGGCTTGGATGGTAGGGAGACTTTAGATGTTAGTAAGTCTTGGAGGTTAGGATATATTACTCCAGCCATGAGGTGCTTCATACGGCAGAGTGTTTTGTGAAAGGGAATGTCCGAACAGATGGTGTACCTTACAGGGCTCTGATTTCAAGGTATAGAGTCCTGAGTTTGTCGCTAGGTAGGTATGCTAACTTTGCTGCTGTTACTGGATTTACCTGGGGGTGGGGATTTAGAGTTTTGGTTTAGTACTCCTAGATTTGATCTGGTCTTTTGGTTGTCTCTAATAAAGATTTGTTTATTTCCATTTCTGTGTTTATTTCTTTTCTCTAGAGAGAGTGGTGATCATGGCAGAAGCGTTGAGACAGAAGTGGGCTAGTATCATGGCACAAGCGGAAGACCTGTTTAGAGATATCCCTAATGAGATTTTGACAACCAGCACCCAGGGTCTGATTACTCAGAGGAAGTGGCAGACAGGGTCCAAAACTCAGACATTGAGAGCTTAGAGACCAAAGAGATGGCAACGGAAAAGAGGACAACAGAGGTTGAGATGCTTGTGGTTGCACCTTCATCTTCGACAGGTAATGATTCACCAGGCTTGGTGGGGCTAGAGATAGTAGGTGTAGTTGTGGGTAGTGATTTAGGATTGAGTGGGGATGTGCAAGGCTCTACGTTGGGTAAAGGCTTGGAGGCTTTAGCTGCTTGTGATTTGGGGTATGATAATACCTTTTCTTTGCTAGAGGAGGATCTGTGGCCTGGCCTATGTGAGGTAGGGTCAGAGTTTGAGTCAAGGCCAGAGGACTGGTTGGCAACACAGGTTCTATGGCAGAAGTGAGCACCAATTCTTTTGACCCTGCACATTTCACTGGTAGTGAAGGAGAAGATCTGGAAAGGGGAATGTATTGATATCTTTGATTTTATTGATGCGGATGGAGTTCAGTGTTTGATGGAAGCAGAGTCAGCTAATAGGAAGGATCTATTGGTGGCATTGGCGGCTATAGGCTGCAAGTGAGTGGGTTGGTTTCAGCCTAGGACATATAGTAATTGGGGCTTGGAATTTATATATTGCATGGCAGTGTGTTTAGAGATGGATAATTCATTGTTGAATCTGCTCTTGGCTTATTGTGTTTACTATACGGGAGGCACAGAGGTTATGGGCAGGTAACATGTGGCTTTGGTACAACCAGAAGTTTCATAAATGAAAGGCAGTTGACAAATCTATGCATTGGGAAGTCAGACACCCGGATATTTGGCTTTCTGCCATGATGGATGCTTTTGGTACAGGTAACAGTGTGACTCAGCCAGTGGAAGGGGTGCAGGGGTCTGTTGGGCTTTAACACAGGGAGGTGTTCATGGGTAGGTTGCATATTTTCCCATGCTTGTTCTAAGTAAATGGGGGTGAATCCAGCCACACAATTTGGTGAGGGTGGTGGTCAATTTGGTGGGCAGGCAGCTTATGTCATGATCCCAAAGGTTGGGTGGTCCTCACTCGGCATTGCAGGAGTATATGGTCAGTTTTATTTTCAGGGCCAAAGAGGGTGGTCCTTTCAAGGAGAAAGGTGTCACGCAGGAGACCCATTCACTTATTAAGGTTCAAGTTCTGAAGGGGTTGTTAGCAAATTATCCACTACTGGCAGTGGCTGGGGAGTTAATTGAGGGTTTTTCTAGGGATTTATCGATTAAGTCTACTTTGGTGGGTGATGGTAAAAGTGGGAAAATTTGAGGTCTGTGAGAGGGAGGGAGGATGTATTGGGAGCTTTGGTTGATAAGGAGCATCAGGCAGGGAGATTGTTGCACCCTTTTTATTGGCTGCTTTTTCCTGAATTTAAAGTGTCACCGCTAGGATTGGTTCCCAAGAAAAAGCCAGGTGAGTTTCGTTTAATTCATCATTTGTCATACCCTGAAGGCAAGTCGGTTGATGATTTCATCCAAGGGGAAGAGGTTAAATTAAAGTATGTGTCCTTGAATGATGTGATCTGCATCATTAGGAGTTTTGAGGATCCCTGGCTGGTTAAGATGGATATTGAGTTGGTTATTCACCTGTTGCTGGTGCAGGAAGAGGATTGCCCATTATTGGGCATGGTGGTAGGGGATAGTTTTTATTTTGACACTGCCATGTCTATGGGATGTGCAGTGGTGTGTGCTACGTTTGAGAAGTTTAGCACAGCGCTACATTGGATATGGCAGCATAGGGTAGAAGGGTAGCAAGCAGTTCACTATCTAGATGATTTATTGTTGGTGGGTAAAGGAAGAGAAGGGGCCCAGGTGGCAATGCATGAGTTTGTGGGGATATGCGAGGCCTTGAAAGTACCACTGGCTAACCATAAGTTGGAAGGCCTAGTGAAGGTTTTGGATTTCTTGGGTTTGTCAGTGGATGTGAGATAGTGTTTATTTAGTTTGCCGGAGGATAATGTGGTTTGGCTACAGGAGAAAGTCACTTGGGTGGGGTCCAAGAGTAAGGTTCATGTGAGGGATGTGATGGAATTAATTGTTGGACTTGAACTTTGCGTGCAGGGCAGTACATCCGGGACATATGTTTTTCTGGTCGGTGGCATTTCTATTAAAAGGGGGGAAGAGTAAGTACCACAAAGTAAGGGTCAGTAAGTTAGCTCAGGAGGACTTAGCTTCCTGGACTTAGTTTTTACATCAGTTTAATGGGAGCTCATTTTGTCAGTTGGAATGGGTTGGCCAAGAGGATCTGCAATTGTTTACAGATGCAGGTAGAGGTTTGGGCATAGGAGCTTATTTTGCAGGGAATGTTTTTTTGGAGCCATGACCTGCTCATTAGTCCAAGGATTGGAAGTGGGATATTGCCTTTTTGGAGCTGATGCCATTTTGTGAGGCTTCTGTGGTGTGGCAGGAGTGTTTGAGGGGAAGGAGGGTGGTGTTTCATTCAGAGAACATTGCGGTGGAGAGAGTGTTGTAGGCTAAGTAGGCTAGATCCCCTCATTTGTTACTGAATCTTCATAAACTTGTTACAAAGTTTATTGATTAACTTTTTATTTGCAGGCTTACATGTGGCTGGGGTTCAGAATGAGATAGCTGACCGTTTGTCTCATTTTCAGCTTTGCAGATTTTACCAGGTGGCTCCAACAGCAGCACTCCATCCCTCAGTCATTCCAGATGAAATTTGACAGACTGGTCAGTAGTAATCAGCAGATTTGTGCAACAGTCATAGGCAGTATTTACAAAGAGATCTTACAGTAGGGCATTGAGCAATTTTGACACTTTTTTGAGGCAGTTACTGGTTACAGAGTGTGCATTGTCTGAGAGTTTGTTGTTGCATTATTTAGCCAGCTTGTAGAAGCAGGGTAAGGCAATTCGAAAGGTGAGGGTGGCATTAGCAGCTATTGGGGTATTTGCCCGGGTGGCCAGGTTAGAGGATTGGACTAGGTCATGGTTGGTGGGGTGAGTATTGAAAGGGTGGGGTAGAGTTGAAGGTCCTGCTACAGATAGGAGGTAGACTGTAACTAAGGGGATTTTGAGAATGTTGCTAAGGGGCTTAGGCAGACTATGTGGATGTATGGATGATTATGTGGTGTGGAGAATGGTAAGCATGTGGATGCACTGTGGGGCATTTTGTTTGTCTGAGTTGTTGGGTTCATTGCTGTGGGATGATGTCCTTATATTGCCTGGGGCAGTGCATATTAGGCTGATGTCTTCAAAGACAAATCAGGAAGGGAAGGGGATGCCGATAGATTTGGAAGAGGTCAAGTCGAGTTGGAGGTGTCCAGTGGCATGGGGAAAGAGATTGCAAGTGGCTAAAGGAAGAATAGCTCAAGGGTTAGTTTTCACATCATTAGGTGGTAGGGCCTTGATGGGTGAGCAATTGAATTTGATTATTTTAAGGGCTCTTAGTAGTGTCAAGGTAGAGGGGGATAATTTTCCTCCCCATTCTTTCAAGATGGGTAGGGCGTCGGATTTACCAAAGGGAGGAATATCAATTGAAGTTATTAAAAGGGTGGGATGGTGGTCTTCCAATGTCTTTTTGTCTTATATTAAGTAGTTTGGTGAGAAGTTCTGGTGTAATTTTTTCTTCCCTCTCTCTATTAGGCAAAAGAAGAGTCTTTATATTGGGTCATTCTTTCATATATTGGGCAGCTAGGTGTACAGTGATTAGACGCAATGGTATGAATTTGGGTGGAGCGGTTCAGACTGAAGGTTACCTGGCATGGTGTTAGAGGATTGATGTGGAGCCAGATATTGCAGGTATTTACTATGTGACAGAGTCAGTGGGGATTGCCACATATTTTGGTGATTCATTTAGGGGGGAATGATTTGGGGAGAATTCCGAAAAGGCAGTTGGTTTATCAAAGTTGTGAGGATGTCTTAGCATTGAGCACATTATCCATCAGTGGTATTGCTTTGGTCTGAGATTATTCCCAGGTTGTGTTGGATGGAGGTTAAAAAAATATTGCTGCAGTGGAGAGGGCTAGGAAGTATGTTAACTTTACGTTGGCAAAATATTTGAAAGAAGTGGAGTGCATACTATATGACACGTGGATTTTGAGGACAGAGATCCCATGTGGTATAGGATGGATGGGGTTCATCTCAATGAATTTGGTCTGGATTTGTTTAACCTTTATTTGGGATTAATGGTGGAGGATTTAGTAAAAGGGGGTATTCTGTGAATGGGAACAGCCCTTTTTGGGCTGGTGGGTGGAGAAGAGGTTCAGGCTTGCCCCTCTTCTGTTCCCCCAAAGGAGGATAATTGGAATTGTAGGTGGTGATATTTTTGATGATGGAAGACTTGGAGTACAAGGACTGGATTGGTGATATGCTAAGATGAGTGGGGATGCTGCCTTCTTATTAATATGATAAGTGAGCAAGTGGGGGATGCTGCTTATCAAAGGGTGAGCAGGTACACTGCACTTATGTTTATTTGCTATTTTGATGCAACGAGTTGAATTGGATTGTTTCAATAAAGTTTCCATGTTCCTATTTTATTATTAATTCAATAAAGGTCATCAAAAGTCTATGAGTGTTTGTGTAGTTTTTAATTGGACCATGACAAATGAAGTTTGGGAACAGAAAAAGTTGTCATGGGACAGTTTTGGTATGTGAGGGGGGCTGGAGGTAGAGTTTAGGATGCTAGGATGTAGGAATGTAAGCAAGATGGGGTAAGCATGTGGGTAGGGACCAGATAGGAAAGGGTTAAGCAAGTGGAGGATAAGGGAGGAATTGAGGTAGGTTTAATGGGTGGGACTTAAGGGCTTTTGAGGTGGGAGTTAGTGTTGGGAGGCACATTTGGAGTGATCTTGTTGCCCTCCCAGCTGTCCTGTTTTGGTGAAGGTTGATTGGACAATGACAAATTCATTTCTGTTTGTTTTACACAAACACACACACACACACACACACACACACACACACAAAACAACCAGTTTCATTAAATGTATTGACTCTGTATATCTTATGTTTGATTGAAATGTGATGTGTGTCTATAATGGAAATACTGTCATTAATAATGTACTTTCAGTTACTGTTGTTAAAAATATACATTGCAAGTCGCTCTCAGTCTGTTGCTGCAAGGAGTCTAGGAAGCACTCCAGTCAACAAAGCATAAACAAATGCTTTCTTGAATGCACAGCGCAGATTCCTGAATTTGTTAGAAAAACGAATGACCACAGTTATCTATTTCAACTATATTTCACACAATAACCACAGGAAAGCTTTCTAACTCACTTAGCACAAATATGCATTAGTCCTTCAGAGGCTGAATGATGACTACAAATTAATTAAATAAAAGTAGGATCAGTCAGCTTTAATCAAAAAATATCCCCTATGCTCAGCAAGTATAGCTTTTTATTTGACTGGGTACTTCAGATAGCTCTCTCTCTCTCTGTCTATATATATATATATATATATATATATATATATATATATATATATATATATATATATATATATATATATATATATATATATATATATTATTTATATATATATATATATATATATATATATATATATATATATATATATATATATATATATATATATATATATGCAGATAGATAAATCATTATTCCTATATACATGCATTCACAGAGATAGCTGCGGTGGTGGTGCTGTGGTAGCATTGTCGCCTCACAGTAAAATGCTGTCCGGTTCGATTCTCAACTAGAGCATCTTCTGCGTGGAGACATGCATGAATGGGCGTACCTTCGTTGAAGGTTGTGTGTTAGGGCTGGCAACTCGGCATGTAAAAATCTATCTGCCAATCATTAGTGGACTGGAGTTCCGCTGTGGCAACTCCTAACTGGGAAAAGCCAAAAGACACAACAACATGCATTCACAGAGACACCCACACAATGTGATCACAGATTATGGCAACTTTCTTATGCAGGTATATCTCAGATATCTGATTCTGATCAAATGAATAGATAATACATAAGTAATGCAAAAACTAATGCATATCAGCTCACTGCTAATAATTCTTATATTGATACACTGCAGTCCTTTGCAACCTTGAATACACACACACACACACGCTGCACATGCACACACAAACACGCACACGCACATGCACAGGCACCCCTATGTAATCACATCACATGCGTAAATAAAAACAAACTGGAGGAATGCCAAATCACCCATTGTCTAACCTTGAAATAATAAAAAAGCATAGAAATCGACCAGGGAACCAAGTACTTTGCTATGACAATGCTACTCTCTGTGCACTGTACCAGTGATTCACCCATATTCTGCAGAGACCAATGAAAATTACCATTCAGTGTGTCCAATGCTGATGTTTGACTATGATAGAATGTGTAACAAATTATGGCAAACGGTTATTTTTTGACACACTTCAACACCTCCAACATAACGTAGTACTTTTATTCAGAAATAATTATATAAACAACTATAACAGCCACTGTGTTGACTGTTTTTAATATGTATGTCTGACTTTTTAAAAATGGCCAAAATAAAGTAATGCAGATTGCATTATGCACGTGCAGACTAGTTATGAAGAGGCCAATGAGAAACTGTTTAACATGAACATATGAAATGAAATCTAGTCATATTTATTGACAAATCAATGAAGTACCTAACATTATATCTATTTTAGTGAATGTACACCTCATATGTCTGATTGCGATAAAAATAATGGCTACAATAATACATTTCAGCTTGTTTCACAAAATCATCTATGACAGTGAAGTATTACAACTTGCTTCAAGCAAATAAAATCTAGGTTAGTCACTCTCATCCACAGACCCCCCCCCCCCCCATCCAGGAATTACATCTACATTTGTCGACTGTGTACACTTCAGAAGTCAGAATGTAGTAAATTAAATAATAGCAAAACTAAATTATTTCTGCTTGTTTACTCAGTATGACAACATTAGTTCATTTCTGCTCTTTTATTCTATGAATTGTCAAGTAAAGTAATTCAGCTCACTTCATAAAAATATGCTTAGTCCTGCAAATCCAGAAAAATGAGTAAATATGATAAGTAAAAAAACACTTAGACCCTTTTACTCATACAGACATACACATATATCAGTAGGTAATACTAAAATGTGTCTTTCAGTACTGTATACTTTCTTTGTTGATATTTATCTACAGTGTGCATTGATGATCTTCTGTTTTTCAAAACACCAGTCTTTTTGCATCTTTACAAATTAGTCCCCTGGAAACATTTCAAAATGTGGAATAAACTTCCAAGGGAAGATAGTTGCTACAAAACTGAGTGGAACTTTTAGGGCACATGAAATGATATCTCTGCTGTATCCACACATAGTAATCTGTAGAAAGGATTTAGAAGCAGAGGTATAATGAGTTACAGATTAGTGCTGCATACCACTGCAACCTGGAGAAGATAATTAAAGGGCATCACTATGTAGAGTGTCATCAAATGATTTTCCTATGTATTTTTTAATAAAAGTATGTTTTCTAAGATTAAAAAAGATGTAGTGCTGTGTAGTTATTTATTTATTCCCATTTGTTTTATTTTTTAAGAAAAAATGTGTGCTTTTTACACAGTGTAAAAATTGTATATTATGCTACTCATACAACATAACTTGTGATCTGTAAGTGCACTACGTTGTAACATAGAGATTTTATGGATTAAAGTTATTGATAAGCATACTCATTTCACGAGTAAAGAGAATACCAAAGTTAAATTTAATATGTCCTTACTGGCTATGCAGCATCTTAGATTTCCCAATGAGTATGTCCATGTATTAAGTTATGAGTTAAGTTATGCAGGTTTCCACCACTAGAGTTAATTTCATAATTTACTAGGTAGAGGTGTATTTAAATGTAAATATGGAGTTCAGTAAGGCTAGTTTCAGCAAGAGCAAAAAGCAAACAGTCCTGGATAAAAAGCCTCCTCAGAACTAATACTTATAGGAACTAAACAAAAACAGATGAGGCTCACCACGGCCGATAAAAAACACTTTATTCACTGCAGTATAGTTAGCGCTTTCACATTTTAGTTTCAGCAAGACACCACTTTATATATATGACTCACATAATAAAGCTACCACTTTTTTTTCCAATGTAGAGGATGTGGTAGTTGAACTGATGAGCAAGCATACCTCTCAACGTACCGAATCTCTCAGTTTTTACTGGTTTTGAGGTCCAAATAATGGGGTGCCATAATTCCCGAGTGGCACCCCTTAATTTCTGAGATTACCGGCTTTATTTTTTTTCTGGCTTTTTTTTTTGGACTAACGTCATCAAACAGAGGTGGTCCCAGTGATGTCAGCTTTGTGATCAGCCTGCCAGCCTGTTGGAATTCGGCTGAGGGCTGCTGTGGGCTGAGTGAGTGAGTTTACTATTGTGGAATGTAGTGAATGACTCCATGACTCAGAAGAGACTCAGGAGGAGCTATAAAGTTTGTATCAAATCAGTGATGCGATTGTGACCACTGGCCTGGGTTTATTTGCTGAACTTGCCGAGGGGCAGTAAGTACAATTTTTTTTCATGTCTCCTTTCAATTAAGACCAGAGTCAATCAGTGATACAAATTCAATTATATACATACAAGCTCATTCTGCTTCCTCCTCATGTTTTTCTTAAGTTGCTTGAAACATTCACACTCCTTCATTGAACAATAATCATAGTGGAGCATACCATACTTCTCAACTGTCCAGGTTTTTGCGAAATGTCCAGATTTTAATTTTGCCTCATATTGTTGGTCTGTTTTTCATAAAATTGTATTTTTCTGACAAATTAGTAGCCATGGCCACTCATTAAAGACTTAAGTTAGAAAATGCTGACACATTTGAGTTTCAGACTTCATGCAGAGTGCATGTGTATAATCATTGTGCATTTATATGTTATCGTAAGTCTGCTGCCAAGTCAGGAACAAGTCATTATTGTGCATTTATATGTTATCATAAGTCTGCTGCCAAGAACAAGAACTGATTTAACTGTGTGAAATTGTATCTGCTACTGTGCATTTATATGCCATCGTAAGTCTGCTGCCAAGAAAAAATAAATGTTTAACTGTGTGCAATTGTATCTGCTGCTGATGCTGTGCATTAAATGTTATCATAAGTCTACTTTTTAACTGCAAAGTGTGTGTGTTGCTGCTGACATCCGTTGTGCATTCAGTTTAACTGCAGAATGTATGTGTGTGTGCTGCTGCTGGCATTAATTTATTCACCATTGTGCGCATTTAGTTTAACTTCTGGAATCCCATGTGACACTTTTTTTAGAAATGGAACCTTGTGTAAGGAAAGTGGAGAATACATGAAGGCATACATCTGAAGGATCTCAGAGTTTGTTTCACTTTGATGGTTTGCTGGTATCAGAATTCTGTCAAGACTGTTTGACTCTATGTTTGTTTTTTTTCTGAGAAGAGAACACTTTCATAAATATAAAATGCATGATAGTTCCTACAAATATTATTGATGCTGAAGGGGTTATGGATAACTTCCTGTATTTTACTGTTATTCTGAAAGAACAGACTAATAAAGTTGTCCAGTTTATTTGGTACCCTCAAGCTGGCCCATTGTACATTTAGTTTAACTGCTGGCCCATTGTGTATATAGTGAATTCAAACCCTGAGCGGATAGCATTTCAGGGGTACTGTAGTGATTATAGTTCTATCTTGTAACTTAGAAGGATTGCAGAAAGAAGTAACTTTTTGTGAAAAAAGTTGGAGCTTCTAATTTGTGAGTACAGAAAGCAGCACAATGATGTTTGACTTCAGCATATCCTTTTCATTGACTGACGTGCAGAATAATGGTGGTGTCAACCAGTATGTTGTGAGAGAGGTCTTGTCGAAGAGCGAGTGTGCTGCAGATATATATGTATTGAAATTAGCTTTTCGAAGCAATGGCTCTCTGGCTATTCTGGAACATTTTGATGCTCTCTACAGTGTTTTGTATAATTTACAGACCATTGATGCAGAGCTCAAAGAAGAAACCTTGGAACTACTGGTCACAGGGATATTTGAAACTACTGGTCACAGGGATGGGATATTTGGAACTACTTGTCACAGGGATATTTGGAACTACTGGTCACAGGGATGGGATATTTGGAACTACTAGTCACAGGGATATTTATGTGTGTGTGTGTGTGTGTGTGTGTGTGTGTGTGTGTGTGTGTGTGTGTGTGTGTGTGTGAGTGATGGTGTGTTTGTGTGTAAAATGCCCCAGTTAAGTATAAAGGAGAAAGAGCCTGAATTCCCTACCCACACCACCACTTGTGTTCAGTGTGTGAAATGTTTTGCTCTTCTTAAAATTTGTGGTTTTCCAGCAAATTAGTGAGAAGCCAATTCACTAAATAATGATAGCCGTTTAAGTTTCAGTCTTCCTATCTTTTGGGAAATACATGGTAACACAAAACATTTTATTCTAGCAACTTTTCTAGGATTATACAAGCAATGTTTAAAATGTGTCCATGGTATTGGGCCTTTGTCCCCCCTCAATAATTTTGTAATTTTCCAGATTTCTCGTGCTGCATAGCTCTTCAGGTGGAGAGAAGTTTAGTGCTGCTTATATCAGGTTTGCTTGTGCTGTTAGTAGCACAACAGGTAGATAGCTTGTTGTTGATGCTGAAGGTTGTGGGTTCTACTCCCAAAGTATGCAGATGGATTGCTGATAATGTACTGTGTTGTACTTTTAAATGGGGTGGATGCTGCAGTCTTGAGAATGTCCTCTTTGGAAGAGATACTTAATAACTATGAACTTATCAGTTTGCCATCCATTCTCTATTGCAATATTATTAGTTTATCATTTTTTAATGTAACATAGGCAATTTATTCCTCAACGGTAACAGGCACTTTATTTGTAGATGAAACAATAAAATACAAAGTTGTTTGCTAGCAGCAACCTCTTCATTAGCTACAGATCTCTTTAATGTGGAATTATTTAGATGACTTTTACTTCTGCAGAGATTGTGCATATTTACTGATACTGGTGGACTGTAGAAGTTTGAGTAGACTTTTATGATGGAAACGTTCTGAATTGAGCAGTTTTGTCATTGTGGGTTCATGCATTTTTTTCATTGCTTACTGGAAAAATGTTCAAAAACAATAAATTTAAAACCACTCTAACAAGTGTGCTGTATTATACAAACAAGGAATATAATTTAATACAATCAGGAAGGTATATAAAATACCACATGTATGTTTTGCATGCAAGGGGCCTATGATTTGAAAACAGCCCAAAGGTAATCTTTATCCACCACTGGCCAGATGCATTTTCTTTGAATTTGGGTTTCAATGCTGTTTCAACTAATTTGTTTACTTTCAAAGGCAAGGGAGTTCTAAGTGCTAAGTCTATTTTCATTGTGAGACTGTATTGCTTTGTTTAGATGTTTATTAGTGTTTGTGCTATAAAATATAAAATAAAACATTTAATTGAAATCCAAATAATCATTGTAGAAGTAAAGCAGTATGCACAATTACACTGTTTATGGTAAATAGGGCAAAATAGCCAAGTGATGGGACATTGAAGTGGCTGCAGGGTGGATGGCTTTGTATGGGGGCGCATTCGACTGGGGGGCCCCATTCAACCATGATTTTGTGAGGGGGAAGGGCATCAAACTCAGACAGCCCTGAGTTGCACAAATTGTAGCTATACCACTGATCGGTAGGCCAATGGAGAATGACTTTTGGCGGTCCTAGTAAACTATAATATTATTTTGCGGTCCTAGCAAACTGTAATATTCTTTTGCTAAGATTAGAATATTGCCTACCATTAAATTTCCTGATTTTACCACAAAACCCTCATACTGTAAGTCACCAAAAACAAAATCCTAAGGTTCATCATTTTCACCCTTCCCAGTGATCATTATTGCTACGCATTTAAAGAAAATGGTTACCATTTACTACAGGGTCTGGGGCCATATTTTGGTTGTCTGTTCTTCAGTTTGCGTTTGAAGGTTGGTATCCCACAATTCCATTGCAGTGGGTGGGGTTACATAATTATTTCTGAAAATTTTATGTAAATCAGCATACAGATTTGTACTTATTTTCTATGGGCCTTTGTCCAGATTTTTAATGTTTGTATCCCACAATTGAATCGCTGTGTGTGGGGTTACATAATTATGTATGACAATTTTATGTTAAACAGCATACAGATTTGTACCTATTTTCCATGGACTTTTGTCCAGATTCTTGATGTTTCCAGGTTTAGAGGTATGTGAGCAAGGCTCCTCTGATTTGACTGTGAGGACTATTCTATGGGAATGAGCGGAAAAAAAGAACTATGCATGATAATGGGCATCTGTTTAGAGAATTATTACTGAAAATTTCAGTTTAATGAAGCAAGTGTTTCAAGTATGCCCTCACATTAGCACCATTCTCACCTTTTTTGCTTCTGCTGCAAGGGAGAGAATGGGCAGGGCACAAGAAATGCCAGATCAGCTTAATTTTTATCTGACAAGAGGCTGAACAGTGGACAGGGAGACATATGAGTGAAACTTGGAGAGAACTTTTATGATATATAATGCAAGTAGCAGGATGGGGAAGCATTCAAGCACTGACATGCAGGAAGCTGTGATGTTTCAGTAGGAAAACATAGGTAGCTTAGATGTTGGAGAGACAGGTAGATGAATTTGGATCTGAAGTCTAACAGCAGTCAAGAATTGATACTATCAATGAGTTTCAAGAATAGGGGACAGGCAGGGATAGTAGGAATCTGCCTCTGTGTAATTCACACATGAAATGTTGGCAGGGATAATCAGCAATGCTAGTGTAGTCACAGAAAATGTTCTGCATTTCTTTTGATGAGTGGTGTGACCTATAATTTATGAGTGGGTATTCTGCTTTGTAGAACAGGCTTGAAATTGCCGACCAGATGTGAGAGAAGAAAGCTCTGTTCAGTCACAATATAATATAAATTCCAATATAGTGGGTAAAGACTTGACCTGTTGTTGTGTCATAGGTACTTGGAAGGCCTTAAGATTAAAATAGCATGGAGAGAGTCAGTAATAAAAGGAGAAGACATGTGAGAAACACTTCTCATATAGACCTACCTGCTACAGCAGGATTAGATAATACTGACATCAAACATATTCTGCTTAGTCTTTAAAGATATTTCTACATCTTACAAAATGTGTCAATGTTTTTTGGCCCACTGAATGTTAGTTTTATTTTGTGGTTCAAGTATGGAGAGATTGATATCATATATAGTGGGTAAGGCAACATGTGTATGGCTTGTTAGCCTTTATTATGTCTCCCTTTGGAAAATGTGCATGCCTAGTGAGATACAATTACAAAAAATGTTATACTCCTTAGACTAGTATATGATATGTAATCATTTAAGGCAGAACTAGGTCATGTATTACTTAGGGATCTT
This sequence comes from Protopterus annectens, assembly GCF_019279795.1. NCBI lineage: Eukaryota > Metazoa > Chordata > Ceratodontiformes > Protopteridae > Protopterus > Protopterus annectens. The sequence goes on from NC_056739.1 coordinate 238,632,159, forward strand.
CACTACTTAAGAAAACATAATGAAAGGTACTCCAGCTTTGAGGAGAATCGACATGGGAAGGAGGGCTTTAGGTTCGACTGCACAACGTATGGAGCAGGAGGAGAGGAGTTTGATGATAAGCAAGGTAAAGAAAGGTGAAGGGATTGGGTAGAATGCCTCAATGACTGAATAATATAAGAGGATGAAATGTTTTTAAGAGGATGAGAAAGGCATATAGAGATAGGGTGCAAGACAAGGTATGTTAACAGCTGTAATGAATACCTAAGGGGGCATTAGGCAGGGTGGGATAGGCAAATGAGGGAATGGAGTAGAATGATGGGCAGCATTAACTTTCATAGTGGGATGAGAAAGTAATCAAAAAACTGTTGTATACCAAGCAAAGATGAGGGTGGGGTCAGATGGGAGGTGGGAACAAGAATACTGTGTCAGTTTCTGAGAGAAGTATTATGGTTTCAGAAAGAGGGAAAATCCTATCAGGGAATATTTCCTGGGATATATCAGAAGGCAGAAGCAGAGGAGAGACAAGGGACAGAAAATAAAAATTAGTGATATGAAATATGCCCAAGTAATTACAATGAAAAAGACCTCACAGAGAATGGCTGATAGTGGAGGAACAGGGGAAGTACTATTACAGGAGATAAACTAAACATAAAGGATAGCACTAGGATAAGACTGTGTGGGTGTTGGGTTTGACAGCAAGTCGCACACAGAAGGCAGTAGCAATTTTGTTTTGCTGGATTATGCAAAAGATCATACAAGGAGCAGAATAAAATGAAAAATAGAAATGATCCAAATTGGATGTCTATGTGACAGAAAAATATATATCAGTATTGATGACCAAATAATTATGAGCCTGAATGCAATGTTTGAAATATAGGAGAAAGGGGAGCAAAGATATGTTGGGAAATTAAGAATTTTGATTTGATGATTTAAGAGTTAGATATTTTTTAGGATAATGAAATAGTGTGGAAATATGAGGAACTTTTGAAATCCATGTGTGAAGGGAGAAGAATGCTCTTCTGTGCATTGCTGTACAGGAAGAAAATGAGCCTGCATTTATTAGAAATTACTTAAGAATAGCCACCAGACTGAAAAACCTTTTAGGTTAGGGCTGATATGTGAGGCAATAGGGGGTACAGCTAAAAGCATGAAACATACCTTTAGCATGTACCAGTATCTTTGGCATTGAGGCTGCAAGCAGTGACACATAACTTTTTGTCAAGGGAAATAGTCAATTTATAAATGGAAGGGAGGAGAAAGGGGAACTTGTTGAGCTTGTTGTCATATAATTCACAAGAATACCGCAGAGCAGGGAATGCATGACATTATATTATAAAGGCAGCTATATATGGTAGGTTGATGAGAGAAAAAGTTCACATTAAGAGGGAGAATGGATAAGATAACAGTTTAGAAGAAGTGTTACAGGAGATGGAAGGACAATAACAGAATGAGATGTAGGACATTGATTCACGCATGATGGAGATAAGGCTTCAGAAAGAGACAGTGGTATAGAAAATTAACTTGAATGAGATAACATATATTTTCAGGGAATTTTGTTATAAGAGAGGAAAGTGATGGGATCATACCCACAGGGGAAGTTTAAATATAGGAGGAAAATATGTGAAGACAATGAGCAAATCCTTGAAAAACATGTTGGTGGATCAGGCAACTATATCAATTTGTACAGTTAGTAGAGAGAGAGGGGGAGATGGATAGAGAGAGAGAGAGAATAGGAAATAGTGATTATGGGAGATATCGCATGTATATGATGATGTGTTCATGACAGGAATAACAAATATGTCTAGATGAGTGATGTAAGATGTTCCAAAGAAATCTAAAGCAAGAAGGAGTAGAAGGCATTAGTCCCTGGCTGCTTTGCTGTATAATTTCACAAATGTGGAGGGATCACATAGACTATGACATTGCAGGAAAATTGTAAATATATATTCAGTGAACACTAGATTCCATTCATTGAGGTGGGTACAGGTGGTGTTTTATCACAAGCAGGAGAAGACATTGCATAAGCTTGAAGTTTTAGTCTCCCAATCCCTAATTAACTCTGACATTAAAACAAAACTTCATAAATATCTAGCTGTCAGGCTGAACATTGTATTAAGTTAGAAATAACAGATGATGCTGTTTTATAAAGAATACACGGGCTATAAAAAATTGGTGGATAGGTACAGGCTTTATAATGAGGATTGAAATACAGTGGCCAGGGAATGGAGAATAAATAATTTTAATTACAAACTGTCTTTAATGTGATGGAGCAGAAATCCCTGTGGCTAACCTTGTGCAGGGTAATATTTGGTAGGAAATTTCAAGGTTGAGTGATATTTATCTACCAGACATAATTCAGGTGAGAGAATTCTTATATAAATATTTTATTAGTGAAACAATGGTATACAAAATCTAATTTCAACCATTAGTTTAAAGAGTAACTCAATTTTAAAGAATCAAATGTGTTATATATGGCTATGCTTATTAAACCTAACTCTATTTATTTACTGTTAGCATAACCAGCCAATGTAATAATCTATTAAATATTGTCTTGTGTTTATCTTTTGATGATAAACACTGTTTGATTTTTATTTATTATTTTGGAAAATATATTAGTATATAGATAAACTTTTCATAATTGCCACTCAACAAAGAAATGGGGCTAATAGTACTCATTTTGTTTTAATGGCAGTGTTTATTTTCTGTTTCAATCATGGATCAAGGTTATTTTTGTTTGTGTTCCATCAACCCCATATTTGTATAAAATAATCTCCAGGATTCAATAAAATCCATGTAGGAATAGTGTTATTCCTACACAGAATGAATATTGATGCTTGTGTCTGCATAGCCTTAACAGCAGCACACCTTTCATAGGTTCATTGATTAGTACTAGGCTAACTGCCCTTGCCAGCCATTTAAGCCTAGCTGATTATCCCTTGTGAGACTTGACCCCGCACCTTCTGTTTGTAAGACAAACACCTTAACCATTAGGCCACCCTCCTAACCCTCATATTAATGAAGGTGTGCTACTAAGAACGGGTCTGCGGACATGAACACTGAATGAGTGTAGGGGGGGTGTGTTTCAGTAGTGGGCACAGGTCAAACACACCCTCTGCATGCTGAAAGTGCCATACAGCACTTTCTAAATGCTTTCAGTCTCCACAGATACTGAAAGCTGGAGTGTGAATGGGAAGCAATGCAGTAGGTGTGTGACAGGAACTGCACACACCTCCTGCATTGTCAAAGTGCTGTACTGCACTTCACAGTACAGTTGTGTCCTTGGACACACAGCCATACCTGTCAACCTCTTAGTGCCCAAAATCAGGATAAAGCCAACAAAATGGGGGGACAAAGGTCCAAAAATAGAGACATATTTTACCTACTGCTCCTATAAACATAGAAACATGATAGAGTAACAGGTTTTGTTTTAACATACATTTTCCAAAGGATTAGAAGTCCGAAACTGAAATGTATGCATTATTTAGTGACATCAAGCCTGATATTGCACATACAAACTTAGAAAGTTGATAGAATGATAGGTAGTGGATTACCAAATCTGAATCAGCATTACTATTAATATATGTAACTAAAGTGGTTGTATTCATTTTTTTTCCATTATAAGTGAAGTTTAAATGTAGCTGAGTGGGTTTGTGCATTGCGACACTCTACTAAGCATTGCTTAAACATCTCATAAGAGCTAAATACAAATGTATAGCTGAAATATTCCATGGTGAGAGAGCATAGTGGTTAGAATTCCACCTTTGCATACAGCAGTTCACAATTCGAGTAACAAGACAGGCCCTTCATTTTACATGGAAACGCATTGTTAAAATACTTTTTTCCAATTAAATAATGTAGTAATCAATATTTATTAATCAGGGTCATATAGCTGGTTTAAATTTAAAGTTTCAGTGGAAAAAACATGTGAAATCACCCATGTAAATACAAGTGTCCTACACAGTATAGTAACAACCCAAGGTAATGTAATGAAAGCATACAGGGGGATGTCATGTAAAGTAAATCATATACACTTAATAATATTTAACTAATGAGGAATTAATCTGAAATTCTGCAATATTTTTGTAAAGGAAAACTGGTCAATGCTTAGCAGTGCTTTGCTCTGCTCACTCAGTTTGAGCATTGCTTAGACATTAATTCTAAGCAGTATTCAGCCTATTTGATCCGATTTGCGCACCGCTATGCACTGCTCAACATATTCCCCTTTAAGCACTGCTCTACTCAGCTTAGTGGGTTTGTGCACTGCTTAGTTGAGCTCAACATTTTCAAAACGGTCCAATGACAGCAGAGGGTAGGAATATGGCCTTATTTAAACTGCACAGGTGGGAATACAGCCAGAACCTGCTGTAGTTTGATCTGTGCAGGAAGCATGTCTTGTGTTGGAGAGGGAGCGAGCTTTTGGGTGCAGCACTGGGACATTCTGGAGTCCAGAGTCATTGCTTGGCTCCTTGTTGAACACCATGATGACAGACTGCTGCTGGGCCAGTACCAAGGCCCACCGTACAACGTGAAGGCCTGGGATCATCTGGCACACAACCTCACCAGTGCTACTGGAATCCCCTGAAATGGTGAGCAGGTATGGCATCATTATACCGACCTAAAGCATAGGAAGGGGACGCTGTTGGCCCGGTGGATCCAAGAAGCTCAAGCACAGAATGCTCTAGTAGTTTGTAAGTATCTCAGGGGCGGTCCGTGCTTTTGGACTGCCAGACTGCAGCCCCCTCAACAAAAAGTAAAAAGAAATTAAATTTTGAAATTCGTAGATGCGCAGTAGTCCAGACTACTGTGCATGCTCCAGGCAGTCCTGGTAGGGAAACACGAGGAGAGTCTGTGCACTTTTAAAGTGCACAGACTCGCTGGAAAAATGCATCGGGGCCAGACTGCAACATCAGCAGTCAGGAATTGAGTCTCTCGTCGGGAAGGGGTTTCATCGGATCTCGCGGGTCTTTGGATTATTGCACAGGCATTCATTATGGAGAATGGACAGGTAAGTGTGTTAATTATGGTGCTTTTAATGTTTTGATAGGGACTTGTGTGGACCTATGCTTTTAACTATTTGGTGTGTGTGTGGACTTGGTGTTTGAAGTTATGTTTTTAACTATTTGGTGTGTGGACTTAGTGTTTTAAGTTATGCTTATGACCTTTTGGGGTGTGTGTGTGTGTGTGTGTGTGTGTGTGTGTGTGTGTAAATGCCCCAGGTGCTCATGGTGGTGTGGTAGGGAATACATCAGGCTTGAACCCTGTACCCTGTATGCAGGTGTTAAAGACTTGAGTTCCCTACCAAACACCATTTGTAAAAGAATTGCAGATTTTTGCTTCATATTTGATCTGATCTGTTCCTCATAATATCTGTGGTTTGTAAATGTTGCAATGCTTGATATTTGATGGTGCACTGGTAGCATTGTTGCCTCACAGCTGCAGGTTCTCATGTTTGATTCTTGGCTGGGGTTCCTTCTTTGTGGGGTCTGTATCTTCTCTCTGTGTTTGTGTGGGTTTGCTTTTGTGTCCTCCCATGTTACAAAGACATGTCTGCATTATTTCTTCCTGGGCCTCTGCTGAAAATTGTTTTTTTGTTCCAAGTCAGACTGTCCTGATTAACAAATGTTAAATAAAATTGACAGGCATTTGAATTTCAGACTTCAGGTTTCTGAATGTGTAAGTCTTTGCATATTTGATGGTGCAGTGGTAGTATTGTTGCCTCACAGCTATAGGTTTTCTGGTTTGATTCTTGGCTGAGGTGCCTTCTGTGTGGAGTTTGCATCTCCTCCCTGTGTTTGTGTGGATTAGCTCTGGAGCCCTGTCATTTTACAAAGATGTGTCTGCAGTATTTCTCACTGGGTCTCTGCTGAAAATTGTGTTTATTCTGTCAGCAGTAAAATTGACAGACATTTGAATTTCGGACTTCATGTTCTTCAGAAAATCCATAGTAACACAACCGTAACACAACCTTTTATTCTAGCAATTTTCTAAGTTTATAAGATGAATATTTGAAATTTGTCCCTATTTTTGGGACTGTATTCCCTCATTATTGGCTTTGTCCAGGTTTTTTGTGCTAAGGTTGACAGCTATGGCAAGAACTGAATTCATTGAATGTTTGACGGCTGTATTCCCTCATTATTGGGTTTGTCCAGGTGTTTTGTACTAAGAGGTTGACAGCTATGGTGAGAACTGAATTCACTAAATGATAGCCATTTAAGTTTCAGTCTTCCTCTTTTACAAAGCAGCTGATTTGGCGTAGTGGTATGTTGCTCTGTTTTGCACAGGGAGCTTGGCAGTAAAATGTATGGTTCTAACAACTTTCCAAGATTATACAAGCAATGTTTGTGTCCCTGGTTTTTGGGCTTTTGACCCCCAATACATTTTGGCTTTTTCCAGTTTTCTTGTGCTGCAAAGTTGAGTATTGAGTAGATTTTACAAGGAGCTGAGAGCTGCAGGGGAACAGAAGTTTAGTGCTGCTTAAGTGAAGTTGATTTGCCTTGTTAATAGCACAACAAGTTGTGTACTTGCCTTTGATGCAGAAGGCTGTGGGTTCTACTCCCACAAGGGGTGGATGCTGCTGTACTGAGAATGTTCTCCTTGGTGAAGATACTAACTATGAGTCCGTTATCAGTTTGCCATCCATTTCCTCTTGCAATATTACTAGCTTATCATTTTTTAATGTAATATAGGCAATTTATTCCTGAGGGGCAACAGGCACTTTATTTTTCGATGAAACCATATAAAGGTGTTTGCTAGCAGCAACCTCTTCATTAGTTACAGATTTCTTTAATGTGGAATTATTTAGATGACTTTTACTTCTTCAGAGATAGTGCATATTTACTGATAATGGACTGTAGAATTGTGCATATTTACTGATAATGGACTGTAGAATTGTGCATATTTACTGATAATGGTGGACTGTAGAATTGTGCATATTTATTGATAATGGTGGACTGTAGAATTTTGCATATTTACTGATAATGGTGGACTGTAGAATTGTGCATATTTACTGATAATGGTGGACTGCGGAAGTCTGAGTAGACTTTTATGATAAATGTTCTGAACTGGGCAGTTTTGTCATTTTGGGTGCATGCATTTTGTTTCATTGCTTACTGGAAAATGTTCAAAACAAATGTAAAACGCCCTCTAACAACTGTAATATATTGTACAAGGAATATAATTTAGTACAATGAGGAAGGTGCATCAAAGCGCACATGTATGTTTCATATGCAAGGGGCCTATGATTTGAAAACAGCCCAAAATTAATCTTTATCTGCCACTGGCAAAATGTATTTTCTTTGAATGTGGGTTTCAATGCTGTTTCAATGAATGTGAGTTTCAAGGGCAGAGAAGTTTTAATGCTAAGTTTTCATTGTGAGATTGCATTGCTTTGTTTAGTAGATGACTTAGTGTTTGTGCTGTAAAATACAAAATAAAACTTTCAAATGAAGTCCAACTCATCATACAAGTAAAGCAGTATGCACATTAGTGTTTATGGTAAATGGAGTGAAATAGCCAAGTAATGGTTCATTGGAATGGCTGCAGAGGCTCCATTCAACCGTGATTTTGTCAGGGGGGAAGGGCAGCAAACTCAGACAGGCCCAGCTGAACTATACCTCCCAACTGTCCAGATTTTCAAAGAATGAATAGATTTTTGCTTCTTATTTTTGGTTTGTTCTTCATAAAATTTGTAGTTTTCTGGCAAATCATTTAGAAATTAAGTCACTAAATAGAGTTTCATACTTCATAACCTTCAGAAAAATGCATGCTAAAGTAAGAACTGTTATTCTATCAACTGTCTCAATTTATACAAGAGCAATTTTTAGTATGTTTATATGTTCCCCCAGTATATTTGGCCTTGTTCAGATTTACTGCATTAACAAGTTGAGAGGTACATGCAAATAAATTGCTTTATAGAATTAGGCATAGCCAACCTCTCAACTGTCTCCGATTTTGGCTTAAAATGTTGCTCTTCCCCTTAATAATCCCTCCGCAAAATAGCAATTTTGGAAGAAAACATGGAGGGTTTACAAATAAGAAATAACTAATAATCAAAGTTATAGATCACTTGAAATGCACATAGATTCTTTTATTTTGTCAGCTGCTGAAGTTAGCAGTACTAATATTAAAATGCCCCTTCTTTGACAGGTTCCCAGCTGTATTGTGTGGCTATTTTATATTTTTGCATCACATTTGGTCCATTTTTCATAAAATTGTGTTTTTTGGCAAATTAGTGACAAATCACTAAAGACTGAAGTTAGAAAATAATGACAGACATTTGAGTTTCAGATTTTATACCCTTCAGAAAAGTCATACTAATGCAAGACCTATTCTATTATCTTTCTAAGTTTATTAGAGCAATATTTAAAAATTGTCCTTATTTGTGGGCATTTGTCCCACTTCTGTGTATGGCTTTGTCCAGATTTCTTGCTCTGAGGTTGAGAGGTATGACAGATATGTCAGGGCCATCACAGTCAGCCAGAGACATTTCAAATTGTGACATACTTGTTGCACCCCACTCCACCATGTACTGACTCTGGATGTGTCCAAGCAAGGCAAGGAGTAGTTATGCAGTGTAAATGTGCAGTGCCCCCATCCAAGGTAGACACAAGTACTACAGTGGCTTTTCATCTGTCCTTGATTTTGCAGAAAGGTCTGGTTTCTGTCATATTTTTGCACTGTTGATTTATGCTTATTACTCAAAGTGCCTGTTGCTCTGTGTTTAAGTAGCAATGCTTTAATGACCATAATGTAAGCTTGTCTGAGACTGTAAGATGCAAGTAAGCTTTAATAAGCATACTGTTAAAGAATTGCCAACATTGAAAGCCTTTCTGTTGTTGCCATGCAGAGAATACTTGACTAGATAATGTATAAGCCTTGGTATTAAAGGACAGGATTCCATTATTTTAAAAAGCTCATTACACTTGTTGGAGACTTCCAGTCATCTCTACAGACTTTACCCGTAAAGTAAACAGAATACCAATCATGTATTGTCCATAACCTGTACAGTAATCCTTTAAGCAATGTATCTTGAGCTTGTTTGCTTTTCATTTTTTACTTACATGTTTTCCCCATGAAACAAGTAGATAGTTGTCAGGCAGCAGGTCTTTTTTGGATAAGAAACATTTTTACAAGTGGGGGCATCACAGAGATTTTTACTTTCAGCATGTTACTTGGCACTTTAATAAAGCTGAATATAAATTATAATTAGAACTGCATTGCAAGGAGAAGTGGTTTGAGTTGAGTGCTTCTGGTTTTGCTTGTACTTGATTTTGACTGGCATTCCAGTAATGTATTTAAAAAGTAATTTATTTTTTCATGCCTCACAACCTTTTGTTTCCATCTAGATATTAAGTAAGCTGTCATGCAGCCAATGCATTGAAATATTTGTATTCTTCCACACTTATTTTTGTCTTGATTGGACTCTCATAATGATGGTTTGCCACCCAGGGCAGCGTATTTAATTAAAGTTAGTTTTTGTAGTTTTGAGCATAGCTCCTCCCCTTTCTGGTTGGCCCCACCCCTTCCCCTTGACCCCACCCATCCAGCTGTCTCCTGCAGCCCCCCCCCTTTGATTTGAAGTCACCAGCCGCCACTGAAGTATCTCATCCATAGCTGTACCAAATTCTAGCCTGAGTATATGATAGACAGGACTGCATTATGTTTGTTTTTCTCCCCCTACAGCTGCAGCAGAGAGGGTTATCAATGCAGAGGCCCATGCTGACAGACTGTCAAGGCTGCACCAATAGGCTGGTGAGTACAGAACTATCTTGCAGTATATCCTGCAATAAATAAGAAGGAGTACACTGTTTAATGCCAGTAGGTACAGTGTGTTCTGTGTCTACTGATTAATGTTTGTCAGACTAAAATAAAGATTTATACTGCAAACCATTGTGTTTACTCTGGTATGTTGTAGAAATAGAGAATGTGTACAGGTTCTTCACAGCAAATATGGCTTTGACAGCATGCATTAACTGAGGTTGTTCTGAGAACCAGTTGGTATGCAAAACTGCAGGTTGTGGAGCTGTAAATCAAGATATAAATGAAATATGAAATATGTTCTGCACTAAGATCTGAACCCTGAATAGTAATGTGTAATATATTATAGTGTGTGACTTGCAACTTTGCCTTGTGTTAAGCTTTTACTTTCCAGATTGTATTATTTCAAAGGATTAATGCACAATACACTATCTGTAATGCATGAATCTAAGGATTACAAGGTCAGACTGTCTAGCCAAGAGATTATTAAGCAGAAATCAGTCAAGCAAGAACCATCAGTAGCTCAGTGTGATGAGAAATAGCTTTGTTGTTCATTTTTGCACACCCAGAACCAGTTTAAATCCAGGGAGTGGTGCTAAGATGTGTGCATATTTACACTCAAGATATCTTGAATATTTGTAGAAACAGTCAGGTAGTGCTAACAGCTATTTTCTCCATAGGTCTTAAAGGTAAAGAAATGTCTGTAGTAGCTGTATGAAGGGTACACTAATACACCATGTACAACTGTTCAACTGTTCAACCCCATGCCTACAAATGACACCAGGATAGGTACATACAACATGCACTCTTCCCGATACATGTCTCTCAAGTGTCACTCTGTCATCATTAGTGGTCACTGCTGCCAATAACCTCAGACACAGATAGGAATCCAGGTGAAATGTGCCAGTAGAACACTCACACAACATCAGTGCAGGGTACCCCTTCTTTGTCATACATGTAACCCTAACATGTATGAGTCCCCTCTAGTCATGTACCCAGAGTTGTCACAGTTTGCTCCATACCATTCCAGGTTGACAGTTTAACTGGTATGTATGTGCTACAAAAGATATGGGCCACATGTAGATGTAAAGTGAGGGCAGACCTGTAGAGTATTGAGCAGTACTGTTGTGAAAATTAGAAGCCTAAACAGTTGTTAATGAACTTTTTGCCTCTCCCTCCCACCCCTTATCTGCATCAGTAATGATTATTCATATACTATGGGTATGTTGTTCTCAAAATCTAATGTTGGGACTTGTGTTCTATTATTGTTCATATATTTAATTGGTTGCATGTTAACATACCTTATTCAACTACTATTATTGGTGTCCTGTTGCCGTCAATGTTATTGGCATGCTTTTACAATACTGACTGTTATTCCATTTATGCATGTGCTCTGTTCCTCAACCTGAACACAACAACATATTTGGGAAGGCAGATTCCAGCAGATCTGCCTGTCTTGCATCATCTGGCCATGGCACCAATCCCCAGCATGTCTGAGACCTAAACCAGAACATCCTTCTCTGCTGGACCTGCATCATCTTTGGGTGTAACTGCCTCAGGGGACAGGGCTTGCCCCCCCTGGGTGCAGGCACGGAGAAGAGCCCATCACCTGCCACATGTTCTGGGGTCTGGTGCGCAGTGCCATCTGCTCAGAGTTGGATGGACAGCTGAGCCAGATTGAGGCCCACCTGATGCACCTCAAAGGGCAGCCTGCCCCCGCTGTCCAGATTTCAGTACAGCCACCTTTGGGGCCATGAAGGTGCAGTGGTGACTCCCCATGGGTGAGGATTTCAGTCCCACTTATCCATTTGGGGGCTCATGGGCCTCTGATTCCCAACCACCTTCCCCATCCAAGGTATTTACCTGCCTCATGTGTCATACACTGCCCCTGTCTGCTGTCTTGTGTGTCTTGTCTGAATGCAAATGCAACCTATCCTGCCCAACCTACTTCCCCAAACATACCTACAGCCCTCCCCCAACATCCCACTCTCACCTTAAAAAAGGCATCTGTCCCACAAAAAAAGAATTGTCCCATACATAGCTCTACATTTTGCCCCATGTCCACTGACATAAATCAATCTACCCACAAATTACTCTACAAATGTATGTTGCCAACACCTCTCCCTGTGCGGTGTGTGGCTGTAAATTCCAAATTTCCCACATCAGTCACAGCTGCTGCTGCAAAATAAATGTAGAACTATAGTCCTTTCCTACACCCATCCTGCATATCCCTAGCTGCTTTGCCTAATACTTTACCCCCTGCCTGCCCCCATTTCATCACTTTCCTATCACCTTTTTTCTTTTCTTTATTTAAAATTAGCATGGAGTTTAGCAGGAATCAGCACCGCTAAGCGATGCTAAGGGGACTTAAGCATCTTTTAGTATCTCTTAGCTTTGCGCAAAACCACGCAAACCCACTTACAACTGCTTAAAAGTGCTTTAATCACTCTGTCTCAATCAGCTCTTGTTCTGCCCAGACAAAAAACAATCAACCCTGCCAAGTCTCGAACCCAGGACCCTGAGCACTACAATCACAAAATACAACAACACCATCTGAGCTGTGGGAGTTTGAAAGGCCTTTACAAACATATCATGCATTAGAGTCAGTTAACCTAAGGGGAAAAATACACATCCCTGGCAAGTTTTAAACCCAGAACCCTGTGCACTTCAGTCACAGCAGCTACCACTACTCCACATAAGCTGTGAGACTTAGCAATGCTTCAGTAAATATATCATGCAGGATGGTCATCCAACATTAGAGAAAAACCTGTGGAATTAGTAATGTTATATACATATGTAACCTCTTAGTGCAAGACATCTGCAGAAAGCCTGACAAAGTGGGGAGACAAAGGGCAAAAATTAGGAACATAGTTTAAATATGGATTTTATAAGCTTAGAAAGTGGCTAAAGTATTGTGGTTTGTCTTAACATATATTTTTCGATAGACTTCAGGTCAGAAACACAAATGATTGTCATTATTTAGTGACTTCAGTGCTCACATCGTCCCTGTGATTTGTCAGAAATGCACAACAGCTATGGGGGACAGACAAAAAGTATGAATCACACATCTGGACAGTGTATGAAAATCTGGACAGTGGAGAGGTATGAGTGCAGTCATGTAACTGAAGGGAAAAAACATTGACAGCTGCCAACCATTTCACCCAGCACCTTCTGAACTACAGTCAGACCAACACAGCACTATACCTAATCAGCTCTGGATAATTGCTCATGCAATTGTAAATATATCATGCACTACAGGGATGTAACTGTAAGGAAAAACAGACATTGGTGAAAATTGTCAACCCGCAACCATTTTCACCACAGTCACAGCAACATACCAGTAGGCCAACTGGCCTCTAGAGTATAACGACCATTTGAACAAACATATCCTGATTGCCAGCCACACACTACTCCTACATATACTGCCCCAAGTCACAGTGTACTTGAAATCCTGATGTGTTGAGGGACATGTATTAGTCTGCCCCTACAAACATATACAGCTGGTAGACCACCAGCAACTGAAACAGCATGCACAGTCATATAGAAAAGGATCTATGGCACTCAAATCTGCCCTTCGCTCTACTCAGCCCAACAAACATTTACATACTTCACAATTTTGAGAGTCTGTAAACAATGGCCAGACACACCTAACTCTCAACTGTACAGATTTAACAGAATGTCCAGGGTGTGGGAGCCTATTTAGGGCCACTGGATCATAACATTTTTGGGATTCTACTAAATCACTGGGATGATATCAGGTATGAAGTGACTAAATAATGACGCACCATACCTCCTAACCTCTGAGTGAAAGACATATGGACAAAAATAGGGATATATCATAAGTAATGGTGTTATAAACTGAAAAGGTTGCTGGAGTTACAGGGTTTGTTGTAGCATAACCTTTCTGAAGGATGTGAATTCTGAAACACAAATGGATGTCATCATTTAATGACTTCAATCCTCAGATCATCCTACTGATTTCTAAAAAAAATTAAAAATTGTCTGAGGAACAGACCAAACATAAGAGGCAAACCTCTCGACATTCTGCAGAAATCTGTACAGTTGAGAGTTATGTCATATACATATCACTGTCAGACTTTGAATTATGCAGAAAATGCATGTCCAGACAAACCCTGTTAATCTAGCAATTCCATAACTGTATAACAGCAATACTTTCAATCTGTCCCTAATTGTGAACTTTCTCCCCAATTTTGTTAGGCTTTCTCCACATTTCTTGTTCTAAGATGTATTTTCCACCTACCCTCCTTGATGCTGTAGTACACCTCCATAATGTACTTCTCACAGGCAAGGAAAAGGGACAAGGCCCACATTAAAGACTTAAGTATAACTGTGTGTTTCCATGTCATTGGCTGATAGAAAGACAACACAGCTGTTCTGGATGCAATTAGCAACTGGGAGATACCAGATGCTGCACAGGCCATCACCTGCTCATGAGTATTACATACAAAAGGCAAGCTGTTGCCTATGCAAAACAGGCCTGAACCTTTCTATGTAAATACAGACTGCAACTATAGAACCTACATGTGTGCATTACTGAGAAAACTCTGCACCACTATAACATGTATGTCAAACAATTAAGCATGTAATGGAATGCAGAAGGGAGGATGCAAGAATGGGAAATAGGAAGTTAAACAATAGGTCTCAACAAGACTCGCTGTCCAGATGTCTTGCTTTAACAGGTTGAGAGGTATGACTGAGCTGAAGAGTGTAAACACAGTATGCCATACTGACAAAGAATAGAAACGTATATCAAGTATTACCTGTGCACATATATGTATTAATAATAGTAACTGGAAGCCCCAAACATACAGACATGAGTTGCAAAATGTCAGGTAAATATGCTGTACTTGTTTTACAAATGTGTACTTTTAGTTTCAGTGCATCAAACAGACATAAATGTCTACATCAACAGGTTGTTGTAGTGCCTTGAAACAGAAATAATTAGTAGTTTGATGATAATTACTAGGTTGAAATTTGAAAAGTGTTTAACTGTGGCATGACTTTATGTCCAAGCCTACACCACACATATATATGAGCACCTACATAGCTGTATCGACTCAGCAATACCTGTCTGGACAAAACAATCTCCCCAAGGTAGAGTAAACCTCTGTGATGGACATCAGCAATACACAAACTTCATAATAGGTGGAAATATTTGCTGTACAGGGCCAAGAAGGAACAGGATCCAAATTGGAAGCAATCTCACCCTTGTCTGAACATGCTCACAGGTGAATTACTGTAAGGCTAACTTTGAGTGCAAATTGGTCTCATCCACAAAGGCCAATCACAAGGCCTTCTTCACAAATGTCTGCAATCACAGAGGCAACACCCAAATCTGCTCTGTACTGGTGGTCAATAACACTACATACACATATGTTATAGATATAGCTAACCTACTGCAGACAGGTTAAGTTTAAACCTCACCTGCTTTCCTCTCATCAGTAAAGGTGGACATGCACAGCACCCACCTCCCCTCCCCTCATCATCAGGGAGCAGGTCCATAATTCCCTCTCAAAGGCAACAAACTTAAGTCCCCATGGGACCTCATAACATCCCCTGGCTGCATCCTACATGAATTCAGGCATGAGCTATCTGCTCCATTACACACTGTAGCTACCCAAAGCCTGAGCATCAGTGATATCCCATCTGCGCAGAGGACAGCCACTGTCACCCCTCTATGCAAAGGTGGAGCATTCACTGACCCAGCCAATCATATGCACAACAGGCTTATTAGCCTGATCTGGAAGACCATGGAAGGCAGTATCAAGGACCTTATAAACAAGGGCATTGGCAACCTCAGAATGCTTGACCCAACACAGTTTGGTATTGTCAAAGGGAGATGAGGCCTTTTAAACCCAGTCGACTGCTTTGAAGAGGTCAACAAAAACATAGACGAGGGGAAGATGGTGCACACTGCCTATATTCATCTACCCAAATCCTCTGACAATAATCCCCAGTTGGTCATAATACATAAGCCTACACAGCTAGACATCAACCTGAATGTTACCAGATGGGTAGCTATCTGACTCAATGATAGTACCCAGTCAGTCAAAGTAGTATAAGCCACCCCTAGTGGTAGACCCTTAAAGAGAGATGTACCCCAGGGATCTGTCTGTGGGCCTCTACTGTTTGGGATATACTCTTCTGAGGTGCAAGACAAAACCAGTGGCCTGTGGCTGACCAGGTGTACAGACGAGTGCAAGCTGGTCACTGTCTTACATCCCCCTAGTGATGTGAGCATCCTCCAAGAGGCTGTTACCCAAATTAATGACTGGTACCAGAAGCATTGCCTCAAACTGAATGACAGGGAATGCATCATCATCCCTGTTGTAGTAGATGGCATTCACACCAGTTATGACAGTAATAACAATGCACTCAGCATTCATTTAGGCATGAGGCAACTTGTGCAATAAGGTTGATAGCAACCTGACACTTTCCCACCATGTTGACAACATTGTATGGAAGGCTGTCTATATGGCCCACTTCACAAATAAGGGAATGTCATACAGGAACCAGGAGGCCATAAAATCCGTGTACTCCTCCCATACCAGACCCATTGCTGAGTACAATGGCTCATTTGGCATGTATCTTACCAAACACATGCAGTGTTTGCAGAGACCACAGACATTCCTGACCAGGGTCTGCAACACCTATCCTATACAGATAGGCTGAAAGCCTTTTCACTCTACTCAGTATCATACAGACCAATCATAGGTGATGTGTGTCTGGCTAACAAGGCCATTCCCAAACTAGCTTTGATGGAGTTTATGCATATCTGTAAGACTAATCCCACTTGCACAACCCACAAACAAGGCCCTCATCTGGTCTGTGATGTGAATAGCACTTGTTGGTGGGCTAGGTTTGTGTCTCAGACAATACACTGTCTGTAAAATACAGTCCTTCCCCATGTCTAGCAGAGTACCTCTCTAGCCTTCTTCAAGAAGAAGCTGGATGACTGTGGGGGAAACACAAAATACACCCTTGGGATCCCCACCTGTGTCCATGATGGTCAGGGGTAACAGGTGCTGACTGTGAAGGGACTTGGGCAAACATGTGTGCTGGGCTTATGAGGACATCTGGGCCAATAGCCTAGTATCATCCTATGAACCTATGTAGCTGGTATTTCACATACTTCCTGCATGTATTGCAGACTATCCTGCAATGTTGTCATATATGAATCCCTATTCTCTTGTTCCTTTATCAGTTATTGTCACATATCATTACACCTTGTCATTGTGCCTTGTCTGTATAGCACTAAGTCAGCTCTTAGAGTACTTATGCACATGGGGACACTGTATAGCTCACTGCAATAGCCTTGGTCTTGGTCAAACTTACCATTTTGCTAATAGGCTCATCACACAGTTAGATTTGTCACCCTTTGTTGAGGGCCTTACAGTAGCTATTACAGAGATGGATATTGGCAGTCAGAACTCCCTTAAAGACTGGGCTGAAGCACCCATAGGTGTCAAAGTTTGCCAAACATTAACAGGAGTGTGTGTGTGTGTGTGTGTGTGTGTGTGTGTGTGTGTGTGTGTGTGTGTGTGTGTGTGTGTGTGTGTGTGTGTGTGTGTGTGTGTGTGTGTGTGTGTGTGTGTGTGTGTGTGTGTGTGTGTGTGTGTGTGTGTGTGTGTGTGTGTGTGTGTGTGTGTGTGTGTATATGTGTGCACATGTACATGCATGTGTGTGTGCGGGTGTGTGCGAAATTTAACATGCAAATTACAAAGTGTATGTGTCAGCCAGAGACCCAAAGTACTGCTTGGATAGAGAGGGTGACAGATGTTTTGGACTGACCACACTGCTGAGATGCTAACCTCATATGTGTGCCAGTGTGGAGTGTTATTGGGGTTGTGGAGAGAGAGGGAGAAATGATCCCCACACTAACTGTGACCTCTGTGTACTCTGAAGGGTAATTGTACTTTAATGGGAATGTACTTGTCATCCTGCCATTGTGCACTTCCTTCACTGGTGGTAGTGGCAAATGTTCAGGCTCCCTGATGATTTGGCCAGTGCAGGCATGACACACTGACAGTATGTCCTGGTGGATACAGATGGCATATCACATGTACAATCATTCTCCCCTCTCAGTCTCACAATGTCATACAGGGTAATTTCACAGATTGTCCAGGTCTCCTTGACCATTTCTGACACACTCTGCCTAGGTGAGTGTGTACTCTAAACGTGTATCTGATTGCCTCACACCTATGGGTGGCATACCTGGTGACCCCTGCAGCAGGACAGCAAGTTATGGGTAGTAGTGGTGGATCAATACTGGCACTGGGTCAGCAGCAGTGTGCACATACTGAACATACAATGTAAGGAAATGAATACAGTACCAGATACCCAGGTACCAACACTGTGTCCCAGGGGTCTGGCATGCCACAGACACATTCCCTGTGGATTAACATCATGTATTGTTCAACTGGTGTGTGGAAATACACATTCATCTGGCAGTGGGGTCTACATCTCTCAGGCACATGTATGCATTCCACAAACATCTGAGTGCTGAAGATGTCAGACACCTATGAGTAGGTCACCCCATAACTCACATGCACTGATCTTAGTTATTTTGTAGCTCAGATGTTCCTGAAATATCCGCATATACCTGTAGGAGCACTCAAATATTTGTGGGATATAGGTTGGAATACATGATACTGTAACGCTGCCCATAGGGGACAACCAGCAGTCGAAGGTACTGATGTATGTGGACACATAAGAACATAGTCTGTCACAGCAGACAGTCCATTTAAGGTATTTCCATGTACCATACCAAGGTACTAGTGTGGGCCTTGAGCAGCCATATCCCTAGGCCACATGTTAGCCCATGTGTATGCAAGGCAGCAGCTGATGTCCCCATCCAACAGAGACACAGGTGGTATCCCAAGGAGATGTGTGCCATTAACCATCCAGTTGCTCATGTGACACCTTCAAAGGTGTAGGTACCTACTATATCTGATGTGGACAGGGTGCCCATTCCCCAACAAGGTGAATGTGTGTGACACACACATCCAAGCTGCCAACAAGGCCAGTCCAGGTCACTCATCAGGTGGAGGCTGTGTGTGTGTGTGTGTGTGTGTGTGTGTGTGTGTGTGTGTGTGTGTGTGTGTGTGTGTGTGTGTGTGTGTTAGAGTGGTGCATGACTTGCACTCATGCAGCAGTCCCAGCAATGTGGAGTGTGTGATTGGCTGGCATTCCAGAGTGAGGTAACTCTTGAGGGGAAAGTATGACACCCGGGAGAGGGTTGGCCTCATAGCCAATAGGTGTACAGTAGATGTCTGATGGGATGGTATGCCCTGGTAGTGAACCTCTGTGATGTCTCCACCTAGCTGCATGTGCTGCCTGATGTGAATGATGAATGGGGGATTACTCACTTTAATGGTCC
The DNA here is from genome assembly GCF_019279795.1 of Protopterus annectens. Lineage (NCBI taxonomy): Eukaryota > Metazoa > Chordata > Ceratodontiformes > Protopteridae > Protopterus > Protopterus annectens. The sequence goes on from NC_056739.1 coordinate 238,651,315, forward strand.
TCATTTGGGGAACATGAAACATCAGGATCAGGAATGTAATGCATGCTGTAATGCAGTATGGTGACACTACACACACACACACAGTGCTGATAGATGGCAGGGGTATGATGTGGATGTTACTGGTGGATAGTGCTAGCAAACCTGGATGTTCAAAATCTATACATAATGGTGCCCGATGTATAAGGTCCTGTGATGTGTTTCCCTGTTCATGCCTTTCAGGTAGGATGTCCCAACAGCGGCACCATCCCTTCTCAGAAGCTGAGACTGCAGCAATTGTAGATGTCATGAGACTGCATCACACATTCATGTTTGGGAGGGGGAGACAGCATCTGCAACAGCAGACCACCCTATTGTCAGACCTAGTGACCACAGTGAACAATCTGGGACAGCATGGCCGAACATATGCACAGGTCAGGCACAGGGCCACTGACCTCATCCACCATGTCTGGAAAAGGGCTGCAGCTGTGGCTAGGGCCCAGTCAGCCACAGGTAGGGATCCTACTATGCAACCCCCACTTACAACAGAGGAGTTCTTCATCAACCTTAGGGCAACCACTACACCCTAGGAAAACATGCTAATGTATGCCATGGAGGTGGGTGGCACACAGTCAACAGGCATGGAATGTCCAGGTAAGGCCCCAGTGGACATCACTTCAATACTGTATCATTCACACTGGCATCCTTGGAGTATATGGATGCATATGTGAGGTCAAACTGCATTGGTTGGTGGACTTTTGTAATGCACACAAGTGCACATCTATAGCGAATGAGAACAACTTGTGTAATATCAGAGCTTGTACTGTACATGTTCATAAATGCATCATTTATCCTATACCAATGCCACATGTGAGTCTGCTGATAATACCTCTCCCCCACAACTTCATAGGTCCCTCTGGTATGGCTAGAGAACATCTGCCTGAAGCCGGTGAGTATGAAAATGTCTTGTTGTGGCTCACCAATACCCTTGGCATGTTAAGGGCATGCATTTTTCCATGCACACAACTGTTACTCTTAGCCATATTGCAATATGAGCATGTTCACTTGTGGTGGGGTTAACTGCAGTGCATCACAGAGGTCATCACAGGAACCTATTCGCAGGAGCTGTAACATATTGGCAGGCACTTTTCTGTAGGTGTTGCCACTGTGCTATACAGGTGTACATCAATATTGTGGACACAGGTGTAGTGTGTGTTAGATGAAGGTCCAGCACATACTACCACACCTCACGTATCTCATAGGTGTATATTAGTAGCAACATTAAGTGGACATAGCTGCACTGCATGTTGTTGAGGGCCCATCCAGAGTGTGTTTGTTGTGGTCTGATTGTGTGATGTGAATGTCATCATTCAGAAATTGTGTGGTCTGTATAATGCCTTTGTGTCACCTTACCTGTGTGTGTGTGTATGTGTGTGTGTGTGTGTGTGTGTGTGTGTGTGTGTGTGTGTGTGTGTGTGTGTGTGTGTGTGTGTGCATGTGTGTGTTTGTGTTTGTGTTTGTGTGTGTGTGTGTGTGTGTGTGTGTGTGGGTGTGGGGGTGCGTGTGTGCGTGTGTGCGTGTGTGCGTGTGTGTGTGTGTGTATTTGTGTGTCTGTGTGTCTGTGTATCAGCAAACATTATAGTGCAGATATTAATTTACATATGTTGTCTTCCCCACATAGGTGAACATGGGGGTTGGGACACACCCCCCTCACAACCTGATGTTATTGGCTTAGCAGACTCTGATGATGATGGTGGCTATTGTAAGGCACAGGTGAGGTTGTCAGGGGCTGAATCTGTGCCATGGGTTGCCATCCCACTTTCACCCACAATATCCCTGCATTCAGTCAGTATGCCCACACATGCCCAAGCCCACACCTGCCCATGTTAAGGCCATACATTTTTCCATGCACACAACTGTTACTCTTGGCCATATTGCCATATGAACATGTTCACTTGTGGTGGGGTTAACTGCAGTGCATCGCAGAGGTCATCAGAGAAATCTATTTGCAGGAGCTGTGACATATTGGCACACACTTTTCTGTAGGTGTTGCCACTGTGCTATACAGGTGTACATCAATACTGTGAACACAGGTGTAGTGTGTGTTAGATGAAGGTCCATCACATACTACCACACCTCACATATCTCAGAGGTGTATATTAGTAGCAACATTAAGTGGACATAGCTGCACTACATGTTGTTGAGGGCCTGTCCAGAGTGTGTTTGTTGTGGTTTCATTGTGTGTTGTGAATGTCATCATTCAGAAATTGTGTGGTCTGCATAATGCCTTTGTGACACCTTACCTGTTTGTGTGTGTGTGTGTCTGTGTGCATGCATGTGTGTGTGTGTGTCTGTGTATCAGCAAACATTATAGTGCAGATATTAATTTACATATGTTGTCCTCCCCACATAGGTGAACATGGGGGTTGGGGGCACTCCCCCTCACAACCTGATGTTATTGTCTTAGCAGACTCTGATGATGGTGGTGGCTATTGTAAGGCACAGGTGGGGTTGTCAGGGGCTGAATCTGTGCCATTGGTTGCCATCCCACTTTCACCCACAATATCTCTGCATGCAGTCAGTATGCCCACACATGCCCAGTCCCCAGCAGCCACAGACAATGGACAGTTTGAGGGTGGTGGCATAGAAAAGGCAAGTGTGGTGACTATCGCAAGTGTGAGTGTATACACTAGCTAATGCCAGAGTGAGGTCCCAAAGCAGGTGAGGTCCCACACAGCCAGATGGACAAGGGTACTCAAAGAAGGAGAGCTGTCCATCAAGCTTCTATCACAGGTGTCACAGCAGGTGTCACCAGATACATGTTTCAGTCCATCATGGATGCACAGGCACATTGTGAACTCAACACAGACAAATGCTCAGGGTCATGAATGCAACACTTCCTGTTATGCATAATGACCTCCATGGCCTTGGTGATGCCACACATTATTATGTTTCTGTTGTGGATAGATGGTGGTTGAGACATTGGCAGTGCTCGACTGTGCTTGAGCATGTGGTGGTAGTAGGGCATCAGCCACATTTACGTAGGTCAGCAACAAGATCAGCTAGGAGCCCACGTGGCCATGCACATCCACAATCCCATAATGGCAGTACTACCAACACTACTGAAGGGATGGTGCTGTCCACAACACAGTGGAGCAGGCCATGGGAACGTGGTCCTCGTCAGTCCCATAAGGAACATGGATCCAGCTGACAGCAGTCGCCATCAGGAAGTAGTACTGCATCTGGTCTTGGGCCTGGTGGTGCCAGTGAGACTCCTTTCAGAACCAGTTCTCATGTCCATGGCTGGAGATGGGGAACTGTACATCTTGCCATGTATGCTCCACAGCTGTCCAAACATTCGCCTTTGTAGGGCAACCACATGGCTTGACTGTGTGCATACAAACACACACTTCTCTATAACAGCCTGGTCACCATCAGACATGCACAGCTCCTATGCAAGGCCCAGTTGAACAACACCCCTACAGACAACCACCCACATGATGTTAACTGTATGGCACAGTTTAGGCCTCTGGCAAACCCACACCACACCCTGTGCATCTGATGATACCTGTGCCACATCCCTGTTATCCATACCATCGATGCAGGGACATGCTAATATGGGTCTTATGCACAGGGTAAATATAGTACAGAGTACTGATGTAATGCTGTCTAAGCTGCTGTCTGCTGGCAATTGTTGTGGGTACTAATCAAAGTGTATGTACCTTTTATATCCATAATGCATACTGCTGACTGACTGTAGTCTCACATGCTGTATTCTGTTTGTGTTCTAGGTCTCTGTGTGTCTGCAGGCTGTTGGGCTGCTGACATTACTATCGATGAGTATGGAACACAGTGACCTGCTAATAGCCAAGGTACAGCTGTATATGTACATGTTTACTAGTTGTGTATGCATGCAAAAGTGTGTGATGGACATTGGAGGGAGACAGTGTGACCTTGCAAACATTCCCTGTGACACAGCCAGCTAGCCATCATACATGTCACATGGGTGGTCTGCAGTACCACAGGCTGATACATACAGAGGAGGTTATTTGAGTACTGGCACTAAGTCACACACAAGCCTAGCCATTACATTAAGCCCAACAGATTCACCTATCTGATGGGCACCAGGTAGTCACAGTACCTTCACATGTCAACATATTGCACACACAGGCAACACACAATGTGTGTGTGACATTATCGATGAGTGTGGAACACAACTTGTAATGTGGGAATTGGCAAAACAAAGCATGCACACAGCAAGAGTGGCACACAGGACTTCCTCTGTTTTGCTACTATGGCACCTGCTTTGTGTGATATTACCTTAGCTTACAATATTTCTCATAACATTAAGGTACTTCTGATGTGCAATAACTGTTCTATGCAATTAGTTCAGAACTGTATGACATGTTTCTTATCCTACACTCTTGGGACCTCTTTTTACTGTTTGAGTTGTTGTCACAGGTTACATCTTGCCAATCATGGACTGCGACCTGTAGGGTGGTGCAGACATACCTCTCAACTGCACATATTTACATAGAATGTCCAGATTCTTGCCTCATATCTGTGGTGCATTTTCTCATGAACCTATGTTTTTTGGCAAATCAATGCCAAATCATTGCAGGTTGATGTCAATAAATCATGGCAGACATTATGACTTACAGACTTCATACCTTTCAGAGTATCTATGCTAATGCGAAGCCTGCTATTTTATCACCTATATAGGTTTGTAGTAGCAATATTTGACAAGTGTCCCTATTATGTGGCCTTTGTCACCCCATTATTTATGGCTTTGTAATAATTTCATGCTGTAAGAGCTTGGGAGTTATGGGTTCAGATGGTGGCCATACCTCTGACTACTTCATATGACTGCAGGTTGTCCTGATGTCTGACACATAATTTTCTTCCATCTGTCATAAACCTGTGGTTTTCTGGGCAATGTTTTGGGAAATCATGACAGACTGACACTGCAGATTAATGATGGTTATTTGTCATGTAACAACACATACCCTTTGTAAGGTGCATTCACATGCATAATCTGTTCTACTATCTATTTCCCATGTGTGACACAGCAATATGTGAAGGGTGTGCTCAGTGTTTGCTGTTTGCCGCAGTTTCCCTTATGGCTTTAACCAAATGTCTTTCTATGAGTTGCTGAGGGGTATGCTGGTACATAGAGAGACACACACACACACACACGCACACACACGCACACACACGCACACACACGCACACACACACACACACACACACACACACACACACACACACACACACACACACATTCATGACCTGCCCCTGCTGATAGCTGAACCTCTACTGGGCCAGTTTTACAAACGATACTGCTGGATACATAACATAAATACCACAGAGGTAATGTACTGTTGCAGAGTCTGCCAGTACTATTAAAGTGAGTGACAATTGCAGGGGCTGTTAGGATTGCCAGTGGTGGGTTCAGAGGCCCTTAACATGGTAGAGCCACCAGAAACACACACACACACTGCTGAATAGGGACATGCATTCAGATACACATGCACACAAAGCTGACACTTCCCATATTAGGTGACCTCCTATCTATGTACAATACCAGTGATATGACTACTGCATGCACCACAGTGCCTTTGTGTTAGAAACTTTTGTAACTGTGCTTGTAAGGTGGATGACATCTGTAGGGGCTGCCACTAAGTTGGCAATGGGGGAGTTCACAGGGTGGAAGAGGCTTACAAAATGGTATAACCATCACATATACACAGTAAAGACAGCCACTGGGGATATGCATTCAGAAACACATACACAGTTGCCAAGAGATTAGTATCCCTACATATCCACGTGTATTTACTATAGTGCTATGCACACATTGCATGCACCACCGAGATGATTTGCTGGGGACATAACTTACAACCTCTTACAACAAGTAATCTTGGGAATGCTTTCAAGGATAGTGGGATAAAACACCGAAAATAGGAACTGGTCTCATATATTGCTCTTACATTCTTGGACAAGTGATAGAGGAGCAGACTTTGTATCAGCATAATGTTTCAGACAGGTACAATGTCTGATGCTGACATGTCTGTCAGGATGGTACCTGTGACATATTTGACAAATATTACTCATAAATGGTCATTGTTAGGGGATACAGACCATATATAGGTTGCAAACATCTGGTATTTCATATACATCTGCACAGTTGACTTGTATGGCTTGTATAGTTTAACATGGTGCATGTAAGGCAGATGCCATTAACTGCCTCTGTAAAGTATTGTCATAGGGAGGGAGTCAACAAGGCATAAAATGGTATAACCAACATGCACAACAGCCACATGCCATATGTTTCACACACAAACAGACACAGTACTATAGTTGACAGTACTGAGATTTGAACCTCTACCTATCTAATTATTTGTACTATAGCATTACAGTTATTGCAAGCACCACACAGCTTATAGGGTTAAAGAGTGTATACAGGTACTTCTAAGGTGAATGGCATCAGCAGGCCTTCTAAAATAGGGAAATGTGAGGTGTACTGGGAGGAACACACCTCAAAATGGCATAACCCCCACCACCAGGGATATGGTTCACACACACACACACACACACACACACACACACACACACACACACACACACACACACACACACACACACACACACACACACACACACACACACCCATTTAGCAGGACTGAGATTAGAACCCCTACCTATCTAGTTATATGTACTACTGTGTTATGCAGTTACCACACACACCACAAATCTTATAGGGTGAATAGTTGTCCAAAGTTACTTCTAAGGTGAACAACATCAGCAGCCCTTGTAATGTATGGCAATGGGAAATGTACTGGGTGGGAAAGGCTTAAAAATATTTTAACCTACACACACTTCTACACACACACTTGCTAGAACTGAGATTAGAAACCCTTCCTATCTAGCTATTTGTACTATACTGTCATGTCATTATCACACACACTGCGGAGCTTATAGGGCTGAGACCTGTCCAAAGGTACATCTAAGATGAATGACATCTGTGACCCTTGTAAAGTATTGCAATGGGAAGTATACTAGGTGAAACACACCTCAAAATTATATAACCCACCTCCACAGAGGATATGGTTATCACCTATATAAACACACACAGGATATGATTCTCTCACACACACACTATCACAGTTGCCGGTATTGAGTTTAGAACCCCTATATATCTAGTTATTTGTACTATAGTGTTACAGTTGCATTACAAGTGCCATGATGCTTATAGGCCTATGGCCTATCGAAAGGTACTTCTAAGGTGAATGACACTAGCAGCCCTTGTAAAGTAGGGAAATGGGAAATGTACTGGGTGCAAAAGGCCTCAAAATAATGTAACCTACAATGATACACTAGCCAGAACTGAGATTAGAACCTCTGCCTATCTAGTTATTTGTATTACAGTGTTACACAGTTATTGCATGTGCCACAGAGATTATAGGGCTGATGGCTTTCCAAAGGTACTTCTAAGGTAAATGTCACCAGCAGCCTTTGAAAAGTAGGGAAGTGGGAAATGCATTGGGTGGGAAAGGCCTCAGAATAATTTAATCTACAGACATACATAATTACAGTTATATACACACACACACACACACACACACACACACACACACACACACACACACACACACACACACACACACACACACACGCACACACTGGAACTGAGATTAGAACCACTGCCCATTTAGTTATTTGCATTATACTATTACATATTTATTGCAAGCACCACAGAGCTTGCAGATTGAGGGCTATCCAAAGGTACTTCTAAGGTGAATTACATCAGCAGCCCTTGTAAAGTAGGGAAATGGGCAGTGTACTAGGTGGGAATGGCCTAAAAGTCTTTAACCTACAAACACAAGCACACACACTTACATTTGGCAGAATTGAGGTTAGACCCCCTACCTGTCTAGTTATATATATACTATAGTGTTACACAATTATTACATGTGTCACAGAGATTATAGGGCTGATAAGTGTCCAAAGGTACTTCTAAGGTGAATGACATCAGCAGATCTTGTACAGTCATGCCTTTGTATATATGTTGACGGGGTAAGGCCTCATAAAACTTTAACCTACAAACACACACACACACACACACACACACACACACACACACACACACACACACACACACACACACACACACACACACACACACACACACACACACACAAAGGCGGGTGTTGTGATATTACATTCCCCTACCTCAGCACTATTATACAATGGGGCTCACCTTCATGCTGGCACATGTGACTGGTTACAACTGGTATGCAACTGTCCACAGCAGGACATCACTCTATGCCTTTCAGGGTACCCTGTGTATGACTCACTGTGTGTGTGTGTATGTGTGTGTGTGTGTGTGTGTTTGTGTGTGTGTGTGTGTGTCTCTCTCTCTCTCTCTATCACTGTCTGTCTCTCTCTTCCACATTTCTATGTGGGTGTATGCTTGAAATATTGTTCTAGGTTGCCCATATATATGTCTGTGTATCACACGCAACAGATGCAGATATTCACATATGGGCCACATACAGCTAGCTGAGGGTACTCTTGTTTGAAGGGTGTGTGTAGAGACAGCTACAGTGTACATACCTGTCTGTATGCAAATACACATATGCACAATACAGTTACATACTCCGATGTGGGTTTAGACATGGGCTGTAATTAAGTGTATGAGAATGCCCAGTATGACGTTCTATAGTAAAAGTGGGACTCCATTCCAGAGAAAGTTGTACTCCAGTCCGGTGTTTTGTGTGCTACAGCAATAGCTGTCAACCTGTTAGTACAAGAAATATGAAGATAGCCTTCCAAAATTGAGGGACAATGACCCAAACATAGGGAGATTCTGTAAATATTGTTCTTATTAATGTAGAAAACTGTTAGAGTAACAGGGTTTGTTTTAGCAGACATCTTCTGGCAAATGTCATCTGACACTGAAATGCATTGTGTCATTACATTTTGACAGTAGCCATTCATTTCTTAGCCCAGCACTTGCTCAAAACTCATAGCAAGAACTTATAAATGCTAGCACTAGGCCCTCCTATACTGTAAAGAAAGACAAGGCTCTCTATTCAACCTTAGCAGCCAGTCAGTAAAACAGTTCACTGTACCTATCCAGGCATGTCCAAAGGGCAGTTGCAGGTGTACTCTTCAGTCCAACTGGTGAATCTTTGCATTTTAAGGCAATGTTACAACTGCCTCATGTACACAGACAACCCTCTCCTCCTACCACCAAACACTAATACATGTGTGAGATGCAATTATACAGCCAAACTGGAGACTAAGCTCTCTCAACCCAAGGCTGGATCAGACAGTCAAGAGGAGAAGGGAAATACTTGCATCACACCACCAGTCTCACATAGACCCATTAAACCTGCCCCAGCAAAAAACACACATAAATACACAAAAACATACTTGGAGGCTCCAAATAAAAATCTTCAAATGCAACAGAGACCTGCAAAGCAGACATCCAAGTAACCTCCACCCCCAACACAAATCAAGAAACACTACTTCACAAAGCCAGTGTGCCATGCAATCACAGCCCTTAAGGCAAAATAACATACCCAACATACTAGTAGTAGGTGACTCTATAGTCAGGCACACTGACATCCCACTCACTAGGCTGAATAAGGAGAAGGTTACTGTTAGCTCTCTGTCAGGTGCCAGGATCTGGCACATAACGCAAGCACTCAGGTCATTCCAGAACAAGTACAAATATGACTCTGTCATTGTCCATCTTGGTGTGAATGACCTGAGCCATACCTCCCTGGACTACATGAAAAGAGACATGGAAGAGCTCTCTGATTTTGTAGCCCAGGCCAGTATGACCCTAACCCTGAGTAGCATCCTGCCTTCACCAAGAATCATACCACAGTATAAAGATAAAATTATCAATTTCAACAATTGGCTATGTTTCTGGTGTCATTCAAAGGGGATCCAATGTCTGTTCACCTGGGATGACATGCTCGACAAGCCACGCTGCTTCACTAGAGATGGCTTGCACCTGTCACCCTTAGGCTTTCAAATACTGGTCAAGGCTCTTGCCACCCCCACAGTGCCTTTTTTTAGGCAAGGCTCAAAAAACAAACACACCGCCATAAATAGCACAAGTAACAAAAAACTGAGGATAATGCTACTGAATGCCAGAAGTCTAAACCTCAAAATGCACGCATTCGAGGCACTCCTCTGTATGGAGAAAATTGATATATGTGCAGTAAAAGAAACCTGGTTTAAGGCTCCAGGGAGCACCCCAGCACTACCAGGCTACAACTCATACCATATATTTTGGCCACAGAATCTGGACCGAAATACAAAAGGTGGGGGCGTATCCATATTCATCAAGGATATCCAAATCTCCAGGTTAGTGGCACAGCAAGATGCTTCATAGATTGTCCACGTGCAACTAACAATTGACAAAACTGCAATTCAAATTGTGGCTTGCTACAGATCACCCACCAGGTCCCAGGACTTCCATTCTGCATTTCTAGAAACACTGGGAAATATAAAGGTCCTACCAAACACCCTTATATTGGGTGATTTCAATTACTCAAACATTAATTGGTTGAACTACTCAAGTCCTAACTCCCTTGCCCAACATTTCCTAGAATTTATAAACTCAAACACCCTGATCAACTGGTCAACACTCCCACCAAAGGTGAAAACATATCGGACCTGGCCATCACCAACATGGGCGACCCATGCTCCATACTGGAGGTCAACCCCTCACTGGTTAGATCTGACCATAAACAAATCATTTTGGATATCCACATTCAGGTCATTAACACCAACATGGACAATGGAAAAGTCATATTTGTACTTGTTCTGGCATGACCTGAGTGCTTGTGTTATGTGGCAGATCCTGGCACCCGACAGGCAGCTAACAGTAACCTTCTTCTTATTCAGCCTAGTGAATGGGACGTCAGTGTGCCTGACTATAGAGTCATCTATTACTAGTATGTTGAGTATGTTATTTTGCCTTAAGGGCTGTGAATGCATGGCACACCAGTTTTTGTGGAGTATGTGTTTCATGGTTTGTGTTGGGGGGGGGGTGAAGGTTGCTTGGATGTTTGCTTTGGAGGTCTCAGTTGGTTTTGCAGATTTTTATTAATAGCCTCCGAGTATCTTTTCATGCATTTATGTGTGTTTTTTTTTTTCATTGCTGGTTTAATGGGTTTATGTGAGATTGGTGGTGTGATGCAAGTATTTCCATTCTCCTCTTGACTGTCTTATCCAGTCTTGGGTTGAGAGAAAATGGAAGACGTAATAAGGGATTGGGGACTCACGTAGATAGTAAACTCTCCTTTGATAATCACATTGCCAAAGTGGTTAGAAAATCCTTCTACATGGCACACCTTATCACAAAAGGGTTCGCATCAAGATCGAAAGAGGTCATTGTGCCCCTCTACTCATCGCTCTTCAGACCCATCATAGAGTACAACACCCTATTTGGGATGTATCTTGCAAGACACCTGCAACAGCTGGAAAGACCACAGAAGTACCTCATCAAGGGGATCACTGGCCTCAAATAGATGACCTATGCAGCTCAACTTGAAAAAACTCCAGCTGTACTCGGTTGTGTAACGCCTACTCAGATGTGATCTCTGCCTGACATACAAGGCCATGTTCAACCCAGAACTGATGGACATGCTCCACCTAAAGAAATGCTTATCCCCTTGAGCCACATGCTCTAAGGATCTAAACCTCAGCACAACAATAAATAGGACATTGTAGAGGGATAGATTCATGTCACAAAGACTTCCCAAGCTTTGGAACGAGATTTCAATCTACATTAGGCAGAGCTCCTCACTAACACTCTTCAAGAGAAACCTTGATGAGTGGATGAGAAACAAAGTTTACCACAGGGATCACTTCAGTAGCTCTGTTGGACAGAGGCACAGGGAACTAATCTAAGGGGGTGGCGAAAACCAACACATTCTGGCTAGGCTTATAAATTCCTTCAGGCAGATAGCCTTGTACCTACCTATGAACCTATGAACCTATGACAGAAATCCTCAGGTCATCACTGTGATTTACCTGGAGAATACAAGATGTGTGATGCCCAGACTAAAATTATGATCTAAAGTATAGACATTCTTGATCAATCTGGCTGGTTTAGAGGTGTGGCTACAGCCGATTGGCTCATGACGCTGTGTAAACAGTCCAGCACCTGAGTGATATACTGGTTGTGGATCTCTTGCTTGTGTGGTATTCTTCTTAACTGATAAGTCATATCCTGGTGTGGGTATAGAGTGCATGCTACTGAGCACAGATGTCCATTATATGTGTGGTATATGTCACATAGCACTGTATTTTCCAGCTATGTCAGTGGCAAGGCAGTAGAGAGTAATGTGGTGAACCACTGACAGACATTTGTTTATAGGCTGATAGGTTGATATGAGGTTCTAGGCTATTGGGCCTGAAACCCTTATAACCCTTGCAGATCACAGTGTAGCTTATGTTAAGACATGTCAGCACCCAGATCCTTTGTCCAACAGGGATTCAGGTGAAATCACAGGACTGTATTATCTGTTTCCCACGCACTTATACAGGGAGCACTTCCCAAGGGATATTGAGGCACTTTTCTGGATGTGGAGAGGAAGTGTAGTCCACAGATGGGTGAGTCTGTGGGACACATATCTGTCACACTGACAAGCCCTGTTGATATCACAGACAAGGTTTCTGGTGAGCCTACAGGTTGTTCGAGTGGGCCTTGCCTTCCAGATGTGCAACAGTCCCATCACAGCAGGGTCTGGATCGCTTTGTATGACAGACAGAGGTCACCATTGAGGAGTCTGTATGAAACTGAGTAGAGGGCCAGTGCTGTTAGCCTATCTGTGCATGATAGGTGTTTAGGGTTCTGGAATCTCCTGATGAGGAACCTCTGTGGTCTGGGTCTATAACATATGAGTGAATCACACAAATTGCAAACTGTCATAATATCAAACGTACTGGACCTCAAAGTGCTTTTTCCTGAGATTGCAGTACAGTGAAGAATGGGATATTTGCCCTTTCTTCATTGTAATGTGATCTCTGAGCTGGAATATATATTTAGTGGGGGATGTGGGTGGCACAGCCTTCCACAATAGGAAGTTTGAGGTCTGGTACATTTGATATTATGAGAGTTCGCAATTTGTGTGAATCACTCATATGATATAGACCCTTTGGTCTCTCCAGCTGTTGCATGTGCTTTGTGGGGTACATGCCAAAGGGGGAATTGTACAAAATATTTGGCCTTATAAATTTAGAATACATGGATCTTATGATCTCTTTGTCCCAGGATGAGACACCCTTACTTTTGAATTGGCATATCTATGAAGCTTTGTGTACAACATAAGTGACATGGTTCTATCAACCTGGGTGGCCAAATGCCTTAGTACTGATTGCGCTTATCGGACATTGTTGTTAATGTGATAATATATGAGGACATCAGTCTCCCCAATGGGGATGATGATTTATCTGCAGGCATTCAGCTTGAGGCGATGTTTCTGGCAGCAGTCATTTTTTTTGGTGAGATCCTGTTGTGGGACATCCACATCTTTTCGGGTATTGATGACTGTTTCCAGCTTGCAGTCATCTGCCAAGTTGACCAACCATAAGCCAGTATTTCTGACCTGTACCTCAGGGAAGTATATCCCATATGGCAGAGGCACTCAGACCAATCCCTGTGGTATGCTACTCCTTATGGGTGTACTGCTTGTGTTGGCTACCCCTAATTATAACCATGTGGGTTCTATCAATGAACCAGTTTGCTACCTATCTGGTAACATATGGATTGCTGCCTGGTTTACAGGGTTCATGTACTATGGCTAAGTGAGGAATAGTGTGTAAGACTTTGACCAGGTCAAGGTGGCCAGAGTGCACCATCTTTCCCTCAACCATGCCTTTTATGGCTGTCTCAGGGATGTCATCCAGAGTTCAATGACATACATCCCGTTGAGAAAGGCAGACTGTTTGGGGTCATGTATTTGTGGTTTGCCAATGTCCCTGTTAATGAGGTCCAAGATGATGCATTGCATGGCCTTGCAGATCAGGCTAGTTAGGCTGAAGGGTCTTCAATTTTCCCGATCGGTGTGCACTCCACCTTGGTGTACAGGGAGGCTTGTGTCTGTCAGGCACTCAGCTTTGACAAAGGCAGTACTCAGGCTTTGGTTGTGTAGGGTGTGTAATGATGTTGCCAGTTCATGCCTGGGTTCATGTAGTTTGCAGACTGTGATGTATTCAGCTCCCATGGAGGCTGCCTTCTTGGCTTTGAGAGGGCAGTGATGCCCTGTTCCCAAGGGATAATGGTTGAGTGGTCAGATACTATGGATGCCCTGCTTTCCTGATGGGGGGATAGAGGAGAAAGATTGCCGCTGAATCTGTCAGCCAGTAGATTGGCTATATCTACAGTATTTGTGCATGTGGTGTCCTTGACCAGAAGTTCTGCACAGTTGTGGGAGTTTCCTTTGGGAACGTAGACATATGTGAGGAGTATTAGATGTGAGCAATTTAGACTTGGGGATGCCTTTAGAGGATTTCATTGGGGCTCTTATTTATTTGTTCAGGCTAGGGGTGACAACTTCCAATTGTGCACCTGCTCCTTCTCAGTCCTGGACAGCAATGTCATCCTTTTGTTACATAGTTCCTTCATTGCAGATATTTGCAGACTGGTTTATTCTCCCTTGTGGAAGACAAAGTTGTCCTCTCAGGTATTCGTGATTCCATGCATCTGTGCACGTATGGACATTGGTGCCTATTCCTCCAGTGGAGTAGGGGGCTGTTCAACTGTTTATACCATCCCTCTGGTGGTTGTGCACAGCTTGGGGCCATGTTCCTTTTACTATGGCTGGGGGGACAGGGGAGATGGTGATATCAAAGGTGACCGCTTTTTGGCCGGATCTTGCCTGGGAGGATGATACAATGGTGGTGCTGCAGTGGTTAATCATGTTGGTTACTGCTAAGTCCAATATGTGTGTCATATCTTTTGGGGGTATCAAGTAGCTGACCGAAGGATTTAGCATTGATAGGATGGGGGAATCTCTGTGCATTTCTGTTCTGGCATGGTTGGTTTTCCAATCAGGGGTTGGATACTATACGTCAGCCAGAATCAGGGTAACAAGTGGAATCTTGATAGAGTTGTACGGGACCAGATATGTGTGATGGGTATCCTGCACTTGAGTGTCTTGTGTGTGCCAGACTGTTTGACCATTATGGAGGTGTGTGTCTGTCTAATATATCTTTATACTCCACCTCATTTGGCTTTGCTGCCCACATTTTGGGGTATGGCTGTGTGATAGGATGAGTGATTAAGGATGGGCTGCTCCTTGCCACTGTGGGCCAGGTTTCTTTGAGTGCACAAATGTCACCATCTGTCAGGGTTATAAATGCTTGCAATTAGTACATTTTCCTGTTTAGACTCCTAGCATTTAGCAGCATGACCTTCACTTTGCATTTTGTTGAGTGCTGTATATTGGTAGGATTGACCCCATGACTTTCCCTATTAAGGCACTATGGGGGAAGCAGGGGACTTTGCCAGAGGCCTGAAGGCCAAGTGATACACACGCAGGCCATCTCTAGCAAAGCAACGTGGTCTTTCAGTAATATCTTCCCAGACTGAGGCAGTGGCTCCCCCTGGGATGACACCAGTAAGTAAGCCAATTATTACTGACAATCATTTTCTGTTTGTATTGAGCCATCATTCTAGGAGATGGTAGAATGCTGTTTAAGGCTGGGAAATACCTGCATGGGACACATATTCAGCATGCTGAATCCTGTCTATCTTCCTATTCTAGGGAGGTACATCTGACATTATTCACACCACCATGGACTAGGCTAGAGTGATAACAGTACCTGTTGTGGAGTGACCTGAGTGCATGTTCTATATGGTGGATTCTGGCACGTGACAGACAATTCAGCATGACTTTCTCCTTATCCAGCCTGGTGGGAGACACATCTGTATGTCTCATGATGAAATCTCCTCTGAGTAATATGTGGGGTTTATGGTAAGGCCTTAGTGGTTCTGAGACACAGGTGTGTGGCTTATGCATGTTCTGTGATGTGTAGGTTTGTGGAGTTCCCATGTGTTTTTGCCTCTGAGGTGTCCTTTGTTTGCATTTTTATTTTGCTGTGGACTTCCACTTACCTGTGTGTGTGTGTTGTGTAGCTGTGGGTGATGTTTACTGTCTCCATACCCTGCAAGGTACCTATGTTACTGCATGATTTGTTCTAGTGTGCACATTTTGCATTTGTCTGGCCAGTGGTTCCCTTTCCCCTTATGTGTGTGCCACTTTGTTCTTCTGTAGTCCGGTTACAGGCTTTGCCCACAATGGCTTTTGTTACGTATTTGTATTTCTGGTGTGAGTGGGGTAGATGCCATAACATCACATACAGGTTTATGGGCTTCACACCTCTGAGTGTACCTATTTAGCAGCTTGTCCATCATTGCACCACTGCATCTGCTGTGGTCCTCAGATGGTGTAAGTTGCAATGTTATTATGAGGCTACATGTTGGCCCTCACTGTCAACCTGTCACAGACTGACATCTGAACAGGCACATATATGACAGTCAGACAAAGGCCCACACATAGGGGCAGGGTGTTAATAATGCTCTGCCAAACATAGACAGTTGGGGGAATGGTTCGGGGTTTTCTTGCTTTTTCTTACGGGTATGATATCTGCTTCTCCACTGTCTGCCATTGATGTTTGACATGAACCTTTCTTGTTTTGCACATAGTTTGGCAGGTAAATGCAATGTTAGGACAAGCATAACAGATATATGTGACATACCTGTGGTTCTTCTGTGACAGCCTGCCATTCCAGGGGTATGGGTGGTGGCCAGTGACTTGTTGTCAGTGCTGACTCAGTCTGGTGGCAGCCATTTATAATCTGGAAGCACACTCATTTTCAGTTACCCATTGTCCTAGTAGGCACTGTACAGCTCAAACACGTAGATCCAGAAATCTGGGGAAAGCCATACATACTTGGGAGACAAGGGGATAAAATTTGTGACAGGTGTTAAATATTGCCCTTACAAATGTAGGTAGCTGCTACAATAACATGTTTTGCATTAGCATGCATTTTTCTAAAGGGTATGAAGTCCAAAACTAAAATATGTTCATTATTTTCTGACTTTAGTCTTTCATGATTTGCCATTGACTTGCCAGTAAACCACAATTTCATGACAAACAGCAAATGTATGATGCAAAACTCTGAACATTCTGCAAGAAACTGTACAGTTGAGAGGTATGCTAGATACTGTGCAGGTTACTCTGAGCTGTGTACTGTCCATATGATTGGCCACCTGTCCCTGACTTTTCCATCTTTCCTGCAGTAATGAACAATGACTTCTAGACAGTGTGTATAGCTCCTACTGTAGGTGTAGCTGACATGCAAAATAGTTGGCACAGACACTGTTCAACATGGACCCTGTTGACCAAAGTAATGTACCTAGGGGACTAAGCAACTGCAGCCAAGTGTAAGTACTGCCCACATCCTGACAGTATTAACCATGCATATACATAGCTCATCAACCCTTGCATATTGTGGATGTGCAACAAGTTATCAAGTCAATTGTAACAGCCCTGGGAATGAGTGCTCTGCTGCTATTACCCTACAAACATATATGTTACTGCATTTCTGTGGGGACACGGGTGTGTTTGGGGTGGGCATACCTGTCAACTGTACACATTTGCACATACTGTGCAGATGCTGGCTTTACTTTTTGACTTCATTTAACATAGTGATGTGCCTGTCTTAGAGAATACTGGCATATCAGTAAAGACCAAAGGTTAGGATGCAATGGCAGACATTTGGGTTTCAAACTTCCTACCCTTCAGAACCCTCATGCAACTGCAAGACCAGCTGTAATATCACTTTGTAAGTCTGTAAGAGGATTATTTCATCATTGTCCCTATCTGTGGGCCTTTGCCAGACATATCTTAATGGATTTCTACAGCTGACTTGCCTGGAGAGCCTGAGAGGTGAATATGGGACCCAACATTGACATCCATGCATGTGACCTATGACTCCCCAATTTATTTGTCCTCCACACACACTGCATTAAGTTTTGTCAGCTAGGGGACAACTGCATACTCTGCAGAATCCAGTATTGGGCAGGCATTTCCTGTTGTCCCACATAGTTGTCAGTTGTCTGCTGCTAACCCAGTAGGCCACCCCATTCCCTAGCATACATGCAACAATACTTGATATATGCTACTAAAACATACTACTCCATTCTTCTATTGTTAAAAAAGAGTGACTTACCTTGTGCCTGTTGCAGTTGTGAGGACAGTGCTTGAGGGCTAAGTCTGTCGAATGCATGCAGTACATGGCCTATACATGGTTAGGTACAGGTAGTGTAATGTGTGTGGCATCCATTTTATTGTGTGTGCGAGTCAGAGAGAGGTGGCAGTCCCTGGGCCTCTAGGGTGTCAGAGTATGTTATATCCATTGCCTCATTGCCAAGGTGAGAGCATACTTGTCATGCCTATGTTTACCTACAGTGGCAGGCTCAGGGGGTTCCTCCTCCAAGTCCCCCTGTGCCTGTGGAGACCATGGCAAAGGTGGGGGGCTGTGTGCCCCTTCCCTGTGATGTTCCTGCCAGAGCTGTTTCTACAGGATCATATTGTGTAGCATGGCACATACTATGAGCATGTGGACACATGTGGCTGGAGAGTACTGCAAGGATCCACCAGATATGTCAAAGCAGCAGAACTGTGACTTGGACATCCCAAACACCTGGTCTATAATGTTCTTAGTTTTTGCATTTACCTCATTATTGCATTTTTAGTGGGTGTGTGTGTGAATTTCTGATGGGTGTCATCATCCACAATTCTAGTCCATAGCCAGCATCCCCCACGAGATGGCCAGATGGGATGTCCCCCCTGGAAAATGCCTGGTACAGCTGTTTGGTATGCAAGATGTGGGAGTTGTGATAGTGCCAGGGCTGCCAGCACACATATTCATGATAATGCCCTGCACATTGGACATGACCTGGTAGTTGATGGAGTGATAGCCCTTGCGGTTGACATACATTCTACTGTCTTCAGTGGGTGGAGCTTTGATGTGGACGTAAGCACAGTCTATGGCACCCAGTACCTCTGGGTATTCTGCTACATGGTGGAAGAGATGCATATTGCTGGTCCTCTCCTCACAGTTGCTGGGGAAATAAATGTGCTCACCGGCATGTATTACCATGACCTCCAGGAACTGGTGGCGTACCCTGGATGCAGATGCCTGTGAGACCTCATGATATCCCCAGTAGGTGTTTGGAAAGTTCCTGTAGCTGCACTTACCTTGGTTTCAACTGGGATAGATTCCCCTCTGAGGCTATGGGTCAGAGGTGAGGCCGGTAGTGCTCAGTGAGTTGCTGAAGTATATCCCTCTCCACCCTGTAGTTGTCTAGTATCTCCAGATCATGTAGCCCCTGGAAGGCTACCCTGGGTCTGAGCACTCTTCTGATTCTTGGTCTGGACCTGTTGTCAGCATTATCATTACTGCCCTCAGTCTTTAGCATATACAGATGTTGCAAAGCTGCAGCAGCCCCTATCATTTTGTCAGTTAAAATTTCCAAGTGTGTACACCAATGGTACAGCATTTGTGGGAAAAAACAGACTGAAAGGTTTTTGCATACTTTATACTGGTGTGATGCAGATGCTGCCAGTGTGATTGGCTGACTATGATACATTCCACCTGCCAGCTATATTATTGAGAGGTTTGAATGGGCCACTGTGAGTGGTAGAGTCCATATTAGTGATTTGTAGTTAATTTCCTTTATTTTGCTGTTTCCTTTTTTTTCCCTCAATTTCTACTTTAAGTTCCATGGTGCACCGAGCTAACCCGTGTAGCTAATATAAGCATTGCAGAGCAGAAAAGGCCCTCCCCTGGACATGAACACGGTTATCATTTCTTGAACTAGCTAAGCACAGCTAAGTAGCCTCAGTCACACACCCTTGCTTAGCTGTGCTTTGCTGAGTGCAAATAGGAGCAGAGGAGCTCCAATGTGCTTACACCAAGCATGACACACCCCTTCTCATGTCAGCTCCTTCTTTTGCTTACACCACTGCATTACAGCTGCTACACCATTAGGTACCCACAGACACAGTGCCCCATTTTGCTATTCAATAAATTTTGCTCATTTACATACCCCACTGCCTTAGTTCCTAGTTGCACCACTACACTGTAGCCTATCTTTTTAGCAACTGCTGTTACCTGTTATTGTTATCAGTCTGCATGCTGCCCATTATAATGGAAAAATTCATGTTTCACATTTAATTGACTTTTTGCACTTTTTTTTTAATTTTATACACAATTGCGTTTGCTCACCACTGCACTTCCCTTAAATGGTCAAAATGGGCCAAAAGAAAAATAATTTTATTTTTGCAATTTTAAATCACTTTTGCTGGCCAATGTTCATAGTTTTGGCCATTGGCATGTCTAATACACATAATACATGCTTTAGTTTGAGCTGTACTGCCCCGTTCTGATTTTTGCAGAAATGTACATGGTTAGTAATAAAATACATTTCTGCTGTGGACACGGCTCCAACACGGATGCTTGTCCGCTTGCTGAATCACTAATTCACCTCATTTGCATGTTTTTCACCAGCAAATGAAGGGATTTGCATTATTCCATGGTGTCAATGTTGAAATAGTGCTGGGAGGCTCGTGCATGCTCCCAGCCTTGTTTACTGGATTGCACAGGCTCCAAACTCTCTGTTTGAGCTGTGTCACTATTCTTACATGGAGATTAGCTCTGTGTAAGCTTTATTAAATCTTGGCCAGTGATTTTATTTGGAAGCAGTTTTTACATTTTCAGTATACTTCATTTAACTGCTGGAGTTTTATTATCCTTTAACTTTTTTAATTTCTAAGAATAATTTCTGTGTTACCTGTTTTTGTACTTTTTAACATTCTAAAGTGTTAGTTTTTAGACATACATTTAATAAAATGTCAATTTCCGTTAATGTTAAGCACTGCTTTATTTGGTATCTTGTTAATTTTCTCATAGTATATTTTAAAGATTAGTAAAATATCTTCAGTGTTGGAAGCAGTTCTCCTCAATCATGAAAAGTTTTGGTGTGCAAGCCAGCTAATGGATGCTTTGGGCATTATAATTACAACTTAAATCTCGCTGCATGACTCTTATAATTTAAAATAATTTGATAAAATCCATTAAATGCTCTGTTAAATTCCTAAAAAAGTTATTTAATTTTGCTTCTTGAGGGTTCATTTGTATTTTATTAAACTATTTTATTTAACATTTGATTCCATTCCTTAATATTCTTGTTGAAAATATAAATATGATTCAAAGATTCCCATTTAATAAAATTATTTAATTATATATAATATTGCATTTTTTTTATCAGATGTTCTTTCTAAAATTATTTTGGCAATTATGTATGCTGGTATTCTTCTTAGAATCTGATGTTTTACAAGGAACCATCTAATTTAAACAATGGCATTTTATCTGATATTGGGCAGTACATTACTTAAAAAAAATTATTTTCTGAAAAAAAATTGCTTGTTACCAGGAATCGATTAATAAACATTTGACTACTAAACATCTATTGTATAAATATGAGAAAGTTCAAGACCACATTTTCATTCATTCCCCTTAAACATCATCGACTGATCAATTTATTAATGCTTTACTGAAGCTGAAATCTTTGGATTTCAAGAAGCATTAGAATCTGATTTTCCAGAATACCTTTAAATTCTCTACAAAAATTAGTCTTTTCACAGTTTATTTATTTAATTAGCTAGTTAACAAATTGATAACAGACTGTACAAGCATTTTGGTCCCAAGTACTATTATCCAGTATAAATTAGGTTAAGCAAATAGCTGTTTTGGTATTCCACTACTATGATGTTAAATAGCCCTTTTGGGTCCTTGTATTAGTAAGTTACCTTAGGCATTATTGGGCTAAATACTATTACTGTTCTCCTTTTTAATTATAAAAAGAGATCACCAGGACTGCATACTTTTTGAAAACCAACATAGACATGTCACCCCCCCAAAAAAAATGTGTTTCCTGTAGGAAAACAATGCCTGCTAGATTGAAATAAAGATATTTCGGTAATCTACCCCATATTAATAACAAAATGTCATTCTATTTATATTTTTAAATAATGAAATTTCAATATTGTCAGGTTTATTAAGTCACTTTTAAGTGCTTGTGAGACTCTGGGAAATTAATTTCTTATAAACATCCTTAGTTTCATATTAAAAAACTGGGTAGAACTGCTGACAATCCTTATTTAGCTGGCAAACCATTTCCAAGGCCAGTAATCACAAATATCATCTAACTACTTGCATATAACATAACTTACACTCTATAGGGAAACTTAAGTTTTTCAGCTTAACAAGGTGTGTTCCCAATTAAACTATTTCAGCCTTATCTATCTAACTGTAACTTCTTCCTTGCTGTGCTCCCTTTCAAATTTCCATTGTAGCAGTCTATTTTACTTCATAAAACACCAGATCATTCTTCTACTTGAACATTTTTCTTTATACCCCCTTCCTTCACTTTATTTCCTATCATTCCTTCTGCAACACCTTCCTTGAAATGTTATGTGCCTATTTGCCACAAAAAATATTTTCCATTTTTTATTTCATTTACAAACATTGACTAGTATTTTTATGATTAGTACCTTTCTCCTCAAAAACAAATATTAAATCAGTCACTGTGTATTGCAAACATATGGGGAAGACCAGAAACTTTAGCAGAAATAGAAAAAAAAAGAAAAACAAGGGGATGATAACAAAAGCGAATGATATTAAAACAGGTAAAAAAACAAGGAAAAAATATCCCTAAATATGCTGTTTTTCATAAAGATTACCCTAAACCCTTTTTTCTTCAATTTACTTAATTGGTTGACAGTGAATGGAGAAAATTAACTAAACCATCATAAAGCAGATTACCTCTTTTCAGAGCATCAGTTCTTGTGTTCAAAAGTCTGTAGGCTTGGATGATATGTTAAATGTCCACCGTTTTGTAGAAGCCCTGATTTCCCAACATTATTGCAGTTTTCTAATACTAGGAATCAGTATCTCAGATGAGGATTCCCCCCACCTATGTCTGCCTTCATCACTCTCCTTCATTTATCAGTGCTAAGACTTTTTAGTGCTTTTAGTTCATTCTGGGACAAGTTATAAAATTTCTCTTGTAGGGCATGATAAGAATTCTGAGAACGTCCTTCTTGCATTTTTCCTCATATATCCATATATTTGGGTGAAGAGATAGGCAAACTTTACTTGCTTGCTTCCATGTAGACTCATGATTGATGATTTCATTCCCCATTTCCTTGGACCTCATCCTGTCTGACACATACAGATATTGCCCTTTCATTTAAAAAAAATTTCAAGTTCAGCTTCCTGCAAAACAGCTTAAGATTGATAATGATGTTA